>NC_056523.1:180467182-180604276 GCF_019175285.1 Sceloporus undulatus | reverse complement strand
GCCTGGCAACTAGCATGCATGTTTCTGGTTGTAGTTCCTAGGAAGCAGATTACTGTAATTAATAGGTTGATTGCATTTATATCCCCTTTTTTGTTGTTGCAAAGAGCAGAAGATGGTGCATGTCATTCTTTTCCCCTTATCTTCATAGTAGTGTAGTAGTTTACATTGAGAGGTGGTGATTGGCTTATGGTTACAGCTGGTGTTTTTTCCTTCTTCTGAGTTGGAATTTGAACCGGAGTCTCTCCAGTCATAGTCCATCACTATAATTGCAAGATAAACCCTGGTTTCTGATCTTTCCTCCTCTTGTGTAGGATCAGGCTGCTGCCATGTTATTCTCTTCTTCCCTTCTTTGTTCCTTTCTTAGATTGTTATCTGTCCTCTCTTTCAGTCCATTTTAATACAGTTAAAGTGTAAACTGTATTTCCCCTGTGAAATCACCCCCCTAAATTGGGACACAATATTATTAATTTTCTCCCTGAATTTTGTGATGGTATATATGCATGGTGGGGAGGCAACAGAAAAATTACCCAGTGGTGTTGCTTGATGCTGTGCTGTGTGGTCTGCCTGTGAGTATTCAGCCCACCTTGGGAGCAGGCCATGTGGACAGTGGGGTTTCGACCTGCTTTTTCCTGCCTGTCTGCTACGGCCCTGAATGTCTTAAACAATATTCTAGTTGAATTAAGGAATGAAAGAACAAAAAAACCCAAATCTTAAAACACTATATAAATACTAAACTATAATGAATCTTATTTTTGAAAGAGGAAGAAATGACAGCCTGCAGAGTTCCTTTGGAAAGGCCTAATAGGCCTGCCTTTCTATCAGTTTTTGCTCACTACTAAGACATTCGTTACTCAGTTTTTGTGCCCAGAAGTAGGTTACGATTCTGAAGAGACTTCTCAGATTTGTAACTACTATTTTCAACATTAGAGGGAGCTGGCTCTGTCCAAGTGCCCTGGATTATCTGCCACCATGGACCACAGTGGTATCAAAGAATGGACCTTTTTGGAGATGTTCATGATGAGAATGGAGGTTTCCTAAAGCTATGCTATTCCACAGCAGTTACATATCTAAACATGGGATAAGTTTACTACCTTCTCTACAGTGGATAAGATTTTAACTGAACACACATAGAATTGGATTTAAACATTTCTATAAGCTGTTTTGATCTAAATTGTACTTCTGTAGAGAGGGCTAGATTTGATGTTCATTCTATGATTTGTTTGCAGCTACCAATTAATTAGGTTTTGTTTGTTTTTTATCCAATGTGGATTTGCTACATTTTCTTATTAAAAACCTTCTTCCTTGGTGTTCGTGTTTTGTTTGTGCCTTTATTGCCTAGTGTATAAATACAGTTTGAAAAATGCTGCAGGGTCCCAAGAGTTAAATTACTCAAGTTAAATGGTCTTTAGAATTTGCTTGGCACCCTGGTTTTTGGCTCCTGCTTTGCTCTAATTAATACCTTGCATATTAATCCTACTCTTTCCTGAAGTGTCGTGAATATAGATGAGTGCTGGGTCAGAGCCAGAGTAATTTTGCTTTTAAAGTAGCTAGCCTTTGAGATTTTATTTCCAATGATATGTCTTACTGAAGAAGCTAACCCTTATTTTTCCTCCCCCCCCCTTTCTTTTTCTAGCACCGAAGACATGTAGCCCGAAACAGTTTGCATGTAAAGATCAGATCACATGCATATCCAAGGGCTGGAGATGCGATGGAGAGAAGGATTGTCCAGATGGTTCTGATGAATCGCCAGATATATGTATGTATCCCCTTCCTTCTCTAGTAATTGGTTTCCATATGCTGTCTAGCAGTATAGCGACATAGGCCTTTCTGTCCATTTTCTTTTGTGCGTTCCATACATTTCATTTTCTCTCTGTTCCAGAACCCCACATAAAAGAAATAGCCTGTATGCTCGAGCCCCATTACAAGCACATGCACCATTGTTTCTTCTGGCGCGCTGCGCCACTTCTTCCATATGACACGGGCGCACTGTATCCTTACAATAATTCTGTGTGGTAGATGAGATAGTGACTGGCCCAGGATCACACATTCAGCTTCAGGGCTGAGTGTAGATTTGAACCTGTGTCTTTCTAGTCCTAGTTCAGTTCCCTAAGCAGAACTACACCACACTAACTCTCACCCTCTGGAAGATACCATTCACTGCTCATGATCCCATGCAAATTCTGTGAGATACTTTGAAGTAACATTTGCAGCATTTTTGCATATGTTCATAAAAAGTTAGCTTGTATCTGCATTTGTCTGCTACCTACCCACACTTCTGCTCTGGTTGTTTGGCTCCTTACAGTGAACTTCTGAGATTTTTAAATCTCAAATTAAATATAGAAACCACTACCCTGCACATGGAAATTAACATATCAGGGAGAAAGGATCTAGTTTACCCTCTCTCTTTCCATCTGCAAGAGGCTTGGCTACAGAGAAGCATTTTTTCCCTGATCTAGTTCTTCATTTCCTTTAAAAATTAAACCTTTCTCCCATGTTTTTTAAAAATAATATTTGATTAATATTATCATGTGGCAGGTGAGTGACAAATGATTTGTTACAGAATCTGAATATACTGCTTAAGGTAATGTACTTTTTATTACTAATAAATTAATATGAAGGAAAAACTGACTGTTAAGAGGGGTGTAGTCATGATTAGTCATCAGCCTCACACCTACACTTATCATTTTTACATAAAGCATAGATTCTTATCAGTCATCATATTGTTGCTCATGCCTTTACTCTTATTAGGTTTACTTTTCCTCCATTGTCATCTTGTCTCCTGGTAGAATTATTTGAAATCTCCTAGAAAAAATGTCAGAAATATGTTTGTGTGGATGTTCAGATCCTTTTTACCTCCCAGAAAAGCCTTAATTCCAGCCTTCAACCCACTTATCCCCAAAAGCTACTATTATAATCAGTAGGAGAGCTTCAAGATCAGGAGGGTATAGGTTATTAGCTGCTCCACAGAAAGAAATGCGTGGAGTGTAATGGAAATGGCGAAAATGAAAAGTCAAGGTTTTTGTGAGTGGGAAGAAGCTTGTCGTAGGTCAGATTGGACCTATGTATTGATTCTATAATGTAATTTGGATATTTTGGGCTTTGCCTTCAAGTGTGTAACTTTACTTGTTCTGTTGGAGTATGCACAGATGATAGCTTTTGAGAGCCATGAAGGAATGTTGTAGAGCTGTCATTTCCCATGGCACACACATTCAATTATAAACTTTGTGGGTTTTTAGCAAACTGGCTTTGAGTTTTGTAGTCTTTTTAAATGGAAACTTGGGAAAGCTGAAAGAGGTTCCCAGAATCAAAAGCAGATTAGAGCTTGGAAAAATTATTTTTTGGACTACATCTTCTAGAATTCTCCAGCATACTGGCTGAGGACTCCTGGGAGTTGCAGTCCAAAAAAGTAAACTGTTTAAAGCACTGCAAGTACCCAGCTGATTCCTAGAGCATTATATGTGTGATTCAGGTTTTAGTCTATGGCAGAAAGTATTTGTGACCTAGATATAAATCCCATCTTAACCACATAAGTAGCTTTAACATTCAGAAAATGGAGTATTATTGTTTATACAATAGAGCAACATTTTTTGCATACCGTACATTGAATAAGAATGTGCTTAGCCTTTATAATTCTAGCAACATTAAATTACCCATAAAACCATGGTCCTTCTCTACATTTGTTCTGTATTTACTATACTCATGTGACATTAATTACAGTGGAAATGTGATGAATTAACTGGGATTTAATACTATTTGGAGATTCTTTCACTATGGAAGGGTTTCAAAACTGGTCTCATACATAGTTTAATTTTTTTTTGCTAAGGTTGTTGTTATAATAACAAAAAGATTTCAAAAGATGTGATAAGTAGTGATGTTGCTTACTATAATATTAGGTATTTGAAGTAATAAGTCACAACCAGTGAAGCCATTCCACCAATGTAAGGGGGGGGGGGACTTATGGCTGTCCAGATGTTGTCAGACCGCCATTCATTGAAAATTTTCACTCAGCATCGTTATATCGTTCCTTTCTCGTCCCAAAGTGTAGTGGAATCATCATAACAGAGCTGACCTGCTCTGATTAAAGAGATTTATCCATCTCTGTAGCAGTGGTTTCTTCATAGATGAAAGCTCTTCCCCCCTTCTGTCCCCCATTTGAATCAACAAAGAGCAAGCTACAAAATGAATATGGCTTTTTTTTTTTGAAGGGAACCATCAATCAGGAACTGTCTAGAACTTGAAAGTTTACTACTTGGAGTCCAGGAGTTGTGATTCTTGGCTAGAACTTGCTGGACTCAAATCACTCACAAACACCCTTCCTTAACAACTCCTTCCAGAAACATTTTAATGAACAGACTCTAGAGGTACAGCAAGGGAGCCATCTGTGTAGAGTAGGCTTGGCATTGAATTTCAGAGTCAAGCCTCAGGGCAGAAGCTGATAAAGGCTCCCAACCCAATGAAGTTTTGGAGTCAGGGCCTCTGTTGTTGTGGTGCTGTTGTTGTGTGCCTTCAAGTTGTTTTGACTTATGTCAACCCTAAGGCGAACTTATCATGGGGCTTTTTTCCAAGATTTGTTCAGAGGGTGTTTGGCTGAGAGAATGTGACTTGCCCAAGGTCACCCTGTGGGTTTCCATTGCAGAGCAGGGATTAGAACCTTTGTCTCCCGAGTCATAGTTCAATACGCAAACCACTACACCGCACCAGCTATCTCATGGCTTCCATACCTTGTATGAATTGGCTTCTCTGCTTGTCCTTTGCTTACTTGCATACTTTTGCTCACTTCTATTCAAGCCCCTTCAGTCCTTCCCAAACATCCCTGAGTCTGTGGAGAAGAAAACTCAAACCTTGACCAGACTATATATAAGGTAGCTCTTTTATATTCCCATGCATCAAAGGAACTGCCTTATACTGAGTCATCCATTTAGCTTACCATTTCCAGTTCTATAATATCTTAAGACGGATATCTTTCCCAGCTGTTAGCTTGCAATCCTTAATGGGAGATGTCAATAATTGAAGCAGAGGAAGTGTATCTATGCAACCCTGTCATTTTGCTATCCCCACCCCCAAACCAATTAACAAGTTTACCCAATCTGATGTCCTCCACATGTGTTGAACTGCAGTTTTAACCAGCCATTCTGGCTGTGGATGATGGCAGTGAATGCAAATGTAAAAATAAATCAAGGTGGCCTTCAGGTGTCAAAATTCATCCCTATAAGTATTCTTTATATAGTCAACACATCATGGAAAAACACATTAGTCCTTTTTACCTACATTCTTATATTTTCTTTTGATAGTCTTAACAATTTTTAGGGCAGGATTTGATGGCCATATTGCCTGGCATTACTTGCCTTTGTGAGAACACTGTGCAGGAAGTTTCTGAAAAATTAGGAGATTTGCAAAGATGTTGTAAGATACAGACAAGTTAAATTAGAAGATTAGTTTTCACCAGAATCATAGAAGAGTTATTAAAAAGCTACAACATTAATAATTCACCTAGAACACATATTACAGACTGGAGGAGAGACATCATCTGCTAGAAATTTTACAAAACTAATTTCATCTGTGGGAAAAATGTACCTTTTAATCTTAAATTTAAATAATTTATGGCAATCATATACTGTTATCTGAATATTTTTACAAGTATTCAAAAATCACATGATGCATGAAATTAATGATTTTGCTAGTAATGTTGAGCAGCACTTTAAGGCAAACAATGAAAAACACTTTTTTCTTGTATGCCTTTAAATAATTTAAGTCTATCACAGGGTTTTCTTGGTGAGATTTGTTCAGAGGGCGTTTGCCATTGCTTTCCTTTGAGCGCAGAGATCACCTGATGGGTCCTGCAAACAGACAATTAGACCACATTAGCTCTCAGTCTCTGATGTACTTAAACTTGCTTAATAAATGTTCTCAAGGCACCAGCTCCTATCTGATCTTGGAAGCTAAGCAGGGTCCACCTTGGCTAGTATTTGGATGAGAGACCATCAACAAATGCAAGGTGCTGTAGGCTGTCTTCCAGAGGAAGAAACTAGTAAAACCACTTCTGAGTATTCCTTGCCTAAGAAAACCTTGTGAAATTCATAGGGCTGCAGTAAATTGACAGACTACTTGAAGGCACATACACAAGTGAATGAAAGATTTCCTAAAGGAAAATAAGGAGACTACAGAGAAGCTGAATGACTTCTTTGTGTTTTCTTCAATGTGTATGGTAGATATTTATGCCTGACATTTTCAACACGAGAGTTAGAGGAGCTTAAGCAAATATTTAAGACATGAGATTATGTTCCAAGCCTTATTGATACATTAAAAATTAACAGATCACTAGGTCTGGATGGCATCCATCCAAGAATTGTTAAAGAACACACAAATGAAACTGCTGATCTGACCTAGAAGAGGAAGAAGCAACTTGTCTCTTGGATTAACCTCCACATCAAAGGATTGGAAAATAGCCATTATTAACACCATTTTTAGAAAAAGTGGTCCATGGAATATTTAGAGAATCGCAGGCCAGTTTGCCTGTGCATTGCTCATAATGTTAGTTTCAGGTAAGTTGGTGGAAATCACAATTAAAGATAATCATGAACAGCAGCATCATCTACTGGACATAATCTACTCCCCCACTGCCATCCTCTTGTATCTTTTTAGACTGTAAGCCTGAGGGAAGAGAACGATCAAATTAACAATTGTAAACTGCTCATGTAAAGAGCACTGGTGGCACTATATAAATAAATGAGGATAATTATAAAAAATTACAAGCTTATTAAAGAATTCCATGTTAGAAACCTGTATTGTTTCTTCCCTTGGAGTACTACATACAGTTCTGGTTGCTATATTTAACAGTATTGTAGAGGATATTGCTGGAAAAATGTGAAAAAGGTGATTAAAATGTCCTGGAGGCCACAGTAATAGCACTATTAAGGAGTCTTGTAATATTTGAGGCTTACATTTAGAAATTCAAACAAAGGCAGAGGGCATGATGCAGAGTAGGGAAGTTGCTAAGGCCATTTTTGTGGGCACCCCGGGGTTACTTTATTTTATTTTTTTTGTCTTTGTATAGAGGTAAAAATTATGGACAGTGTGGAGACAGTGGATAAGGAAACATTTTTCCTCTGTCTCATAATAATAAAATTCAGGTTCATCCATTGCTGCTGAGCAGGGAGAGATAAAAGGAAGTACTTCCTCACACCATTCCAAATGGTGGAATTTGCTCCCACAGGATGTACTTAATAGCTATTGATTTAGATAGCTTTAAAAAGAGATTAGTCACATTCGTGGAGGATAAGGCTATCTGGCTGCTAGTCAGTGATGGCTTTCTCCAATAACACATTATGATGCTGGATACCAGTGTTGAGCCAGTGTGGCATAGTGGTTTGAGTGATGGACTGTGACTCTGGAGACCAGGGTTCGATTCCCACCTTGGCCATGGAAACCCACTGGGTGACTTTGAGCAAGTCACACTCCTTTAGCCTCAGGGGAAGACAATTGCAAATTTCCTCTGAACAAATCTTGCTAAGAAAACCCATGATGGGTTTTCCTTAGGGTTGTCATACGTTGGAAACGACTTAAAGGCACACAACAACGAACATAACTAGTGGTGAGAGAAAGACAGCAAAGAGGCTTGTTGCCTCCTTGACCTGGTTCTGGGCATCCCAGAGGCATCTTGCTGGCCACTGTAGGAAACAGGGTGCTGGCTGTCACAGCTCTTCGACTGATCCAATAAGGTCCTTTTTACATTTATATTCTAAGTTATGTTTAAGGAGAAGCATCCCTGAAGAAATAGGAGCAAAGCCATTTCTCCTGTTTTGCCCTGGAGCAGTTAATTCCTGATTGTGATAAGAAAGGAGAGTGTCTTCTTCTGGGCTTGGTGACAGATTTCTCCAGAGCATCCTTTCAGTGCTAGATACCTAGCAGAGGCCAGCAGTTAAGTGGTTTTTGTGCATGTATGGCTCTACCTTTGGTTATCTGTGCTTATGAAGACGTAGAGGCTGTTGTTTGTCAAGACAATGACGAAGTCCAACAGATCTCAGTTTAACCACTAAACTGAAGAACTAAAGCACCAGTACAGATCCAAGTGCAGGCAGTGACCTTAAAGTCTTCTGTTTACATGTGAGAGTCTTCTGTTTACATGTGAGAGTTAATGTGGGGATGCTGCGGGAGATCATAGCAGCTTCTGCTGTGATTAGGGAAGGAAATATAGTTTATAATTTTTCTAGTCAGAAATTTAGCAGTTATTATTTGAGTTTCCACTTGAACATGTAATGCCAGTCACTTGAGTAGACTACTTGCCCAAGCAATTATTGACTAGAGGGTGAGATGGCTACAATAATGACTATACTTTATCAGGCATTGTAAACTTTGGCAAAACCAGAATTCAGTTTATGCTCTTGATATACTACATGTTTTGTTTGTTTCCTTAATTTGACAGGTGGGGAAAATGAGATTTTAGTATTTATAATAAATCCATATTATTCTCAAATATTGAGTTCATTCCAGATATGAGGCTTGAACTAGATATTTCCACCTCATGCTCTTAGCAACTGTGGTTTACCATCTCAGAAATCATTTTGATTTATTATCACAACAATATTTTGATTTTCGGGAGGGGAGTTATTTAAGTTTTAAACATCACAAAAATCATTTCATCTGTAAGGAATCACAGGGTAGTATTCTTTTTAATGACAAAACTTAAAATTACAAGAACAGATATAAAACCTATGCAACCAGCAAAAATTAACATTCTGATCAATATGATTTCAGTTTAGACTTAGCTTAAAATTGAATCCGGGAAAACAGAAATGTTATTGCTATTGTTTTTAAAATGGCATTGAAAATGAGGCAAAATGGGCACCATTCCTCCTTTAGGAATGCATTCTAGTTTAAGGAAGCCATCACATATAAGGCCCTCTCTTTACTAAATGCATAATGGATTTCATACCCCAAACAACAGTTGGATTTTTGCCCATTGGCTTTTAGTTAATCTCCTTTTTGCCCAACACTACTTTAGATCTGTACTGTTCTAGATTAGGAGTGGACAGATGTCAGACATGTCATATTTACTGTGTCCTTTATATAGATTCCAATACTTATGAATCCATGAATAAGATACATTCAAATAGAATTAAAGAATAGGGTTGTTAGAATCCAAGGACAGAAGGCACTTTCTGAGGACAGGAATTTGTTTTTCAATATTAGAGCCAAACTGACTTCACCACTTTTTGACACAAAAATCCACTTGTCATCCCTTCCTGCAGTCTTTATTCATTTCAGTAGCCTAACTTAGAGGGAAGAAAGGTAATGTTGTGGTTTCTATTGTTAGACCATTGAGAGTTGTTAAGCCTCACTACTGCAAATCTTACAGAGATCTGCTAGGAGGTCCCAACCTTTGCTTGCCTTCCACAGCTCTGCATATGTCTTTTCAGCCAAGGGTGGATTATGGCCTTTCCTCAGTCATGAAAATAATTATGGTTTATTTTAAAAAGACAACTTTTCAATATCTCCTACCCCCTTGGTATCTTTGTTTGGAATGATAAATGGAAAGTTTGGAATTGTATACTTTCAGGTTTACTGATAAACCTAATTCTCAACAAGAAAGACCAGTCTTGCAAAAGGTATTGGTCATACTCTGGAAGGTATTGGTCATGACCCAATTGGTCATACTTAAGCAATGGTCAGTTGGTTTCTTAGGTTTGGGGTTTCTTTTCTTTTTGTGTTTTGGTGGTTAAAGTAACTACTATATGGTTTATGGCCTGTGCACATCGCCTTATAATCTCTGCAGAGGTAGAATGAATTTTGTGAGGATTCAGAATTGATAGCTATCATAGCACTTTTCATAATACATCTTAGCCTGTTCATTGGGGAAACACAGTTATCAATGTCCTGGAGAGCTGGATCTGAGAACACCTGCCTGCCAAGGTTGACAGCAATGGGCTAGAGAGACCTTTTGTTATGATTTCAGGGATTTTCAGAAGTCATGTTAGGAATTCCTTTAACCCTCAAAACAGACTTGTAGTTTACCTTCAAGATGTTTCTGACCCTCTCATGGGTTTTCTTGGCAAGATTTGTTCAAAAGAGGTTTGCCATTGCCTTCCCTAGAGGCTGAGAACATGTGACTTTCCCAAGGTCAGCCAGTGGGTTTCATGGCAGAGCAGGGAAATGAACCCTGGTCTACAGAGTCACAGTCCAGCACTCAAACCACTACAACACATTGGCTCTCAGAGTAAAACAGAGTAGAAGTGCTTTGAAAATAACAAACAGGCCATGTTCTTATCTACTGCCAAATTACAGATGCACAATGTAAGATAAATAATTATTAAAAATTGTCCACATGTGTGGTACTTCTTTCACATGATAAAAATGACATTTCCAAATCATATCCCCATTTATTGTCCCTTACAAATTTTACATGTGCAGAAGATTGATGTGCAGAAGCTGGGGTTTAGGGAATGGTGGTGGTGGGAAGCCTCTTGGCATAACTAAAAATCATCAGCAGAATTAATCTTGTTTCCTAATGCTGGGGCTCTTAAGGGATTCACTGAGGATGCTTGCAAGAACAAATCCTCCAGCCTTGGTCTTCATAATGCTGTCTTCTCCTCTTGCCAGGAAGATAAGAAGGCGTCATTGGGTCCGGTGCCATAATGGCGTGAGAAAGGGACGGCTAACAGACCTAGAAGATAGCAGGCTTCTCAATGCCATGCTTGTGCTGACAGGAAAGATCTGCCTCAGACAGGATCCAGAGATAAAGAAAAGGGGTGGGAGGGATTTGGGGGGTGTCACTGTTCATATCCACATAGGTTAGGTTGATGGAGTCAAACTGACAAGCATTTGTATGCAAACAGCAGGAAATCCCAGTGCTACTTTGTGGCGTGGAGCCTGTGGTTGGAGGAAACTTAACAATGCTAACTTAAATGTCTTCTGGATTGTCCCCTCTGACTTTCAAAGGCATAAACTGATACAAGTGAGGCATTAATTCTTAATCAGGTTATGGCTTGCTGGATAACATGTGTGATGACCCCTGTAGTAATGAAGCCACAGTCTTATCTATAATTCTAGCAAAAGCTTGACAGGTATTTGGCCTGCAAGTGAGCCTAACCATATGGGCATAGACTGACATCTAGCAACAATATGGGTATTTCTCTAGTTCCTCAGCTGCACTTTAGCATCAGCCATCCCAACATGCCATCTCAAAAGCGAGAGAAAGAGGGAGAACTGAAAGGAAGTTCTGCAAAGAAATCAGCTCCATTCAGCCCCTCCTCTCCTTGAACTGTTCTGTAGATACTATGGGCCTCTAAAAATGAGAGGAAATTAAGTCTGAACTGTCTGTAGAGGTCAAGATGACTAAACTGAGGCTGTCATACTTTGGACATATTCTGAGATGATATTATACATTGGAAAAGATGCTTGGTAAAGTGGAAGGCAGTAGGAAAAGTAGGAGACTGTACTACAGGTGGATTGATTCAATCAAGGAAGCCATGGTCCTCAGTTTGCAAGTCCTGTGCAGGGCAATTGATGACCAGGGATCTTGGAAGTCTCTCATTCATGGACTTGTCATGGGTAGAGGTTGACTTGACAGCAAACAAAACAACAATACCAAATGCAGCTGAAGAAGTAGACTTTAGTCTACGAAAGCTCATGCAGCCAATTTCTGTATTTCAGTTAGTCTCAAAGTTGCTACAAGATCTCTCTACAACTGATCTTGCAGACTAACATGGCTATATCTTCAAAAATAACAATAGCATGTTTTCCCCCTTTCCCCTCTCAATTGCTTTTCCTTTTGTGTGGCATCTTTTATATTGTAATTGTCTTGTTTGTTAATGACCTTGTGTACACTTTTTAAAAATGGGGCCTTTTTTGGCTAAAGGGTGGAATATAAATGCTCTAAATAATGCATACAAATAAATAGTGAATAAGTAAATGTTTTTAGGTGACATGGGCCTCCCTTTTGCCATCCCTTATGGCTTGTGATGGGCAGATTATCTCTACTCACTATCAGTTGTGTCTTAATTGACATTACATTACATCCTGTTGAAGCATCAGTATGTGCCCAAACTGTACAAACACATTATTTTTGAATGTGTTTTTCCAAAAATGTGTAAGCACAAAAAAGCAGCTTTAGTGAAAAAACACAGCTGTGTTCCAATCCTTGTATTAGCTGAGGAAATGTGAAGCAAGTTGGTTTACATAAAAATGTGGACCAAACAAAACTCTCAAGCGTCCCTAGCTGTTGCTTAGCTTGCCTAAAAACAAAACTGAATTATTATTCTGAGCCAGCAGTGGACTTGCTAGAAATAGCATGGTGTTCTGAGTAAAGAAGTGGCAGAAGGGCTGCGTAATTGCAGTAACAGAATATGGAGCTGAGTTTGACCATCTCTGCATGTTATATGGCAGAAGGCTCAGAATCTGCATGGAGGGTGGATAAGGCATCCACGATGCCTTGTGGCCCACACACTGGACTGTTCTGGGCCACACTAGCCAGTGATAAGGAGTCAGTTTGCCATAATTTTGAGTACCTACATCTAAGGTGTAGCTACAGAATAGCTTGACATTCCCTAGAGATCCAGTTCTGAGTTGGTGGATCAACAGCATGAACTCTATCCATCAGTTTGTTCTCAGATACTAAGACAGACTCTGTAGCCCAGATACTAACACTAACAGAGGCTTTGGCAAAGTCCTTCCTTCATTATTCATTTAGCTTCAAGACATAAGAAGATATTTGTTCAACCCTGTCTTCCTAGTGGGGTGATCATAGAATCATAGAGTTGGAAGAGACCACAAGGGCCATCCTGTCCAACCCCCTCCATGTAGAAAATCTCAATCAAAGTATCCCTGACAGACGGCCATCCAGCCTCTGTTTAAAGACCTCTAAGGAAGGAGACTCCACTACACTCCAAGGGAGTGTGTCCCACTGTTGAACAGCCTTTACTGTCAGGAAGTTCCTCCTAATGTTGAAGTGGAATCTCTTTTCCTGTAGCTTGCATCCATTGTTCCGGGTCCTGTTCTCCGGAGTAGCAGAAAATAAGCTTGTTCCCTCCTCAATATGACATCCCTTCAGATATTTAAACAGGGCTATCATGTCACTTCTTAACCTTCTTTTCTCCAGGCTAAACACCCCCAGCTCCCTGAGTCGTTCCTCATAGGGCAAGGTTTCCAGACCCTTCACCATTTTAGTCGCCCTCCTCTGGACATGTTCCAGTTTCTCAATGTCCTTTTTGAATTGTGGTGCCCAGAACTGGACACAATATTCCAGGTGGGGCCTGACCAGAACAGAATAAAGTGGCACTATTACTTCTCTTGATCTAGACCTTATACTTTTATTGATGCAGCCTAAAATTGCATTGACCTTTTTAGCTGCCGTATCACACTGTTGACTCATGTTCAACTTGTGGTCTACTTGGACTCCTAGATCCCTTTCGCATGTAGTTTCATTCAGCCAGGTGTCCCCCATCCTATATCTGTGCATTTCATTTTTCCGCCCTAAGTGCAGTACCTTACATTTCTCCGTGTTGAATTTCATTTTGTTAGCTTTGGCCCAGTTTTCTAGTCTATTCAGGTCATTTTGAATTTTGATCCTGTCCTCTGGAGTATTATCAATTCCTCCTAATTTGGTGTCATCTGCAGATTTGATAAGTATGCCCCCAATTCTGTCATCCAAGTCATTGATAAAGATATTGAATAGTACTGGGCCCAGGACAGAGCCCTGTGGGACCCCACTGGTCACTTCTCTCCAGGATGAAAAGGAGCCATTGTTGAGCACCCTTTGGGTTCGGCCAGTCAACCAATTACAAATCCATGGGACAGTTGTGCCTACTTGAGGGATCAACCCTAATGCATCTCCCTTATGTCCACCTCTGGATTTCCGAATGGAAGAAGAGCAGCTCAGATGTTCACTCAGCCCAGAGTGAGGTTCAGAAGTGCTTGGCTCACTGCTGTGGTCTGGTAGGATTGACAGTAGTGTAATATGTTCTCAATCCAATGAACCCCACAGCTGAAAAGTAAGGAAGAAATAAAAGAACACCGGAACAGTCACAGAAGCAAGAGATTGCACAGTAGTAACTTTTTGGTGGGGATTACTAACACTTAATGGTAAAGATTTATAAAATAATGCATGGTTTGAAGAAAGTCTTTGGAGAGAACTGTTTCTTCTCTGCTCAGTTCAAGAACTCTAAGTAACCCACTGAAGCTGATAGGCAGTGTATTCAGGACAGATAAAAGAAAATTTTTCTGAACACAACATATTTAACATACGGAATTAACTAGCACAAGATGTGGTGATGTCCTCTCTCTGAGAGAGAGAAATGCACAGACTAGAGATCAATAGAATTCCTTGTGTCTTTTTTTATATATCTCGTAAATTGAAGATGTGTTGCTGCTGCAGCTGCTGCTGATCATAGTTGTATGGGATTCCCTGATAGGAATATTTTCTCTCTTGCACCCTCAATTCTGCCCAGTTTTTTCTATTCTACACTTTTCTGCCAGTAATGATAAACTCCTCTGGCAGTAATAATTTGCTGATTAAAGAGTGTGTTACAGCTGTGTGTCTACATCTTGGGGAATTTTTTTTCCAAAAATTATTACTCTACAAATTGCTTTCTAGACAGCATGACCAGTGTTATCCCATTTGGCTTTACAGTCGGCCTTCCTTATTTGTGGCTTTGACATTTGTGGATTTGATTATTCACAGATATTTAATAATAGAATCTCTAGGTCTTCCAGAATTCTGTGGTCAACATCCACCAGAAGTTGTGCTGAAAGACCTAGAAATTCCTAGAGAGAATAAATTCTGTAGGCATTTGTCGGTCTTCCAGTGAAAGTCTAAGGTTATCTTTTGTCAGATGTTGACCATAGAGTTGCGCTGGAAGACCTAGAGATTCTTAGAAAGGTGTTCTGTTAGGTAAAAAAAAAGTGGCTTTTGATTTGCAGTATTTCCACTTTTACAGGGGCCCTGTGAATGTGGAGAACCCATGGTATATTATGTTGCAGGTGGCGAAGAAAGGGAGATGTTTGAGGTTGTTGTCAAAAAAATGTAACCTTTCCATGTCCTGGTTCTGCAAATACTGTACAGGATTTAACATTTCTGTACCTAACTACAGTATTTATTTCTATACTTAGGCCTGTTACAGACTGCCAAAATAAAGCTGCTTCGGGTCTCTTTGGAGGTATGCTGTTTACATGATGCATGCATCCAAAGAATCTGGAAGCTGCACCAAAAGCTGCACTCCGGTGCTTAGGAATGGAGTGTGGCTTTGGCGCGACCTCCGGACTCTTAGGACCCATGCATCATTTAAATAGCATACCTCCAAAGAGACCCGAAGCAGCTTTATTTTGGCAGTCGGAAACAGGCCTTACTTACTTCATTTAGTGAAGTAATTAAACTAGTGAACTTTAAGTCAGGATCTTAATATATAAAACCCATGTGCAGTACAATCTCTGACTTAGGTAACTAAAACAGTTTGAACATCTATTTACAATTCAGCTCGGTCCAAAGTACTGTACACTTTTTATCTTGTTTACATGTTTAGCTTTAAACTATTTAATTTTTTAAAAATTATTAAGAAATTTAATAGGTTTTAAGGATGTTTAAATTATTTTTATTATTTTAAGTTGTTTGCATTTGTTCAAACTGTTTAAACTGATACTATTGTAAAATATTAATTATACAAAATCTCCATCCAAATACACTTTCTGCTCCTTTATCTTGGATTTCAGCATATTTCCCCATATCTTCAGAGATCAGATAGGACCTTTTATTGCAGCATGCTTGGTCCTGCCAAGGGACAAAAAGAAAGAGTAAGAGGTGTTAAGCAAGCTATTACAAGTTTTCTAGCACACAGAAATGACAAATACGGTAGTCAAAATTGTATAACCTGCACACTGAGATTTTGTTTTTGTTTTAAAACAATGTCTGTCTTGTTTTTTGGCTGGCACCAAAGATCAGTCATTAAATTGCTGCAGCTTGATGGTTATAACTAACAGTTAAAGTTTGGAAACTGGTTTAATGCATGAATCCCTTCTTCCAGTTTTTTTGTGCTTCTGCCAACTTGGTAGCAAGAATATAACCTCTGTATTTTTGTATGTACTGTGATTAGCACCTTCATGTTAAGGATGTTCTGAGAGTTCATGAGGCATGACTGAGTTTAGCCTCAATAAGATTAAGAATGGGAAGGGCAGCTATGAAAGAACTAGATAGTATCCTAAAGTGTAAAGATATACAGCTGAACATTAAAATGAGGATTGTCCAAGCCATTGTATTTCTCAGCACCATGTACAGGTGTGGGAGCTGGACAATAAAGAAAACAGATTGAAAAAAACCCCACTCATTCGAGATGTGGTGCTGAATGCTGAGGACACTGTGGATGGTCAAAGGACAAACAAATGGCTCCTAGAACAAATCAAGCCTGATCTCTCCTTGGAAGCCAAGATAATTTAATTGAGGCTGTCATACTTCGGCCACATAATTAGAAATCACGACTCATTTGAAAAGACTGTAGAAGGTAGAAGGCACGAGAACGAGAGGAAGACTGTATGTCAAATGGATAGACTCAATCAGGGAGGTCACGGGCCTGAATCTGTAGGAGCAGAGAGGTTGAGAATAGGGAGACATGGAGATGTCTCATTCACAGGGTCGCCATGAGTTGAAGCCAACTCAAAGGCTGTTAACAACAAACAACAACAAGCAGTTGATACAGGCACTATACAGACAAAGCTTTATTAACAAGCATCCTTGTTCATGTGTATAAAAACTCAGATGTACTCGTATATACCATGCAAACACTGAAGTTTAGATGTCTTTTGCATAGATGTGATGCACACATTATAACCTGTCAAATAAATTATACATGGTAGCTTGACAAAACAAACAAACAAACAGCTTCATTTATATACTGCTTCATACCGAACTAGTAGTGTCTAAACAGTTTACAATTGTAAGTTAGTTGTCCCAACAATCTGGGTACTCATTTTAGTGACCTCGGAAGGATGCAAGCCTGAGTCAAGCTTGAGCCTTGGCTGTTATTGAACTCGCAACCTTATGGTTTTGAGTGAGTGGCTGCAGTACAGGCATTTAACCACTGCACCACCAGGGCTCCTTGACAGAACGGTGAAGCTATCTTGAGGATATTAACAATTTAAGCATGGAATTTTTAAGTTTAACAGATAACTTTGCAGAAATAAAATGTTAAATTAGTAGTACTAGAATTGGACCAGCAGACTATTCCCCATAATAGTGATAAAGCAAGGAGATACTAAGAGATTAAGCTCTTGATTCCCAACAAAGAAGTAGTGAGGATGTAATGATGAATGGTTTATAGGTTACACACAATCAGGGCATATAAAATATAAGTGGCAAAGGGTGGGCCATAGGAATAAGTATATGGATTGAGTGAGTTCAGGAAAAGAGAATAAAATCATAGTGACAGGAGCTCACCTCATCATGCGGCACCTGGGCCTTTAACTGCTGATCCTGCATTCAGCAGAGTCAGTGGTCTTAACCACTTGAGCCACTGCATGCATACGCACGCACGCACACACACACACACACACACACACACACACCCTTATCTGACATCATCACAGAGACGAATTTAAATGCTATTTTGTGGAAATGTTTTGTGACACTTGCCATAGGTAAAACTGGGTTGTAAATACAATGGATCCTTCCTACCCATGAGCGCCAAAGCTGTTTAGCTCCCTAGCCTCTCTGTCTAGACCTTCTTATCTCCTCAGCCGTGGCCTTCTCAGTTTTATTTGTCGTTGGGTTCTAGCCAAATCAATTAGAGGGCATATATTTATGGCCAAAAGAACAGCTACTTTTAAAGTGGTTTTCTGAGGTTAAAAATTCCTGTCTAATGCAGCCCTTTGGGGTATACCACAAGCTTGTCACATGAAATAAATTAGCTCATTTATTAGCGTCTTAAAGAAATAAAGTAGCTTGTTAATGACGCTTACCCCAGTCATGATTAAGCAGTTGATGGGGGAGGGGGCAGGGAAAGCTGTTTATACATGGCAAAGCACTTTTGCTGATGGGCTGGGTCATTGTGTGGCGTCCCCTCCCTCCTCCTGGGCAGTAAAGGAATCAGGCTTAATTAGCCCTTAATGTCAAGCTGCCCAGGGGAATTGTGTGCTTCCCTTTAAGAAGAAACTATAAGTTGATAGCACCAAGGGGGACCCAGGTGGATTCCAGTCCACTTGTAAGGTAGAAGCCCAAATGAAGAATTGCCAGTGATAAGAGCACAGTGATAAAATTGGCCTTTTTCCCAGGGCTCCCATATTAGCATTTTGGGCTGAATGTGAATTTAGAATAGTCTAGTGCTGCATCTGTTGGAGCTTACTGTGTGTTTTTGATAATAGCTAGTACATATGACTGCCTTGCCCAGAAGTGCCATTGATATTTTTGCCCATACTGCAAATAAATGTTGGGTAAGATATCTCTTATTTTCTTATGTGCCTAAACATCATCCCACACTGTATTTCTTAGATCACAAATTCTATTGTTTACTGTGACCTTAGTGCTCATTGTATCTTCTTCTATGACCATTGTGCTTCTTCCTGTATTCCAGGTCCACAAAGCAAAGTGTCAAGATGTCAACCCAATGAGCACAACTGTCTGGGCACAGACCTTTGCATTCCCATGGCCAAGCTGTGCAACGGTGAACGTGACTGTGTGGATGATTCAGATGAAGGGTCCCACTGCCGAGGTAAGCTTCCCTTCAGCCTAGCCTGGGTCTGTGCAGCTTTTGATATTGGAAGAGCCTAGGGTGCCAGTGAAAACCATAATACAGGATGTCCACAAATTATCTTTACAATTTCAGTTCTATATACCATTGAAATTGCAAAGATAATTTTGGATATCTTATAAATGAGAGGCAAAGAGAAGAGCTTGGAAGCATTAGTGTCAATGCTAACGCGTTAGCAATAATTCAAAATCCAGATCATTGGAGTTGTTTTACAAAAATTATGAAATTAATTTGTAGGCACAGCATGTTGCTTTTAAGAAAAAAAACATGTTGTTGTTTTGTTGTTGTTATATTCATTTTTATCTCCATGATGAGACTCGAGGCAGCTAGCAGATATTGAAAAAATACAAATTAAAAACAATACAAAAGCATTAATAAAAGTATAAATTTACCATTTAAAAACAGTTCAACAATTTATAAAGTTAAAACACTAAACATTAAAATATTAAATTGTATTATTTTAATGTTTAGTGTTTTAACTTTATAAACCTCCCATTAGTTGTTCCCACCAAAGAAGCCTGAGAAGTTGGTGAGACAGAGCTCTCAAGTGCTCATAAAGGGAGATATGATCCTTCTAATAACTCACGTGGGATCGAGCCTATAGGGCTTTATAGATCAAAACCAACACTGAATTGTGCCCAGCAGTGTACCAGCAGCCAATGGAGCTGTTGCAACAGGGGAGTTGTGTGCTCCCTGTAGTTAACAACCTGGCTGCAACTTTTTGGGTAAACAGAAGTTTCTGAGCATTTTTCAAAGGCAGCCCCACACAAAGCACATTATAGTAATCCAAACAGGATGAAACCAAGGTATGTACCACCATGGCCAGGTCTGGCTTCTCCAGGAATGGGCACAGAGTTGGCGCACTATCTTTAACTGTGCAAAAGCTCTCCTGGTCATTGCTGAAACCTTGGCCTTCAGGCTCAGTTAAATCCAGGAGCGCCCCCCCCTCCCCATGTGAAGGGAGAGTTTAATTACATCTAACACTGGCGGGATCCCTATTCTCTGTTCTGCTTTTTGACTGACTAGGAGCACCTCTGTCATATCTGGATTAAGCTTCGATTTGTTTGCCCTCATCCAGTCCATTACAGCTGAGCTGCCAGGCACTGGTTTAGCACAGAAACAGCTTCCTTGGAATTAGGTGAAAAGGAATAATAGGGTGACACTTGATCCCAAAACCCCACACAACCTCTCCTGGTGGTTTAATATATATGCTAAATAGTACAGGGGACAAGACTAAATCCTGAGGGACTTCACAGGCCAGTGGTCAAGGAGTTGAGCAGGAACATGGAACCACAGTAGAACACTACCTCCAAGCCCCATCCCAGGGAGTTGACTCAGAAATATACCATGGCTGATGGCATCAAAAGCCACTAAGAGGTTCCGTAGAACCAACAGGCACACTCCTTCTGTACAGTTCCCTGCATAGGTCTTCTACCAAGGCAATCAAAGCTTTCTCTGTCCCTAACCAGGTCTGAAACCAGACTGAAATGGATCTAGATAATCTGCCTCATCCAGGAAGCTCTGGAGTTGAGAAGCCACCACACACTCCAGTACCTTTTCCAAATAACTAAAAATGGTCACCCCATTACAAAGTAAAAATGGAAATGTGAAACATTAATTATTACCCCTCCTCATTAAAAAATGACCTGATATATCATAAAATTATCTAACAAATTGGGGACAAGGCATGCATTTTAAATTAATTATTTCTTACCTCAAACAAAAAGAATGCAGGTGGGACTTTGTAATTGGGGAGCTAAATCCTGGAACACCTTGATGCCGAAGAGAACTGACTGAAATTTCAACATTACAGCAAAAGAGTTGATGCAATCTTGGCTGTGTTGTTCATAAGGGAATAATGAATAAGAATTGTGGTTGTCATTAGCGGAATAGCAAGTGATTACAGGAGAATAATGAACAGGAACCAGATATATTGACAGATGTACAGTGAGAAGAGGCGGAGAAAGATTTTAATCAGCTCTCTGCACTTAGACTTTTTTTAATTAGAGCATGAAGTCATACTTTTATGGCTTGCAAAACAATATAGTGAATGACTCATATTAATATTTTACATCTAACCTACATTTTCTTTTAGCTTTTGTTATAGCTTAAAAATCTAGTAAATGAATAACAGCATAGCAGTTAGCTTTCATACATGGGATGGTACATCATGAGAAGCTATTGCACCTTTTAATGGTTTGGCTGCCATTTCTCTTCTGCAAAGCAGTGCCGGAAAGGGTCACATAGAAGCAGGAATGTGGGGTGTTTCTCTGAGAGAGAGAGCTGTCTACCTTTAGATATTTAATATCTAAAGATATTAAGAAGATATTTCATGTGTAATTTTGAAATGTGCTGCTTTAATCTGTATCAGGTCTTTCAAAAATTGTAAGCACTTTGACTGCTGTCATTGCAGCTTTTATCATCTACTGCTTTTTGAGTATGATAATATTTAGTGGATGTTTTCAATTGTAAGGATGTTAGTTAATTGTTCCTAGCAACCTTGGGTTCCCTGCCAAAAAAGGTGTGATATAAATATTGTAAAATAAACATTTTCTTTAAAATGTTCTTGCCTGCCAAGTTGCCCATAAAGTCATCTCTCCTTTTACCTCCAGAATTAGGCTTTTGTTTGAGATGGAAACTGGGCTGGGAACCTTAGAAAGGTTCTAAGGGTGTTTCTATAAAGAAGGTGGCTACACAGCCTTTGAAGGGAAGGAGATGGAAATCATCAGAAGAACAAAATCAGGGAGAAGAATGGTTAAGAGTGTGTGTGTGTGTGTGTGTGTGTGTGTGTACACACACATTGGAGAGCCTACTGCTTCTCTCATGGTATTCTGCTGTGTGGAGGAGAAGCAATTGCTGTGGTTTAAAAAGCTGAGTTGACCAGATAATAGCAATTCTGGCCAAAGTTTCATGTGTCTGTACTGGCTCTGTTGTGACTGGAATTGGTGTGTCCTTGAATGGGACTGTGATATTTTCTATTTGCCCTTTCTTTTTTTATATAATTGTGTGCGTCTTGCAAATGATTTGTTGCTGAATAAAACATAAATGCAGTTGACCAGGGAGCAAAGGGAAAGAAAATAACACAAGCAAAGGAACACTCTGAGGCTATCCAAAATATAACAAAGGGACAGAAGCTGGAGAAGGTCAGCAGACATTGCATGTAATTAAGGGCACAGATACTTCTCTCTTGTGTAAAAAAGTGTGTTAATTCCTTCTGTATAGGTGACTGGTGTTGTCCCTTTTGAAAAGACACAGAAAAGTGGATAGAAGGGCTTTGAGAATTATCTGACTGCTTGGATGGGAGTGGGGGAAGCCTCTTACAGTGAAGAAGCTTGAAATGAGTATGCCCAAATGCTTTTACAGGAAGAGGGGTTGACTATTAGCTTTTTACTTTAGCAGTTTAATCATAAAAACAGTTAGATGGTAAAGCTGGACACATTCCTGGTAGAAATAAAAGACTGACATTTCACAAGCAGCTTTGCTCTGCTAACTTAGTTCTATGCATGCATACTCAATAGAGAGTGCAGTGCAACCAAATGAGACTGTGTAGGATTTAAGCTTTGGATTGTTAGATAGTGGCTTGCATTGGCATGGTACTGACAGAGTTAGGCATTCAGGAGAAATAAATACTGTATTCAAAAGGAAAAGTTCCCTCCCCCTCCTGTTTAGTTTCCCTGCAGGCTTCTAAATAGCCACATTGTCCTCTATAGGCTTTAGGGCTTTTGGGAGGTTTCATTCAGGAATACATCAAAGAGGCTTGTTTCATTTTAACCCTGCTCTATAATCCTGTTGGAAAACTCTCCTTTGGCAGAGTCAGGTATTGGAGGGTTTTAGGTGGCTGTCCCATGAGCAGATTACTCACCTGCGGACATCTGTCCTGAAGTGAACTTGGGAGGAGAGTCCTCACATTGTGTGGGTGGGGAAACAGCACAATGCATGCCAAACTGGCCCTATGCTTACAGTGGTGCAGGATCTGTATGATCTGACATGATATTATGATCTGACATACAGAGCACTATGCCTCCCTGAACCTTGAAGCTCTGCTTTTGGAGTAAGTGCATGATTCTTTGGGTACAACCTGTCTAAAAACTGAGTATGGCACTATAAAATGGGTGTAGTGATCCCTTCTGGGTGTAGTAATCAATCTGGCTGCCATATTCTGAACCAGTTGGAGTTTCCAGACTTGGTACAAAGGTAGTATTGCATAAGCCAAGGTTTGAGGTTACTAATTTGTGCAGTGCCATCTTTAAGTCCTCTGATTCTAGGAAGGGGTGCAGTTGGCATTATCAGTCAAAGCTGATAACAGACACTTCTGACCATCACATCTATGTAAAATAATAATAAATAAAAGCTTTATTTCTAGCCCGCCTTTCCAAAGATCAAGGCAGATTACAATGGTGGATTTTGCAATCCAACAACATACAATTTACAATAAAAACATTGTCAGAAATTTACAATTACATTATATAAAACATTATATAAAACAACAACAACAATAACAATTCCAAGCAAATGTGAGCTGACATTTGGAGAGACGGATCCTGGAGTGTTCCCAAAACTGTGATCACTCCCAGATAGTGAACACAGTCTTTCAGGGGAAGTGTGACCTCATCAAGAACTGATTTACACACCTCCAAACCCAAATTAGGCCCCTTAATTTTAAGCACCTCTGTCTTGTCTAGAGATGTGAAGGCCTTCATATCTTTAGTATTGTCTGGATTCATTATCAATTTGTTTCTCTTCTTTCAACCCATTACCTCTACCAAGTATTCATACAGAGGAGACATATTACCTTTAGCTAAAGCTGTTTTTGAAGGTATGGAGAAGTATATTTGAGTGTCATCATCGTTTGACAGCATGCCGCCCCATGCCTCTGGATGAGCTCTGTTAACAGTTTATGTAGATGTTGAATAGCATTGGGGACAGAATAACACCGTGTAATATGCTATATAGCAGCTCCTCTTTTGAGGAGTAGTTATCCCTAAGCAGCACCATCTGGAAACTGCCTGAAAGGTAAGACCAGAATCACAGTAATACAGTGCCTCCGATTCCCAGCCCTCCCAGGAATTCCAGAAGTATATCATGTTTGATGATATTGAATGCCATTGAGAGGCCCAAGACTACCAACAGGAATACAGTCCCTCTGTCACTGTTAAGATGGAGATCATCCACTAAGGTGACCATAGCAGTCCCAATTCCATATCCTGCTCTGATGTGGGTTTGAAATGGGTTGAGGACTTGTGTGTCAACCAAGACCTCCTAGAGTTGGAAGGCAAAAGGGAGTTGGAAGGTCCACAAAAGGAAGATTTTGATACTGGTCTGTCATTATTAAGATCAAGAGAATCCAGGGTGGGCTTTTTCAGTAATGGTTTAACCGCTGCCTCTTTTAAATAGGATAAAAAGATCCCCTTTCTGAGGGATGCATTAATTATATGTTGCATCTCTAAATCTAATTGCATCTCCTCCCTGAATGACCTCCTGATTTGGACTGGATGGCCCTTGTGGTCTCTTCCAACTCTATGGTACTGTGATCAGCTAAGAGGGACAAGGATCATCTTCTTTACTTGCCCCAGCAGTTTGTCTACATCAACAGTACTCACCAGTTGAGACTGATCCAGTGTAATCTCACTCAGTTTTTTTTTGTGGGTTTTTCAGGCTATGTGGCCATGTTCTAGCAGAGTTTCTTTCTGACGTTTTGCCAGCATCTGTGGCTGGCATCTTCAGAGAATGTTTTGCCTGGAAAATTGAGTGTCGCTGGACACTTCATTATTGACTTCCACTCCAGTGATGTAATTTAGTCAGTTCTTATGCGAGATATTTAATCTGCAATATGATTATTGAAAGTATCACAATGAGCTACTGAAGGCAGTAAGGTCAGGTTCAGGGGGAGTGTCTGAGTTAGACCTCTCACCACACTGAACAGCTCAGCTAGATGTGAATTCGTAGACACAACACATGCATAAAAGAATGTTGCAGATATTGCTTCAAAATGTTCTCTATATTGCATCACATGTTCTCTATATTGTGTCACATAGACATTGTTTTTCCTGCCATTTGTGCTCTAATCATCATCCTTCCTGTTTCAGCTCCGTGGGGGACTCTTTCTCAAGGAGATAGTTTGCAAACAGGTCAGATAAGACTCTTGGGGTGATCGTGTCAATAGTCCTGGTTAGATTTTGATTCCATTTATCAACCAGGACTTCAACAGAGTCATTGGTGATGCCAGTTGTATAACTGTCCACGGCATCCTGGAATCTCAAGAGATCCATTAGCTTTTGAGAGCGGACCAATTTATCAGGTCTTCCACCCTGCAGAGGTGAGTTGTAGTTGTGATGTTAGCCATGACCTAAAAATAATAATATTAATAACAGCAATGGCTATCATTATTATTACTATTTCTTACCCGCCTCTCCCAACAATTAACAGACACACCATATCAGTTAAAACAGATCAGTTAAAATACACATCAGTTTAAAAGGACAAATAGGATATACACATACTAAAACAGTCCACATTTAAAATTGATCATTTATGTCCATCTGTCCTTGACAACTCAGAGGTATTAATTATGTTCTGTATGTTCCAAGCTGAAAACAGCATTAAGAGTGACTGGCCAGATGTGTAGGTCCTGAAACCAACTGAGATAGGCCCATGTTTGTCATGGATACCATCAGCTCCCAAATTACGCCTGACAAGTCCCCAATGGTATGTTGAAGTCTCCCAGAAGTAAAAGTCTGGGGGACTCCAACAACCTCTCTGAGACCAGTTCATTGAATTTGACCAGGAAGTCTGATAGGCAGTGGGGGTAGCAGGTACACTAACAGAATACCTAGTCTGTCCTTGGTTTTCAGGCTGGGGTATAAACATTTAATGTGGCTCATCTCTCTGGTAGGTACTTTAATCAGGTTGAGATGGTCTGACCATAGCTAACCACCCCCTGCCCACTTTCCCTCACCTGCTCACTAACACATTACCCAGCTGGGAGAGCCTGTGCCACTGTCAGCTCCCAGCCAGGTCTTTGTAAAACATGCCAGGTCAGCCTTCACATCCCTTAGGAGACCATAGGTGATATGTGCTTTATTTTTAATTGACACGACATTCCATAAGAGCAAGGTGAGTTTTTGCATATGGTTTGGCTCTGGAAGGTGAGATAGACATTAAACATTCTCTCTCTCTCTCTCCTTCCTCCATAAGAGCACGTGACCCTGCCATCATCATGCTTTCCTCTCCCCATACAGCTCATATTGCTATCCCAATTTCCATTTTTAAAATCAGGAAAGCAAAACACTCTAAAACAACATTTAAAACAAGGATCTTTCCAACAGAATCATAACTTTTGCTTGAGCAATCTGTGCTGTCACAGAGCTTGTTAATATTTCTTTTTGGACCAGAAATCCCAATGGAGGATATGGAGAGTTCTGATGAAAAAAAGTAATTTATAAACTCATAGGTGTCAGGCATTGGCTTTCTGGATAAAACCAGAATCTTTTGGGTATATTGGTGTTGGCTCTGGTCATCCAGAAGTCCTAGTAAGCCAGATCTTCTTCCTCTGCCCTTGTCAAAAACACTGTAGGTCCTAAAGTGGCTTTCAGAGCAGCCATCTGTTAGGCCAGAAATCATGGCAGCAGCTATTCAGTCAGGCTGAGTCAAAGAAGAGTAGGGTGGCAGGGTCACCATTGTAGATTATAAACCTGAGAGGAGAGAATGTTTCATTACAATTTTTTGTTAAGTTCCTCTTGGAATTTTTTTGGGCTGGAGGACAGAATAAAACTGTTCCAGACAAATAAACAACCCCTCTTGCGACATATGAAGCTCCTGGCCAGAACGGCCTATTGATTGCCATGGCTGGCAAGCCTGGGCTTGTTCTCTGCTGCTTTCAGCTTAATGTAATTTATAAAGCTAGGCTCCTACCTTTACTTTTCAGCTTCTTGCCTAAACTCTGGACAGTGTTATTAGACTATGACTTCAATGTTGAATGTGTGATCCTATGAACATGCAACATTTGTGTTATATTAGGCAGTGGAGCCCAAACCAGGAAACTACAGAATACCTCTCTATCCCTTTGGCTACTGAGGGGAGGAAAAGTTAGGGCTAGGGAAGCAGAAGAATTATGGCAAGTAGGGCTTGCTTTCACCTGGAAAGCAGAGGATGGCAATGGCAGCCCACCTCTGAAGAAACATGCCAAGAAAACCCTATGATAGGTTTGCCTTAGAGTTGCCATAAATCTAAAATGACTTGGAGGCACACAACAGCAACAACCCCTCTGCATGTATGGGCATGCTAGACTTCAGCTGAACACACATGAAATTCACTGACAAACCAGGAAAAGCCTTAAAATATGTCTGAAACGTTTGTTTATACAAGGTGGAGGGAGAGGGTTTCCTCATGAATTTGAGTGGCATACTGTTGCAAGCTGTGGAATGCAAGCTCTTGTGCTTGTTTAATAGGGCCTTTTAGTGATTTGGCCCTTTGATTTTGGCATCATTGTTTTGGGAGGAGTGTTGGAGTCCTCCATCAAAAATGGCCATGCTCTGTTGTGTAAGGCTCACAGGTCATTTATTTCACACTCCTAATCTTGAGTATCAGTGATGGAACAGTGGCATAGAAATGGGAGACAGATATATGGAATAGTCAGTGAGGATACAGAAGTTGTCCACTGCTAGTTGGATGCATCGAATGCAGTATTCCCAGGAGTATCTAGGTTGCATGCTTACACAGCTGCTGAACAATCTTCTCGACAGATATCGGATGGGCATGCATTTTAAGAAATTGTGGGCCATGTTCACCCACCTCAAAAATTTAGAATCATCAGCATGTGGCAAGGGATGGTGTGGCACCAAGACATAGTGTCCTTAATCCATTTTAATCAGGAATATCTGTGGAAAGTGAAATGCAGGAAACTTTACAGTAGCCACGCTGAGTCAAGCCAGATTTTGAGAGCGTGCCAGTGACTTTGAAAGGCATTACCTCCACATCTGCGCTGGGCCAGTGGGAAAGAGAAAATAACTGGGACACCACCAAATCATGTGGTTTCAGGGCCTCATTGTTTATTGCATACCTACCAAATCCATGCTTTCTGTATCTGTAGTGCTGTAAAATCAACCCATACCCAAGTAAGCCTTGATGATTGACTAAAGGGCAGATCTGGTTCTTCTTTTCAGGAGTTCTGATAGGAAATGTTTCTTAGCACTAGTTTGTGGATTTTGGTTTCACTTAATGCTCATGACTGAAGAAGAAGGAATCACATTTATAGCTCTGTGTGCCTAGTGGTTTTCTGCTAGACTGCAGTAATATCTAAGAACATGGTGATGAGCATAAGCTCCATTTTTGTGGGGGATCTCAGCTTTCATGTGTGTTTATTTTCAAGCATCTCAATAAGAGCATTTTTCACATATTTTAGGCCTGTAAAAATATGTCTTGACAGTGTTTACCTGCTGTAATCTAAGACAGAGATGTCGTGAGAGCAGATTTTCAATGGTTAGTGTGTATGATGGTTGTAGTATCCTTGCCTTTCTCTGAGTGATTATAGACAGAATTAATTATATAAAACCAGAGCTTATGTAAATCTACTCAATAGGTTTAATTTAATTTTTTTTAACTTTTCTTGGGTGCTGATTTTGATTTTCCCCTATAAATAATTTAGGGTGGATTACCCAGCAATTTTGTTAGTGGCTCTAGGAGGACTAGGCTGTCACCTTGGGTGTGATACTTCTGTGCTGCTATCCTGTTGAGAAAATGGGTGCTAGAATAATCTATATGACAAGGGCATGTGTTACTTCTGTACATAGTGCTTGCCATATTGTATAGCAAAGAAACCTATGAACATCCAGATATTATTAGATTGCAGTCCCCATAATCCCTGGCCATTGGTCATGCTCTTTGCACAGGAGGGCCAAAGATTCCCATTATTGCTGTGAAGTAGCACACAGATGTAAGCAGCACACTAAATGTTATCTAAGAAGTAAATCTCTTTCCGCCTCACCTTTTAAACATTTGTGGTCAGTAATTTTTCATGTTTACAGTCATTAAAATAAGAAAGAAGAAAGGGAGAGAAACAAGGTAAATGGGAAGTACAGTTCACATGGCAGTGGGGTATGTTTGACTAGATTATAACTTTCAAGATAATATGCTGGGAGGGTCATGAGTTCCTCATCTTTTGTTCTGGGTTGGGACATGAAGCAGGGGATCTTGTACTGTACATAGTCATTTATATGCTTTGGGTACAAATATGCATGTTAGCCATATAGATGTGCAGGTTATATTACTGTTAGTACAAGTGCACAAACTACCCTTTTTTGCAGCCTGTATGTTCCCTGCTCCCCAAATGTATTTATTTTCATCTGAAAAACAACAACATGTTTTATTATGTATGGAAGGCCTCTAGAATTAGCATTTTTGTGATTTTGATCAGAAGCATCAATATTCTTGTAACCACTTACAGAGAGATGGATGCTGATCCCAGGGTATTTAAATGTAAACAGCATTATACCAGAAAATTGCTTTGGGGTGTGGGCAGTCTATTCTAAGATATGTCTGTCTTGTGCAAGGTGTGGCATTGCCCCGAGCTTTTCTACAGACCCATTGAGGGAACAGCCAGACAACCAAGGCTCTGAATGGGCACCAAATAGTGTGTGTGTGTGTGTGTGTGTGTGTGTGTGTGTGTTTCTTATCTCTCAAAGATGAGTCTTTAAAACTGAGCTGAGAAGATGGTGGGAAGCTCATGTGTGGAATCTAGGCTTAATGCTTAGAGAAGTTGTACAGAACCAGATTCAGTGTTCATTTCTAAAGAAGGTTGTAATCAGGTGGAATAACATTGTCTGCCCTAGGATTCCACCATTCACCCTCAAGCTACCACTTTAAATGTCTCTGCTGCTGGCTTGACATTTCAATTTAACCCATATTTTTATCTGGGCAGTAGAATCCCCCATCCCACTGACTGGTGATGCTGATTCCTGAAAGTCTTCATAAGGGTTTACACACACACACACACACACACACACGTACGTTTCTGATGTTATAGAGTCAGGGGAAAAAGAGGAATGTCCCATAACTTAACCCTGAAGAATTGGTAATCAGGTAACATCTCTCCTTCTGCTGAACAGTTCTTTGGGAGTTGAGTAGCTATGAAGAAATGTCTTGGGTGTGTTATCACTTTATTTTTTTAATGATTTTATATTGCTTGTGAAGTTGAAGGCTTTCACAGCTGGCATCCATAGTTTTTGTGGGTTTTTTGGGCTATGAGGCCGTGTTGTAGAACAATTTATTCCTGATGTTTTGCCAGCAGTTGTGACTGGCAGCTTCAGAGAATGCTGGCATAGAAGAGAGTGGGGTAAATATACTATTGGTTGAGAGGAAGCGCTTCCTTTCAACTCACAGTATATATACCCCACCTCTTCCATGCCAGCATTCTCTGAAGATGCCAACCACAGATACTGGTAAAATGTCAGGAATAAACTCTTCTACAACACGGCCTCATAGCCTGAAAAACCCATAAAAAACTACTATTTTGATTGTGTTGGTGTTTTAAGAGGTTAGTTTATTTAATGGCTTTAAACTGTAGGATTTAGCTCATATGCCTTGTTTTAATTCATGTTATGGACCACTGTGGGTCTCATTTGGGAGAACAGGGTGATATAAATAAGTAAAGAAAGACACTAGTTCTGCTGGAGAGCCACTTTGGAAGGGAAGGTCGTACTAATAGGCTAAGGAGCCATTCCCCCCAATTGGCTGCCTGTTAGTCCTATTGTTAGTCCCACAGACTAATGCCACACTTCTTCTGAGAACCTGGGAAACCCACCTTTTTGAACAAGCACTCCTATAATCCTCTAACCAGCATGGTAATAGGGGATTCTGGGAATTAGTAGGCAGAAAATTAGCTTTTCTAGACCCTTCTCTCTTTCTTTTTCTTTGATGGTAAGCAGGGAGAGACAGGAAGGAATCTTCTGAAGATCCTTTTTGGCCCAGGTGCCTTTGGCAGGCCCTGGGCTGCTTCTTAAAGGACATTCACAAAATACCTCTTGGTTGAGGATGTGGAGCCAAATTCGCCACCCTGTACTCTTGAGCGCTCAGGTGTCTTGACAAGCCCAGGAGGTGGATTAATTCTATTCTGTATATCAGTGAGGAATTGGAAGCTAAATTCTGTCTGACAGATTGACTTTCACATTCTTCAAAGGGGGTGTAACTGAGAACAGCTTTGCTGTAAAAGCAAACCACCTTTGTAATCGTAAATAGTGACTTTAAAGCTTTGGGTGGGGAGCTGAACCTGCATTAATGTTAAATATCCTGTCCAACTGCTTCTTACAAGTCTGAGTGTCACCAAGATAATCCCAGGAAAAGAGGAAGCCTTGCTTCCCACTGTCAGAGAATTAATAATAGAGCTCAGGTACAGATAATAGAGTATTTTGGTGATAGAAGACATGGCCCAGCTGCCTTGAACAAGGTATGAGGTTTGGTCCATGTGATGCTTTTGTACAGAGAGCAGGTGTACTGCATGCAAAAAGTTGCTTAAAGAGCATGAGAGAAATTGTGCAAACCAGCCTGCGTGCTCCATCAGAATGACTATCTCCCCTCCCTTGCAGTCTCTAGCTAACCCAGCCTTCCACAACCTGGTGCCTTCTCACACTTTTGGACTATGATCTTCATCATCCCTAGCCATCATTAAGAAGACAAGCTAAGCTGATGTGGCAGAAGAAGATGATAATGGCCACTCAGAACCAATTCTACAGTTTAAAGACAACCACCACCACTTCACAGCAGTTTTAGCAGCAGTTCCCTATTGGCGGCAGTTCATGATATCGCTCTTTACCTTATCATGGGCCGCATGTGTGTGCATTTCACTTAAAGTCCTCCTGTGAACTGCTAGTCAATACTGGCAGCCGTCTGTTATTCAGAGCCCTAGGGATTATTTAAAACCTATTCTCTTACTTTGTGTATCCAGGTTTAAGTTCAGGCACTGCTGCCATATCTCAGGAAAGCTGATAACACAGCTCAGAAATTGCCTTTTTTGATCTGCATCTCTCACAGACCCTACCCATGGCCCTTGATATCAGGGAAATTCGCAAATTTTAGACCAAAAAAGTACTTTGCCAGTCTGTGATGGACTTTGCAATTCAGGAAATCTAGGTCTTTGTCCTCATTGCCTAGCTTTGAAAACACTGCCCTTTCGAGAAGTATTTTGTAACAGTTTTTTAAAAGTATGTTCAGCAAATTGGTGTTAGGACATAAAATATGTAGCAACTGGTTTTTTTTTAATAGTGTGTTATGTTTTTAAAGATAGAATTTAGGGGAATTAAAATCCTTAATAGTTTGCTACTCATGGAATCTTGAAACAAACTTCAATACAGTTTGGGGATCTGAGACTGTAAGTAGGTCAGTGCTTCTCAGGCTGTCTCATATCTCTTTTAAATACCAGTTAACAAAAATCTTTGCATCAATTATGTTAGAGAGATTAAATAAATTATTTTTTAAAATAAATTTTATTTTATTTCTTTATTAAAAGAAAATACATTGCAATCAAAGAAATACAACATCGTTAATTCTTGATACATTGAATTGTTTGACTTCCTTTCTTGTATATTGTACCATACAGATTTTCTACATAAAACTTCATTATCCCATTTTTCTGTCTGACCACTTGCTTGTCTTGTTCTATACGCTACCTTACATCTATACCTCATATTCAAGAAGTATATATTTTTCTATCCATCTCTTATCATTTTGTGATCAGTACTTTGTGATCTTCACTGGTTTCTTGACTCATTTGTTCTGTTCATTGTCTATCCATCCTTGGGTGAACTTACATCCTTACTTACATAGAGAGATTAAATAAGCTATTGAAAGAACTAGTTCATGAAGAGCAGTCTGGTTTCCTTCCTGGAGGAAAATTAAGTGAAAAATATGAGAACGGTACTTTACGTGATTGAATGTTACAAAACACACAGTGATGATTTTTGTCAATGCCAAAAAAGCATTTGGCAAGGCTAAATTGGATTTTTTTATTTGAAGTCTTAAAGAAAATGAAATAAGGAAAGGCTTGGATAACTTGGATTCAACAGATTTATAAGAAACAATCTGTTCATTAATCATATAATCAGTAGTAATTAATGAAGAAAAAAACTAGATTTTTGAGATAATCACTAGGACAAGGCAAGGATGTCCTTTACTGCATCTACTTTTCCTGGTATTTATTGGAATTCTAAATAGAAAAATTCAAAATGATCCTGATGAACAAGGAATTAAGATTTTTTTTGGTCTTAAAATAAATGTAGATAAAATAACAATGTTCACAAAAATATGACTAAAGAAGAAGAACAAGAATTAATTAACAATCAGGCTTTAAAATTGGAAATAAAATCTTAGAAAAACAGTTGATGCCAGCCACAGATGCTGGCGAAACGTCAGGAATAAACTCTTATAGAACATGACCACATAGCCCGAAAAACCCCCCAAAAACTATAGTTTCAGACTTATTTGATTATTAAAAAAACTTGAGAAGAAATAAAAAGAGACTTGGAAAAATGGAAGACATTAAAATTATTCTTACTGGAAATGATTTCCACAGTTAAGATGAGGATTTTACACAAAATGATATTTTTATTACAAACTCTACCTAGGATAAATCATTTTTCCCAATAAGTTATTTCTAAATTCTTTTGGATGGGAAGAAACCCAGAGTTTGATGGAAAACACTCCAGGATTCAAGAGATAGAGGAGAGGAGGGCTTGGCCTCCTCGATTTAAAATTATACCACAAAGTATGTAGACTTACAAGGGTAGTGGATTGGTTAAGTCTGAAAAAAGAAAGTTTACTTAATCTGGAAAGTTTCCAACTTCAGATTTGGTTGGCATGCATATGTGTAGCATGATAAATACAAAACAGATAAAATCTTTAAAAAAAACACATTGGAATACATTAGAAGAACATTACTAAGAATATGGTTGAAAAATAAAAGGAGAGTCTGCAAGAAAACTCTACTTTGGATATCATCTCATGAAGGACTTTATGGTAGATGGAGAACAACAAACAAAATATGTTTTCAATAGAGATATTATTACAAGTCATAGAAAGTAACCTAAATTTAAAACAAGAGAAAAATTATTAGAGGAAGGGATTGACTATCAGTGGTTTCTCTATCGTCATTTATATGAATGATATAAAATGGATAAAAAGCTTGAAGGCTTTGAATTAGAGAAATCAGAACTAGAGAATATGATGTTTGAAAAAGACAATCACAAAATTGCAAAATTTTATAAAATATTACTGAAATGGAGTCAGAACAAGAGACAGTTAAAGATGTGATGATAAAATGGGCACAAAATATTGGATATCCTGTTAACTTCAAAAATTGGGGAGAATAATGGGGAAAAGTACTAAACTCACATTATGTTACGATCTTAGAGAAAATGATTATAAATGATATTTAGATGGCATCCCTTGCCTGTGAAGCTAAGAACATAACTGAGTAAAGAGAGAGGCCAAATGCTCTGCATATTGCTTGGTTTAGCAGTGATTGTCTGAGTCTGTTTGGATTTCTCTTTGGAAATCATGGTAGAATTCCTTATTGATGTTTGATCGGAACAATGTTAAAAACCCATGGAGTGCTTGGTCCAGTATCTTTTCTTCACCTCACAGCAAGGCTGTGTAGTGTAGATACCACAGATGAGCAAAGTGCAACTCACAGACCACGTGTATTCCCATAGTTGTTTTTGGTAGAACCTTAAAAAAACAAAACTTTCCTCCTTTGGGGGGGGGGGGGAGAAATACCCTTCTCCCTGGTATGGGACAGCAATGGTCTGAAGCCTCTACAGATTGACAGTGACTTTTTTCCTATGTTGTTGTTCCCCTAAAGTTGCTTTAGGTTCTTCTTCTTTTTAAGGGAAACATTTTACAGGATTTCTGGGATGTGAGGAAGGCTCTCTTTATCTCTAAATAAGCGGGAAGGGACAAAACATACAATTCTATCAGTAAAGACAGTTATTGGGAAGTGTTGGTGTAGCCTCCTACCCCCCCAAGCTCTGGTGGTTGGGGAAATATGCAGCCTTTGGATCTCTGATGTATATTCTGATTCTGTGGGAGTCTTGAATATGGTAGAAGACACAGAATTCAGCTTTTTGAGAAGGTCTGTTTCTAAAATAAAGTGAGCTTCTAGGCTTTAAGGCCAAGAAAACTGTATTGGAAATGTCTTGGCAGCGCTTGCTGAAATCTCAGAAACCAGGAGCTCTTTCATGCTACCTAATTATAGTGCTATGCTTTTGCTTTGGAAGTCATGGCTGCCTCTTATGAAACCCAGAGGCTTGTAGTTTGGTCAGTAGCCCAAAAGGAGCTCCCTGGCAGAGGATCCTAAATGACCTTCCCTAAACTTCAAATCCCAGGAAGTCTATGGGATGCAACTATGAAGGGGAATCATAGTGTTGGGCAGTGTGAAAGGATTCCAGATTGATGTCTCATTAAATTTTTCATTGATTTGGGGTGGGTTGTGATAAGGCAGGACCTCAGTGATCTTGCCCTTCTTATGATTAGCAATACCAGAGTAAATTATGTGAAATGGAAAAGATGGTATAATGTATGCAAAACAAAATAAACATGTGCAAACATGTTCAGCTTTTAAAGTTGGAATCACTGAATTTGAATTGCCTAGAATCTAGGCCCTAGATGGTTGATGATGGTGATGGTAGTGGTGGTGATGGTTTAGGATGGGTTACACGTAGCCTTCATGACCAGATGGTGGTAATAATTGTGCAAGAATTAAAACTGTAATTTGAACAGGGGAGATAACAGTCATTGTAGATATGTTGCAGTGAGTAGTGGTGGGTGGGTGGAATCCTCTATTAAAAGAATGTTGTGTTAGCCCCTCAGTTACAAATGGAGGAAGACAACCAAGCAGGCAAACCAGAGTTTTAAGGAGTCCAACCTGATCTGTTCACTGTCTATTCCATAGGACTCTGAACTGGAGCAGTGAGGTGTGGGTTCTTCAAGCTAATTGCCCCCAACAAGCTGAGTACTCATTTTAGCCACCTCCTCAGAAGGATGCCAGGCTGAGTCAAGCTTGAGCCCTTTTCGCTGGTATTGGACTCGTATGGTTTTGAGTATGTGGCTGCAGTACAAGCATTTAACCACTGCGCCACCAGGGCTAACAAATTTTGGAGGAGCCCACTTTACTTGCACCACAGCCTCTGTTATTGGAAGCATTTTTGTTCTCTGCAGCATTTTAAGCAGTGAAAAACTAAGGCAGCAGTAACACTTTTGTGGCTGTTGACAGAAACTTGACAGAGCCTTTTTTGTCTTCAGGGCAGGAGTTGTGGAAAAAAAGAATGATGTTTATGCCTGGCTTATTATGTTTTCCTAGACCTGCGTGATGCTGGCTGTCTTCCCCATTCTTTTTAAGTCCTCTGGTGTTTACCAGAACTTGAAAAAGTTACTTTTTTTTTTGGCTGTGACTATCAGAACTTGCCAGTTGTTCTGCAAGAGACTAGACTAAATGCTGATCTCATGCCCTGAGGCTTATGGCACTGTTTAAATAGGAAGCAAAGGTAGTTACTGAAAAATATCAAGGCAATTTGGAAAAGTACTTCAAGATTTTGGCTGGATTGTAACTGTATTAAGTGCCTGGGGAATCTGTTCTTCCATCTGTCCCTTTCCCTCCCAGTTTTTTATATTCCGTCCTCTTAAAAGAAACTGAAGGCTCCCTCCTTTTCAGATGTATTCAACTTTTTTCTATCACATAGTTTTAACCTTAGTTTGCTTTCTCTTAGTCATAATTAAGCCATGGTTAACAACTTGAACAACTCAAATCCATGGTTTGAGAAATAATGTGTATACTTGTGTATAAGCCTAGAAATTTAGATTAAAAAATTGGTCCAAAAATCTGAGTCAACTTATCCATGGGTCAATGTAAGTACTGTATTTTAACTCTCTCTCTCTCTCTCTCTCTCTCTCTCTATATATATATATATATATATATATAATATGTGGTGAAAGACAAGAGTTTAATCCGCCCTGGAAGCACTGATCCACCTCTACTCTCTCATCCATCCAGCCTTTAGCACAAATAGTTATGCCTGCTGCAATTTTGTTAAGTTCTTTGCTATAGTTTTCCTTTGTTTCAACCTTTAGATCCTTTATTACATGTCCCTTAGTTTTAACCTTGATTTATCCATGGTCATATCAAAATCCATAATTGTGGCCCCAAAACCTGCTCTCGACTTATATATGAGGTCGACTTACAGTTTGAGTATATACGGTAGTTAAATATTGCAGGTGTGCTCACATGTCACAAGAAACTATAGTTTATTTAAATCTGCTTGTTCTGCTGCCTAAACCTGCTTCTGGTAACAAGCCTTATTTTGTTAACCATCTTATTCTGACATTAAAACTTGTTGCTATTTACCTATTCCCGGCTTATTTGTTCAGCTGACAGGAGCTGACAAAAGAAGCATGAGAAAAACAAAAACCAGAAATGGGGAAGATGAGCAGTGTGTCCCTGGTGATGTGCTGTGCATTTTGTGGTATAAGCCACAGACCATGATTTGTGGTATAAGCCACATACCATAGCTTATCATGGTATGAGAAAATAACCTTTGTTTCTACCAAAGAAGAGTTATCTTTGGCTCTTGGCTTCTGGATCTCAAAATATACTGGGGAAAAAGAGGTGCCACCCAGATATGTTGCATGAAGTGGTTACAGTCCAGGCACATATTTAAAAATCGTGTGATGACTTCTTCTCCGCATTCAACATTATTTTAAGTACTTGCAGAACTAATTCATGCAAAGTACTGCTATTGAAAAGTAGGATAAAAATATTTTAAAGACAAAGATTTCTGCCAGAAGGCTACCTAATTGCTGTAGAAAACATAGGGCTTGTCTGGGACACCTCGGCAGGAGAAAGAATGGCTGCCTTGTGTAAGGGTTGGGGTCTTTTAAGCTGTTTAGTTCCCGGTCCCTTTAGCTGTTTGACTTGAAATGTAGCACAGAAGGGTAAAGAGCTATTGGTCCTTTGGCATCACGGTACAAACAGTAGCAGCCTGTCTCTAAATCCTCCTTCTTATACAACGAGTACAGGCTTTAATCAGCTACATGGCCATAATGGCATGTTTACAAGGAATTACTAAATGTATTTGGAGGAGGAGGAGAAGGATGTTTTGAAAGATATTAATTGCAGATTCTTATCCCTTCTCTAAAATGCAGTAAAATTGAATCAATGCAGTTGCAGTTCATAATATTAGTTCCTTACCTGGTATTTCCAGTTGGGAGTACTGTATCTCTTTAAAGAAATCACAGATTATAATTTTATTTCTTCCTCTTAGTTTTTTTTGGGGGGGGGATGGGAGTGGGGGGTGGGGGAGTGTTTGCTGTGAAAGTCCCCTCAGAACTCAAAATTGGGAATCATGTAGTCCTCCAGATGTTGTTGCAACCCAGAGAAACCTCACCATTGGTTATGCTGGCTGGAGGTGCTGGGAGTTGCTAGCATCTAGAGGGCCACATGATTTCCACCCCTGTTCTAAAGTCAGCTGTCAGTCTGGGCCAAACTATTGTGCTTAGTGCCATGTTTTCATTTATTGTTTATTGCTTGTTATGTGGCTTCAAGTAATTTCTGACTTACACTGATGAACACTGGCACTGGGTTTTCTTGGCAGAATTTACTCTGAGAGAGACTGACTTGCCCAAGGTCCCCCAATGGGTTTTCATGTCCAAGCAGGGATTCAAACTGTTGTCTCCTAGTGTCCCAGTCCAACAGTCAAATCACTACACTAAACCAGTTCTCTTTGTTTTTGCTGGTTGCTTAAATATGGCATGTGGGGAAGAGGCCTTTCTGCCTTCTTTCCTTTCTTTCCTTCTTTTTGTTTTTGAGTACTCTTTATGGCCCTTGAAGAGTTGTAGAGACCAAAAATTGGCTTCCAGACCTGCCATTGTGGACCACTCTTGCTCCAAATGTATGTGAGGTGCCCTGAGCTCAGTGAAGGATTCTCCTTAGCCACCATGGCCAGCTGTTGTTAGCTCTTTTGTTCTTCCCAAACAACCTCTAGATGTTTGTAAGATGGATAAGCCATGTGTTTTGAGCAAGTCTGGGGGCATGAGGCCATTTTCATATGCTGTAGTTAGATATGGCTTGTTCATGAGATTTATGCTCTCCTTTCTGGACCTATAGAAGAGAAGGTGCCTATCATCCAGAAAACAGCTACTTAGTTGCTTCCATTTTCTTCCTCTGGCTAAAGCTATCCCTAATGGTAGTCTAATCCATATAGTTAGGCTTCTTTCATTATCCTCCACCCACTACGTTGTTTCAGATCTTGATTATCTCTTTCCCCCTCTCTTCACGGCAGTTTTGAGAGAACATCTGATACATCTTTTTTTGTTTCAATGATACAAGTATTGGTTCTGGGAAAAACTGAATTGGAACATAGCGGTTTTAAACCTCTTTCTTCCAAAAAGCAGGTCCTCATACTGCACATAAACAAGCTGTTGTTTTCCAGATGGATTCATTGTCTGGATGAATGTGGTCATCTCATTGGCAAAGGCATACCTTTGTGTTCATTCCTATGACCAGAACATGAGGCTAAAGGCTGCCAGAGATTGTGAAATGATGAGCCTCTTGTTTGGCTTTGAATACAGCTTTTTGGACTGAGTATAAAAGGGGAGGGTGCATTAGGAGATGATCTAAGGGTCAGCCACAGTTTATTTAGCAATAGAGAGCTCGAGGAGTTCTGGGAACTCAAAATAACAGTTTCTGGAAACTTAGATTGGGAAGGTATGGTTCAGCGTTTACTCAAAAGATTTTAGGTGCCAGAGCTTGGAGTTTACCTTTCTTATCTTGCAACTTCCTGAAGTCCACAGCCAGCATGACCATGTTCCTATGAACAGGGGATGTCGGAGCATTCATTTTCTCAAAAGATATCACTCCTTAAGTCTCCCTGCTTGTTCCTCCATTCCAATAAGAGCTATCTTCCCCCTTTTTATATATAATTGTTGAGTTTTATAATACACATTCAAGCTAATTTCAAATTGCTCCATGCTGCTATAGATCTGATGAAAGTTATGATCTATGAACCTGAGGAGAGCGTGACTTTAATAGAAATAGAGTCAGCATTAAGAGGCAAGGTATTACTTCTAACAGATAGCCAATTTGTCTCTTGATCTGTCTACTCTATTCTGAAAAAACAGATGGGCTGAAAGCTTAGTTTGCTGCACCAAGCAGTCTCAGGCTCTAGTCTAAAGACAGCCACACGTAACCTAATAAGTACTCCACAGTTGTGGGGTGCATTTACACAGGAGTACCTGGGGCATCTCATATTGTAAAAAATAAAAACAAGGAAACCCATATCTGGGAAGATGAGACTGAGATAATACATGTGAGAGATATTCCTTTTTCTCTTCCTGCTTTTGAAAGCCGTGTTCTTTTCTTTACAAGTTAAAATAGTCAGAAAACTGTTTGCTACACATTAATTAACATTGCTAGGAATACCAAGGCCCAGATAAAATTGTCCCCAAACAAGAACTGGATGAAGGGATTTCAAAAGAAGTTTGTGAAGTGGCATGGGGAGAGGTAACTCTTCAAATAAAATAGAATGAAAATCTCTCTGAGATAGTGGAAAGGTCTTCTTGTTGTTAGATGCCTTCATGTCAACTCAGATTTATTATGGGGTTTTCTTGGCAAGATTTATTCAGAGGGAGGTTGCCATTGCCTCCATCAGAGGCTGCATCCACACTGCAGAAATAATGCAGTTTGACATCACCTCCATGATATGGAGTTCTAGGATTTGGAGTTTGTTGTGGCACCAGAGCTCTCTGACAGAGAAGGCTAAATATCTCACAAAACTACATAGAATTCCATATTGTTGAGCCATGGATGTTAAAGTGGCATCAAACTGCATTACATCTGCTTGTGGATACAACTTGAGAGACTATGGCTTGCCCAGGGTCACCCAGTGGGTGTCCATGGCTGAACAGGGGTTTGAGCTGTTATCTCCCAGAGTCCTCTTACAACACTCCAACCACTACATGCTGTCTCTCATAATACAAAGTGCTTTATATCTGGCTTTTCAATATCGAAAACATGCTGCAGAGCAAGGGCTGTGGACATAATTACAGGAATGCCTCAGTTAACAAAGCTTCTGACAAAGAAGCTCCTTTTAACAAAGCTTTTTTATTCTTGCCTAGCCACCCTTTTCTTCCTAATCCTCTGTCTAGGACCTAGGTTGGAAGTATTTTAACACCGTCAGCATGGAGAGGATGATGGAGGGTTGGAGAAGCATAGACTTCCATTGATAGGCTGCAGCAGTGTGTCTGCAGTAAACAGTAAAGCTTGAGGTGAGAAAGAGTAGGATTGTACTCTAGTTGATCCCACTGTAACTGTGTATGTCTGTCCACAACAGGCAATGTAAACAGCAGCTACCTCCAGAATCCCTTACAGAGTCTGTGTGAACAGCAAAACAGGGAAGAAAAAAAAAAAGGAAAGCAGATAAGTCTGCTTTGCCCAAGCACGTTTTTAAAAAAGCACATATCTGGCCACCAAAATGGAAATCATAAGAAAAGTGTAGGATAATGAAACAAAAAGTAATTCATGTATGCATTTTTGACAGAAGCCTGAAGCAGTTCAAAGGTTCAAGAAGGTTTAAAATATGCTTGTTTGCTTATATAGGGCTTACTTGGCCTGATTGTTTCAATTCATTTGTGCTTATAGCTGGTTATGAAACATGCTAGATCAGTCCTCTATTTTGGGCTGCAGGAACCTGTCCTTATTCTCTCCATGTTATTTCTGCCTCTGGTATCAAATTTTCTGTTAAAGAGGTAATGGCTAGGAACACATCTACTTAGTCAGCTGAGGTATATACCTGTATGTTTCTTTGCAAGATTAAAAGCTAATGACCATATTCTTGGGTTGAAATGATACATAATTAATAATAATTATTAATAGTTTCCAATAATACTAACCAGAAAATGAACTACTGGCACATTGTCATCTTTAATGCTGAACCTGAAGCCAGTTACAGTACTGTATTTTCCCACGTAGTCGAAGGCACATCAAAAATGCCTTTTTAATTTACTGTGTTTGTTATGAGAGTCATAAAAAAGATTTCAGTGGAGATTTCAGGGCCGCACAGACTAGTAGTCATGGTATTAAACAAGAAGTCCCATGGCACCATTTTCATGAAACAGTCTTGTTGCAGAGCCATCTCTCAGAAGGTGACTAGGATGAAAGGTAGGTATCAAAAGCAGGAAAGCCATCAGAACCGACAGAGATGTCCACACTGTTCAGTCCCTTACATAGTTCTCCTGCTAAAGTGACCAGGGCAATCTCTGCTTTGAATTCTTATAGAGGCCTACCTCATGTCTCAAGACCTGCTGCTATGAATCATATATTCTCATAAGTGCCCCTGTTAAAGGAAAGGAAGTTTTGCCTGAGGCAATGTCTGCATTGTTCTCTTCTTGCTCTTATGAAATCAAAAGCTGGAGGAAAGCATAGTTATTAACTATTAAGCGTTATGCACTGCCTTGAAAGCCAGAGGCCGCATGGCACAGGATGGGCCATCGACTGGTCATCCATTCTTCCTCTCCCAAGGGCTGGCAAAAGCCATTCGCAGCTGCTCTGGGCTGCACTTTGAAATCCTCCTCTTAGGAACCACAAGTTGGTGTGGTAGATCCCATGGGGCAAAAGCTTTATTGATTTGCAGCAAAATGCACAAGGGCAGCAGTGAAGACATGTCTTGGCAAGAGCTTGACTGGTGCCTGATGTCTGTAGGCAATCTCTGCAAATAGTTCTCTCCCATTCCCTCTGGACTTTGTATGCTCAGCAAACAAAACTTTCCTAAGGCTGTTTGCTCAGAGCTTATAAAAACTCCTGCCATTGTCACTGAGGATAAGGCGAAGTAACTCTTTTCTAAATAGCAGTAGTGATGGGCTGAGTTTAATAAATGTTATTTATCATGTGTAATTCCATTAGTGTCAAGTGAATAGCAAGGCAGGCTGCTGCCAAAATACTGGGAATGGCACATTCCCACGTGCATGGGCTAAAAGGTGATTTGCTTGAAGAAGATGTTTTTGTTTTGTTTTGTTATTTATTTCACTCTTTGAACAGATTTCTTTTTATAACCCAACTCCAAGATTTATTTACTTTGCATGTATGCATGCAAATTCGTTATCCACAGATTCAACCATTCAAAAAAAGCAAACCTTGATTTTGTCATTTTATATAAGGGACACCATTTCTAGGCCATTATATTTAATGGGACTTGAGCATCCATGGATTTTGATATTCATGGAAGGTCCTGTAACCAAGCTCCAGCAAATACTGAGGGCCACTGTATTACATTTTTATTTTGCATTTCCACCAAAGAGATTATGGAAGTTTATAACTTCTGCTGCTTCCTTCTGCCCCTCCTCCCTGTTTTATCTTCAGGACCACCCTGTTCAGATTAGTCCGAGAAGGAATCAGTCATTCCATCCTTCCCACCACCACTCAGTGACCTTCATGGCTTAATGGGAGAGAATGCACTTGTTTCAGCTTGACTGTGGTGTGGGGCAGATCCAGAGAGAGGAACTAACTAGTTAAAATCAATTAAACTATCAACATTAATTCCAGAATTAAGTTATTTATTAAGATATTAATTAATTAAATGTGTGAGAGTGCTAAGGGGACAACAGATTTAATATTTCCCAGCTGGTTCTTTACCCAAAGACTATTCCTCTTGGATTTTTGCAAAAGAACTATTTTCATTTTTGATAGTTCCTCAGGGTTGAGGAATTACAGTGTTTAGGTCACAAGAACTCAGCTATTAATTTTAGTTCATGATTGGAATCTGATAGTTAGGTTAATTCCAATATTAAAAAGTTTTAAAACAGCAAGTAGTAAGAAAGATGTGGTCTTCTTTGCATCCAGACAGTCCTTCTATGTTGTACACCAATTCTACTCAAACTTGTGGTCCATGGACCAGTGCCAGTCCCTAACCCATTGGCTGTTGGGCCATGAAGCATTTTCAGGAATGAAAGAAACAGTTGTAGGCAATTGACACAAATTGGTACCAATCCCTGACATTCTGCTTGGGGAAAATGCTGGTTTCCCACATCAGACATCTTAAGATACACTGTTTTATACCAAACACTGCAGAAAGACTCCTTGTCTGTCCTGGGAAACTGAATTTGGAAGCTCTCTGCTCTGGAACGTTTGTTGGAAATAAACATTTGGAAATAGTACATGTGGAGAGTTAGCATGGTGAAGTGGTTTGGAAGTGCAACAATGACTCTGGAGACCAGGATTTGAATCCTTGCTCAGCCATGGAAGCCCACTGAATGCTCGTGAGCATTCACACTCTCTCAGTTTGAGAGGAAGGCAAAGTCAAATCCCCTCTGAACAAATCTTGCTAAGATGACCCCGTGATAGGTTTGCCTTATGTCGGAAATTACTTGAAATTACAACAAGGGAGAATTAAAGAGATGAGATTACAAGGGAAGGAGAAAAAAGGAAAGCAAGAGAAGGGCTTTAGATGAGTTGGATGGGTTGTCAAAACAGTGACAAGTGAGAATTGGCACACAATCATGGATGGCATTTTTCACCTTCCGTCTGATAAAGATTTTATTTGCAGGCATTTAACTTAAATTTAAATGACAGTTTAACATAGATAATCTAAAGGACCATCTAAAGGGTAATTAACCATTGCCTGCTAACTTTCCTATCTCTGTCCTGAGCTGTGAATCACATTGACTGGGTCATGATGGCTGATCTAGTAATTTTCAGAGGGGGCATTGTCATCCTGGAATGAAGGTGGGTTTCTTGTCTAACTTGGTTCAGAGCCCTATGGATGTACTGTCCTGGTGTAGCTATACTCGCAAGGCAGCAAGCAGAAGAAGGCTAGCCGGGAGACAACAGCTGCAAACGAAATACTTCATATTTACTGTATTTACTGATAGTTACTTTTGAAAACTGCCCATGCAGTCTGTACAATTAGGCCTTGTCAGCTAACCCTGCTCAGCTCAGTATCTACAAGGCCCCAAACAAGACACCTTCAGCTAGGAGGCACCAGTTGCAAGCTAAAGGTCGAGAGAACACATGCTCAAATAGAAATAGAAACTGTTCTACCCCACCCTGAGTCCTGGTAGCTTCTCCCATTTCTCTGGGTCAAGGCCCAGTCATACCCTCCCTCTCGCTTTTCTGCCAAACTAGAGCAAATCAAGCCTGAATTATTTTCCAGAATCCAGAATGTCCAAACTGAGACAATTGTGCTTTGTACATAAGAAGAAAATATAAATTATAATGCTTGGTAATATGCCAGGCAGTAGGAAAAGAGGAGAATTCATTACTGATGGATAGACCTAAGGAAGCCGCAACCTTAAATTTGCAGAGTGTCTTGGAGGTCTCTCATTCATAGGCTTGGCCATAAGTCAAAGCCAACTTTTTGAAAATTAACAACAGCAACGAAGAAGGCTTGCGGTGGTAGGGGTCATAACCAGTCTGTATGGGTCAAGAGCATCCTTGGCTGCTGACCTATTTTTATTGACCAGAATTGTTCATTGCCAGTAGCACAAAATGATCAACTGAGGACACTTAAGAAATAAGGCTCTTGCCTTCCATTAAATAGCCTTAGACACATTGTGCCTCTTGAATTCAGGAAAGAATCCCTGAAGAATTTCTGGGAATAATTTCTATTGCATTAGAGCGGGGATAGGCAAGATGCATCCCTCCTTATGTTGTTGAACTGCAGCTCCCATTATCCTTCACCATTGACTATGCTGACTGGTGGACGGGAATTGCAGTCAGGCAACATCTAGAGGACAGTACTATTTGCTTCTGTTTTATGGGTTCTACACTTGCCTTCCCGCAAGTGGCGCCCACCAGATACTTTGGATTAACAATTCCTACCATCCCAGTTATCATGCTGGGTGAGGGTGATGAGAATTGAAGTCCACCATAGCTGGAAGACATTAGGACATTAGGTTAGGAATAAAACTGCTCCAGAGTGCCTCAGATTTCAGCCCTGTCCTGGGTAAACCAGAAGTCCTTGCTAGAGTGAGTTAGAAACAGGATATAAAGGGGAAGAGGACAAGAGTAGAAGGAAGAAAAATGCAAACACACACATTTGGGAGAACAGGTAGAATTTTGGCAGAACAGAGGGGCCCCTTTGATCCCAGACAAGATCCAGGGCCAGAAGAAAACTGTCATGTCTTGCCTTCTCCTTTAATCAAGGTGCCAGATAGAGTGGCTGTCCTGGCCCTGTCAAGGAGGGACCAAACAGTATTTGCTATCTATAAGAGAGATGGTCTCTCTTCTTCTCCTTTTGTCTATTGCCAGGTGATGGAGCAGCCACTGATAATGTGATCATGATGGCCTGGTGAACAGGCGATATATCATGACCTCAGAGAGAGGTTGAGTTCAGCCAGAAGTCAGCTTGAATATAGAAGAAATTGTCATGTATAAACTTGCCCTGAGGCACTTACCATGGTGAATTACATTTTGAAGTTATTCCAAACCAATTTATTGTAAATAATAAATATGTATGGGAGTGCTCAGTTTCAGAATGTTGAAATGGCAGTGGTGGCATCCAGTTGGAAAAATGGGCTAGAGAGAGAGAGAGAGAGAGAAGAAAGGAAGGAGGGAGGGAGGGAGGGAAGGAGGGAGGAAAGGAAAAACAAAGAACTATTTGTCGGTTAAAATAGACTGTACTTGCACACAATAAGTGTCCCTTTTAGTCACAAAAGCTGCAGTGCTGGCCCCTTTGTGTGTTAATTGGAGCCACAGAAGCTTATCTTATTGCTGCTTTATTTGAGTGAATAGCATTCCCAGCGAGATGGTACATCTCTCTCTCTCTCTCTCTCTCTCTCTCTCTCTCTCTCTCACGCACACACACACACACACACACACTGAACTGAGTCAGTGTGGGTGTGACTAGGAAATGCGAGATTGTCCTGTCTCAAATAACCAAAAATACATCCATCCTGATATTTAACAATTATAAGATGGCTTTAGAAGACATGTAATGCCCATGAATCATTCTAACTTCCTGAGTTTTTCTGCTAATAATAAGCTCAGTCCTACCTAAAACAACAATTGTGTAGCAGTCTTAGGAATGTGGGTCCCACATCTTTACTGGTTCATTGCTTTAATGGTCTGTCTTTTAATTGGTTACCATGTCACAACAGCCCCCCCCCCCCGGGAAGTCTCTGGTTGCATGTTAATTAATTCTGGGAATTCAGTATAGAAATCTCAAAATGAAAATAATCTCGTCTTAAATTGATTGCATTTGGTTTGGCCTAGGGAAGACCTACAGGTGGGAGAGGACAAGAGAATATTTCCCCTTCTCTAGAGCCAGCTTGGCGTAGTGGTTTGAGCACTGAACTGTGACTCTGGAGAGCCGAGTTCAGTTCCCATTTGGCCATGACTGGGTGACCTTGGGCAAGTCATATCCTCAGGGGAAGGCAATGGCAAACCTCCTCTGAACAAATCTTGCCAAGAAAACTCCATGATGGGTTTGCCTTAGGGTTGCCCTCAATCAGAAATGACTTGAAGGCATATAACACACACACAGAACATCAAGGCTATCCACCAAAATTAAAAATATTGACCAAAGAACTAAAGGATGTCTTTGAAAGGAATCAGTTCAGTCCCAGTGCATCTTCTTACTGTCTGTGAGACAGAAAACATGTGAAAGCCAAAGAAAGAATCTTGGGAGAGAACAGCAGGATTTAGTGGAGTATGAGCAAGTTCAGCCTTTTTCCGCCTGTTGGCTTCCAGGTGTGCCAGACTTGGTACGTACGGTCTGATGTGACATTCTTAATTGTGGAGAAAAATGTTTCAACATACACTTTCAATAAGACATGTGTGTTCTATCATTATCCCTATCTTTCTTGCTGGAATCAGTACAATATTATACGGATATTCTAGGCATGACATTGCATCCTGTAGCTATCATGGCTGTTAATTACTACGGGAATAAATAGTTTCTCCAGTTGCTTTCTTTGCCGGAATGGAGAAACCATCCGTTCTTCTGCTCACTAACGAGGCTTGCCATTAATTGGCCTTGGTGGAATCTTGGATAATTATGGATGATTGGAGAAATGAAAAGAAATCTCTGTTATGGAGAGTTCATTACTGGCCGTAGTTTATCTCCTTTTTGTATAGGAGGAAATGTGAGGCAGATGGAAATTTTATTAACATTTATTGCAGCCATCAATAGCAATTAAACCATGGACAAGAAACCTTGCTGGAAGTTCTCTCTCCTTCAAGTGCCCCAAGTGGTGAATCTTTTTTATTGGGGGGGCAGGCTGTGAAGTTACTTCAGTGCTCAAAGTTTTGTCACATTTTTTTCTGTCTTTCCTTGGTCGTACTTTATTGAAATGAATAAATCACTGACCGTTTCTTCCATTGTGGCTTCCAGAAGAGTCCTGAGTTGTTAAGAGAAGAGAATAGGTAGCCATGCCGTTCCTAAAAAATGTGGGTAGTGACAGCAGTGGGTAGAATATATTGTAGTGACTTACTGTGATGGCAATGCCTGAGAAGCCCATAAGGCAAAAACAGAGGGACCCTACAGATGTTTTGGGCTTCACTTTCCAGAACCCCAAGACAGTTTCGTTAGTGGTTAGTGATCATGAGAGCGTTAATCTGTAACAGCTGGAGAACTACAAGTTCCCCACCTCTGATGAAAGGCAAATCTGTCCTCTGCTGAATTACGACTGCTTTACTGCCATGACTTTGAGAACTAAGATGTATGGAATGGTAATAGTGTATGGGGAATCGGCCAGCCGTCTCCTGGGAGAGTTCAGTCTACAAAAGATGCTCCTCTTCCTAAAAGCTAAATAGGTCAGTAACACTGCTTGGTGGAGTCATCAGTGCCTTCATGAGATCAGTAGAGATCAGACCAATAGTCACCTTTACCGTAGACCTGTATGTATGCCTTGCATCTTACTGCTAAAGAAAGGCACAAAATTGTCATGTTTTAAGAGGTTTGGAAATAATGGCTGGAAGGTGAAATGGGAAATTATAGAGATCAGCAGAAACCTTCACAACTATAGCCCGTTACAGACCGCCCAAAAGGGGTGGTCTCACGCCGCTCCCGGTTGCAGCGTGGAGGAGCCGCAGCAGCCAAACCACGAGATTCCTCCGCGCTGCAAAAAAGGAGCGCGAAAATTGCACTCCTTCCGGCAACCCGGAAGAGACGTCGCAAGTGCCAAAGCTGTACTGGGATAATAATTGTGGATCTTATGCTCTTACATATGATAAGACATTTGTAATTTAGCTAGCATCATCTTGCGATAGAACTAATTGTTTCCCCCTCATTGGTTTGAACACTGGACTATAATTCTGGAGATCAGAGTTCAGATTCTTGCTTGGCCGTAGAAACCGGCTGAAGAAGTCATACTTTTTCAGCCTCAGAGGAATACAAAGTTAAAGGCAACTCGCTTGAACAAATCTTACCAAAAAAACCATGTGATAGGTTTGCCTTAGGGTGTCATGAGTGGGAAACAACTTGAAAGCATACAACAAAAATAGAAAAATCTTATTGAGAGTTTCACATTTTCACTTCCGGAATCTGGCACACTTACATGCCCGTTTCTTAGTGCAACTCACAGTATAAGTTTGAACCAACATACAAGTAAAAACTAGTGTTATGAGAGATGGGAGAATACAGATAGATTAGTATTAAAGGATTTTGCACAAAAGATGTTTAACCACCAACTGCTCACTTGCCTGTTCACAGAATGGGAACTGCTGAACTGTGCAATTTACTGACTAGGAGCTAGAGTGTGTTCATCATGTCATTTTCCCTCTCTTAAGCAGTTATTGTCTGAAGTATTTGTATCAAAACTGCCTTAGAGACACAAGACTCCTCTGACCTATACCTACTAGACACATATATTGTTAAAATTTATATATACAGTGGGTCCTTGGTATCCAGTGGGCTACGATTTGGTTCCAGGACTCCCCATGGATATCAAAATCCATGGATGCTCAAGTCCCTTGATATATAAGGGAGGATTAAAATGGTGTCCCTTATGTAAAATGGCAAAATCAAGGTTTGATTTTTGGAAGGGTTTTTTTTGGGGGGGGGGTGAGATGGAGGAGTATTTTCAAGCTGTGGATTGTTGAATCTATGGATGCAGAATCTGTGGCTATGGAGGGCTGACTGTACATAACAAAAAGCCATAAGATTTTTTTTTCCACATTGAAGAACAGAATGTGCACTATTGCTTTTTGCATGACTATTTGTCCCATGCATGAATGTTAATGCAAAAGAGAAATTCAGTACAAATAGGTCGATGGCCTAGATTTAACCCAAACCACCTTCCCCACTACCTGCCTGATTTCATTTCAACCCACCCCTTTCTATTTTTTTCTTTTTAGAGCTTTTGAAAAACTGTACAGAACTGGGTTGCCAGCACCATTGTGTCCCGACTCTGAATGGTCCGATGTGCTATTGCAACAGTTCCTTCCAGCTGGCTGAAGATGGGAAAAGCTGCAAAGGTAGGTGACAATATTTAATATAGAAGAGATGTTGCAGAGGGCAGGCAATTCTAGAGCAACCACTGGTGGGAGGAGAGAGAAAACACAACTATACTGCATTCAGTGGTGGCTTATTTGTCAGTGTGAAGCAGTGAACACACACTGGGTTTTAGCCTGAACTTCACAAAGAGCTGTATAAGGTGCTGGAACATCCTGCACCTTCTGCCACTGCCACCCAATAGGTCCTGCATCTCAGACAACTCCTTTGAAATAAAGCCAAACAGCCACCAGCCTTCACTGTTGGTATTGTCTGGTAGTTTTGTGTTTTTTTTCATGCATGTTCATCCCTCATCATGATTCTTGTCAGTAGGATTTGTTGTAAAATTGTTGGGGCTTTTAAAATGACTGTGGCCAGGCTTTTACCCATGGGGAGAAATAGAGGTTGTGTCAATCTTGAGAGATTTCATAAAGTAATGAGCTAGTGTGGTGAGTTTTCAGCTACAAATTATGAATTCTGGATTTATGTACTCCAGAGCAGTTGGGAGTCTTTTGTTCTCTGTGGGTGGTGTCAAACTTTTCATTAGACAGGCTTTGTGACTGTCACCTTAATTAACTGTAGCAATTGTATGTTTTTTCCTTCTCAAAGAACTTTTTAATTGACACAGAAAGAAATATGGGGCTGGGTTCAAAAGGGACTCTTAAAATGTGTTCTGTTAATAGGTCTCACCAAAATGGTGACTTTTCTAAATGAAATTGATGGGAGTTGCACAGGAGTAGCTCATGTTTGTTTCAGATTTGCCTGCATAGGAGGAGTACATCCCTGTGGATTGTGATCTTGGATTGGAGCACTCCACCCTCAACAATGTTTTACTTGGGGGCAGATTATGTATCTGCTGAATTAGTAATGAGATAGTGTTTGGGTGATTTCATATCTTGCTCTTATTTTGAAGGTTATTTTGCAACATTAATTCCTTAGAAATGTTATTACTAGTATTTTACTATAAAATTTATTCTCTAGATATGTTTCTATGGCGATTAAATTTTTCTCCTTTGCTTCCCTTCTCAAACAGATTTTGATGAGTGTACTGTTTATGGAACCTGTAGTCAAACCTGTACCAACCATGATGGGTCGTATACATGCAGCTGTGTGGAGGGGTATCTTCTTCAGCCTGATCACAAATCCTGCAAAGCAAAGAATGGTAAGAGATTGGTACTCTCAGCCCTGTCCTTTTCAATCCAGTGGGGATTTGGTACAAAGCACCTCTATTTCTCTTACTATATTTTTTAATTGGCAGAACCTGGTTTGGTACTTACTTCAACTCTTGGAGATATAGATGGTCTGCCTGCAGTCAGAGCTTGGAAAAGTTCCTTTTTTGGTATCCAGAACTTGCAACCAGCACAAGCACTGACTGGGATATTTTGAGACCACCCCCCCCCCCAAGCCAAATGTTTAATCTCTTATTCACTTTGTATTTCTTTCATGTTGGATTGTTGTAAAGAAGATTGCCACCTTGGTTAGCTGAGACTTTCTGGAATGATACTGAGGGTAGTGGAGTCTCCTTCTTTGGAGGTCTTTAAGCAGAGGCTAGATGGCCATCTATTGGGGATGCTTTGATTGGATTTCCTGCATGGCAGGGGGTTGGACTGGATGGCCCGTGCGGTCTCTTCCAACTCTATGATTCTATGATTCTGTGATTCCACAACTCTTCATCTGACTCCACTGAACAAAGTTACCTTGCTAGTGATGATCCCAATTGGTAGAGTCTTGCAGCTTTTGCACAGCAGAAGCACATTAATGCTTTTATATTTTTTGATGTCCAGCGGAGCAAACTGCTCCACTGAACAATCTGTCTCCTCTTCCTTCCTATCCTTAAATGTCTCTCCATGCTTTTTTGTTGGTCTTTTTTATATCAGTACTACAGACAGAGAAATTCCTACACCATGTTCCTTTTTGCATGTTGTTACTCTGAGGTCTCCTTTGCAGCTGCATTTGATGGATCTCATCCTAAAATGTGTAACTTTCCTAAGAAATTCACATATCTTTGCACCTAAGCCTTACTTCTCTGTTCTTGTTTTCCCCTCAGAACCAGTAGAGCGCCCTCCCATCCTACTCATCGCTAACTCACAGAATATCATGGCTACATACCTGAATGGTGGCCCTGTCCCTAACATAACTCCTACCAGCACTAAACAGACCACGGCCATGGACTTCAACTACATTGAGGACACGGTCTGCTGGGTTCACGTTGGTGACAGTTCCTCCCAAACTATCTTGAAATGTGCCAAGATTCCTAATCTGAAGGGCTTTGTGCAAGAGCGGACCATCAACATCTCTCTCAGTTTGCATCGTAAGTAGCTGCAAGTTTTATTCCTTTTCTAGTGAACAGGCTCCTCCCTCATGGAAGTCTTCCATTCCCCCAGATGGCCATGTGGAGGTAACTTCAGTGGAAAATATACATGGTTGAGTCCTCCCCTCCTTCTGAATGGTCTGAATCATAAAAAAAGAAAAGGAAAAAGAAAAGGAGAATGATGTCCAGAGCAATCTTAAGGAAGTCATCCAGAATTGGGAATGATGAGAGGCTATTTCATTTCCTGAGACCATGATGGAAGTTGCTCTCCCTTGGTATTTACCTCCTCCTTTTTTCTGCTGGGACTCAGAGATAAATATGTGACAAGTAACAAGATCCCACGATTTAGTTCTTCATTTCCCCCTCTGTCTCTTCCTTTCTTTACCTTGCTGGCCTTTTGTGCACCCCTCTCTGCAGTCTTTAAGGCATAATAAAATTATGTTACATTCACTCCCTTTGTAGTATATCTGGTGTTAAACATGGCCTTTTCTAATGGTATGTGTGGCATTGCTACTTAGTGTGTTTTATACTGCAAGCAACATATTAGAAGCTCCTGATATGTTATTTCTAAAATTGCAGCTGTAATGGTAACCAAACTACTTTGGGGTTTGGTCTTGGAACTGTATTTTTAATTCTTTTCTTTTGAAAGGTAATATTTGGCTCTGCCTCCCCCCCTTTTTTTTTCTTTTTCTTTTTTCCTTTTTTCTTTTGCATTCTCACCCACTGGTTCCAATTGGAGGGAAAATTTCCATGGCAAGCCCAGGTCAGACATAGTTTCCCCATATTTCAGAGCTGTGTCCAGAGAGCGGGAAGATTTAGATCTGGGAATGTCAAGCCTCTCTCCCTCATCTTCCTCAGCATATCCCTTTATACTTGCCTTTTTACTCCTCATCGCTACTGGAATACCTGCACTCATGTCAAAGCATCCTCAATGGTGGCCATTTTTGCTACTAGCTGGGATGTGCGTGTCTTGTGGTGAATTTTCCACTCTTTTAAGTCTCTGTGGGAAGTAAAATCTGCAGCATTTTATGCCTCTTGGGACATCCCCATGGAATTGTATCCTTAACTGACAAACACTTGTACCTGTAGTGAACAAAAATTCATTTGTAGCCAAAAAGATATGGTTTATTTTATTTCCAGTAAAATTTGGTGAAACAGAGTTTGGTGAAACAAAGTGGAAAAGAATAATTTTCAGTGGGCATGAATGAAATTATTAATTTTGTGTCCTGTTTTGAGATGGGGCTATTAGTCTTCTTTGTACAAATTGGAAATAGCTGGATGGGAGACTGAAGGATTTGCTTGGTCATGAAGGGAATGCTGTGGCTCAATGGAAAATTGCCTCTTGAGCAAACAAATCTGATGGTTAGATATATGTGCCTGTCTAGCACTCCTTGAAGATTATTTCCTGTCTCTTCGTTTATGGCAGCTTGGAAAAGTAATGCCTCATAGAACATTGTACATTGAAACACTAAAACCTTTAAAAACTCATCTAAGGCATTTTATCATTTATTTTACAATTTTTAAGGTTATCTTTAACATCAGGGGAGAGAGAAGGAGGGGTTATAGCTCAGTGATAGTATGCTTACTTCATACGCAAGAGTTTCTGCATCTCCATTGTCAGTCAGTTGATATGATTTTGTTATCTACTACACAGAGAAGCTTGCGTAGATTACTGTCAGAGAGCAATTTAGTAATCATCAGCAAAAGATCAAAAGTTGTAATCTTTGGCAATAAAAAGTAATGATACACATGTCTTTTACATTCTGATGAAACAGAACAGGTGACTTCTTATACTTATTTGGACATAATTTTTTATTTATTTTGTGGGGTCTTGGACTCCTCAAATAAAGAGAAGTGAGCTGAAAACAATTGCTTTTGTGCCCAATCTTTAAGCAGGCTTTTGAACTATACTTACCAAGGTCAATTTTGAATATTTATAAGGAAAAGTTGTAGTTTGTATTAACTTTGGGGGCAGAAATCTGGGGCTCCACCAGTCAGCCCTCCACTTTTGTGGGGGTTAGGGCACAAGACCCCTGCGAAAGTGGAAAAAACACAACTAAGTGGGGGAAGATGGGAGGGACATGCGTATGCTCTTCTTCTCCCTCCTATGTGCGCACAACCCTCCCACCTTCCCCTGTGCTTTAGCCAGCTTTCCTTTAGCTTTAACTGGTTAAGGGAAACTTCCTTGAGCAAGCTAAAGCATGGGGGGGGGAGATATGCATTTCCCTGAGGGGAAAAGCCTGGGAAGGGTACTGGCACACGGGGACAAATTCGCAAATAATCAAGTCTGCAAAAGTTTAACCCGTGAAAGTCAAGGGCCAACTGTAATAAGAAAATTGAAAGAACAGTTTTCTTCATTTAATATTAGGTGTATCAAGAGTCTGCTGAGCTCATATAATGAGATCTGAATTTGGAATAACAGCTATTTCAGATCTGATACATCTCCAATTATTCCATTGTTGGAGTAAACTGGGTGAAATGGGTAAAGACAGGGTCACTAAGAAATGCTTAAATTAGCAAATAATCAAAATGTCAGAAAAATATTAGCTTTGGCCTGTTACAGACTGCCAAAATAAAGCTGCTTCAGGTCTCTTTGGAGGTATGCTATTTAAATGATGTATGGGTCCTAAGAGTCCGGAGGTCGCGCCAAAGCCACACTCCATTCCTAAGCACCGGAGTGCAGCTTTTGGTGCAGCTTCCAGATTCTTAGGATGCATGCATCATTTAAATAGCATACCTCCAAAGAGACCCGAAGCAGCTTTATTTTGGCAGTCTGTAACAGGCCTTTCTAACTTTTCTAAAATGCTGTCAAATTATGGCTTTAGTGTGGAGGCCTTGGGTGTTTCCAAGTCTAATATTTAAAAAAGTTTTTAAACAAAGGGTGTATATCTGAGCACAACACAGATACATCAGCATTGTCAAATACAAGATGTATGAGATGGCTAGCAAAAGTAAAAAATAAATTTCAGGATGAAAAATATTTGCCCTTCCCAAGGAAATGTAAACAGTGTATGCCTTTTACTCATTTGCTGTTCAAGCAGATGGACACAGTGATGCAATAAGTTTCCGGGCCATCCCAGTTTCAGAAAGTCTCTGTATGTAGGGCAACTGAAGAGGAAGATCTGGCCCATTACCCACTTGAACATTGGTTGTATTCCAGTCCTAGAGGACATTATTTATCTCCTTTTTAAAGGCATGAGGGCCACTGAAGAGTTGACAATAAACAATTTTTTTTCTGTAAGGCTCTAACCATCTAATCACACAGAAGATTGCTCTCTATGCAGTTAAAGCAGCCGCTTTAAAGAAAAAAGGAACAGAAAAATGCCTAATGAAAGTAGCACTACAATAGGTTCCTTTTCCTATTCTTTCAAATTTATTACACACAATATATGTATTCAGTTTTTATTGTCTGTTCTTGATACAGTCTGTTGACTTATTCAATAAACTTTTTAACTTACATTGTCAGTCAGTGTTAGTTGCCCTGGACTAATGATATGATTCAGAATAAGGCAGATTCCTATGTGCCTTAACATGGAGTCTTTCCACAGATCCCTTCCAGGTGGACTTATTTTTGGTGCATTTATCCACCATAGCACCTGTCACAGATCTAGGCTGATCTGCTTAAGGTTTTGCTTTGTTTGCTTTTCTTTTCTTTTCCTGAACCTAGTTGTAAATAAAGACAGCATATAGATTAAGGATTAGGGGAGAAGAAAGCACACAACTGACCTGCAGGGCAGAGCAGTCAGCAGTATTTCCCTGACTGACTTATTAATGCATTAACCACCCCTCTTTTCATCCCTAGAACCATGATGAGGGAACTTCATTTGTTTAAATTGGGAAGGAACTGGTATTGACTAAACTCCCTAGCCATTGCTGAATGAGCTCACCTGTTTTCCCTTTGCCTCTTCTTAAAAATGATCTGATTAAAGATAAAGGTTTAGAGAAAAAAATCATATTAAATAATAATAAATCATTGAAAAGCAAGCAACCAAATTTGTTCTCTAAATAACCTCAACCGGACAGCCTGAAAGAGATGTTATGTGAAAGATACAGGGCTCAAAAATGTCTAAGATGACAAAAGGCTGTGGAGGCAGGTGACAAGGCTGAGGAAGCAGGTGAGAGAAAGCCGATGACACCCAGCTGTATCTTTCTGCCCCTGACTTTTCGCCAAGGCTTGAACAGCAAGTCTCATCTTGCCTTACAGCTGTCTCGCAGTGGATGCGCCATCGGCGTTTGAAGCTCAACATGTCCAAGACGGAGCTCCTTGTCTTTCCTCCTAAGCCCAACCTTCAACACTCCTTTTCTGTCTCTGTGGACAACATTTCCATTCAACCAGTCCAGCAAGCCCGCAGTCTTGGCTTTATCTTTGACTCTTCTCTGTCGTGTATCCCTCAGATCCAGACCACAGCCAAGGCTTGTAGATTCTTTTTGTACAATATTGCCAAAATCCGACCATATCTCTCCGCCTCTACTGCCAAGATCCTGGTCCATGCCCTAGTGATCTCACGACTTGATTACTGTAATGTCCTCCTGGCTGGGCTTCCTCTTTCTCACCTCCGTCCTTTAATCTCTGTCCAGCATTCAGCTGCACGCATTATCACTTCCACCCACCGCTCTGACCACATTTCTCCTGTGTTGGCATCCCTTCACTGGCTCCCTCTCCCTTTCCGCATTCAGTATAAGCTCCTGCTGTCGACATTCAAAGCCCTCCATGGACTGGCCCCTCCTTACTTATCAGACCTTCTTTCTCTTCACCTTCCCACCAGGGCCCTCCGTTCTGGTAGTCAAGGGTTCCTGTCTCAGCCCAGGATTTCCTCTGCCCCATCCCGGATTCGCCCCTTTTCACTTGCTGCCCCTCACTCCTGGAACCTTCTTCCTCCACAAGCAAGAGCCATCACTTCTTTAACCAGCTTCAAAACGGAGCTGAAAACCATCCTATTCAGAGAAGCTTTCCCAGGCATCGCATAATTGTCGCTTACTATCTGATGTTCTGTTGTTGGCTGTTTATCGATCCATTTCCTGTATTCCTATGTACTGTATATGTATTATCCTACTTGTGATTATGTATTTTCTCTGGATAATGATTAACCATCCATTATGAAGCCTTGCCCTCCCTCCATTCCATCTGCCTTGGTCCAGACCTCGGAGGTTGAGAGGAACTGCTGGACCTCTTACCCTTTCCCTCCACCACTCCCTTCTCCTTCTGTGTCATGTCTTTTTAGATTGTAAGCCTGAGGGCAGGGAACCGTCTAACTAAAAAGATTGCATGTACAGCGCTGTGTAAATTTACAGCGCTTCATAAATAAAGGTTAATAATAATAATAAATATAGGAATGAAAAGTAGATCTTCTATCACTTGGGGGGATGCGGGAGCCAGCAGAGGAAAGAACAGAATTTACTAATCCAGTGTGATCATAGGAGAAATGGCATCCTAGCATGAAGGCTGGGAATGTATGACTTGTGAGTTGTTGATGCTTCCCAACAATCCTGATACTGTATATGTGAATAGGGGCAGGGGTTTCCTTTTTTGTGTTAGCATCCAGAAACCATTAGGTGAAATCTTGTTTTATGGATGTGACAGAATATCTTCTCTAATATGATGGCTAGGTTGTTTGTCCAACTGCAGTGGATAGTTTTTTGATGGAGAGCAGTTTTCAAGTTGGCTTTCTTGAGGTTTGGGCCTGAGTCCTTCAGGTTGAGTTCAGTCCACTGCTCACTTGTAATGTTTTCCCAGGTGGAGCTGATCATGTAATGCCACCCTGTGAGAGAGTCTGGCTAGACCAGCTATTCCAGACAAATCGCTTTCAGAACCTTTATATTTTAAAATGCATATCAGTGTGGAGGCATAAATTTACAAGACTACACCTTCCTTCCTACACTTGTGGCCCTCTGGATGTTATTGATCTGCAATTCCCACTATTACTCAACATTGATTATGCTGGCTACAGCTACTCGGAGTTGTTATTCTCCAGCATCTGAAAGGCCTCATGCTTCCCGTTGTTGCTGTACACACTTATCTGATAGTAAGTCTCACTGAATTCAGTGGGGCCTACTGAGTAAACATACATAGAAGTTGTGGGCAACTACTAGAGTCTTGAGAAGGAGCTATTTGTTGTACTGTCCTTTATGCTTTTCCCCCTTCTGTATATTGGAGAAGGCAAGAGATAATGTTCTTCCACCAGCTGCTCACACACTGATAAAGGGGAGTACCTACTTGACCTTTTGAGGTGGTGAGGTGCCCCCCAACTCAGACCATTGGGAACCACTATCAATGCTGGTATTAATTCCCAAATATACTCATAGCACCTCATACAGCAGTAAACTGCACAAAAATGAGAATGCTTCATCTATTCTGAGTCCCCCTCTCTCGCCCCACTCCAAAGCAACAGATATTGAGAAATGGGCTCAAATTCAGAAACTTTGGGAAACAGCGCCCTAAATTGTTTGTTATCTTTGTGCTGGAAATCCATGACAAGCCAAAGCCTTTAATCTAGGAAATTAACTTACTTTCTAGGCATTAATCTAGGCATTAAGATAAGGGATTTGAGTGTGTTCTCAATAGTACATATGGGAATGTTTTTCTGAATGGAAGATTCCCTGGTTTCTTGTGGTGGTTAGCGTTTGGGGATTGTGCTTTATGTGGGCTTGTGTTTGTGTTTCCTCTCTCATGGAAATATCATGTTTAGCACCGTTTTGTTAGGAACCCAGAATCTCTTTTTTTGCTACGCAGTTTGTCTGTCCCTTTTTCTGTTTTCCCCATCTCCTCTTGTTTTTGTTTCCTCCTCCAGTAATCTGTCATTTCAGATAAACCACATGTTGCAATCTGGGATTGCTCAAGCAGTTTGCGTGCATTGTTGCTGTCTTGGTCATTATTTATTTGTTTATTTATTTACTCATTCATTCTTTTTTAGTTCTGTGTAACTATTAGGCAGATTGTCTCATTTTTTTCAGACTGGAATAGTAGATTAATAACTCCCCTCCCTTCTTTTTAATCTAAGCCATCTGGTAGGCTGGATGATTCATGCAAAGCAAGCAGCATAGATTGTGCTTGCATTCACTGTTGGGCTCCTGTGTGGTAAGGAAGTGATACTGGGTGTCTGTGGCTTGATTCTACTTCCCTCCTCCATGGCAGATGAGGAAAGAGACCTAATCAGCAGTGGAAATGTGATGGTGCCAACAACTGTTGATTAAATATTTTGAATTGGCACATGGTGTTGTGTTTAACGATGCCCCTTAAACCTCTACAGACCCATTCCATCACATCTCTACTCAACTTTTAGAAACCAATCATAGTTATAGTTCAAAGCCTGTAGTAAAATAACATTGCAGTCACAATTTTTAAAAAAGTAACGTTTTGGTTCCCATTTCTAAAGTTACTGTGGGTTATTTTATTCTATGTTTGGAATACTAGAAGCCAGTGGCCATGGTGAAAAACATGCTCTCCTTTGATCCACTTCACCATTAGCCCAGTACTCACTGCAAGAGTGTGATGTGGTGGCATGAGGCACAGCTATGGGTGGCCACATAAAAAGGAGGACAGAATTCCTGTACCTTTTAATCACTGTGTAGAAGAGGGGATATCAATTAAAGGTACAACAGCTCTGTCTTTCAAGAGCACTTCAACCATGTTATTCATCCTCTATCATTTAGTAAAGCCACATCCCTGTAACTATAAAAGTAACTACCATTATATCTCAAAAGAGTTATTATTCCTTGTTGTACTGCAGTCATAACATGGTGTGGTTATACCTTCATTATTAGGGAAAAGAAATTCTTTACAAATTAGCAGTGTATTTACAGATATTAGTAGTTAGTTATTTCCAAGCTCTTTTTCTACTCCTGCTCTTAACCACTTGCTGAGAAACTGATGGATGCTCAGATACTCTCAGGATAGGTGAATTCTGATTATGGCATCCCACTCCTTCAATTTCTATATTGGTTCCCTGTCAGTTGGAAGACCCCCTGAGAATCCTGTGTATGTTGCTATGTGCTTCTTTGAGGAAGGGTGTGATATGAATTTAATAGCTAAATGAAACTTGAAGCCGAAAGCCTTGCAGCAGGACTGGAAGGGGAGGCTAAACATCTAATCCTCTTCTCTTTCCATTCCATGGAAGTTTAATCCATTATTTAGGTTGCCTTTCTCTGTTGTCACTTTCAGGCTCATGAGGTTCTGTTCTTGGAATAATTTTTGCATGTCTTGTTATCTTTTAAATCCTTCCTGAACCACAACAAACATGGGCAAGAGTGTCACTATGTAGCATGCTAGATACTGGAGACTTAAACAGAGCTACTGGTTAGTTCCCTGCTGATTCACTACTCAAGAGGTATAGCAGGATCAGCACAGAGGGAGTAGTAGCTGCTGTTCTGATGAAGCACCAGTGATAATTGTTTCAAACTTTCATGGCAATAGGGACCTCATCTATGAGATAATTTCCCATCTAGCTTCTAGAGTTTTCACCTCTAGTTTGCTTGAGGAGATTTTCCAACTCAGTGAACAATGAGAACTTGCTTCTTTGAATCAAGGTTGGCCCAGGTTTTCAAAGATGTAACTGTGTTGGTCTCTTGCAGCATGAAAAGGAAGAAGAAAGGGGGAAGAAAAGAAAGAAAGAAAGATGGGAGTTTCTTTAAGACTAACTGGTTTTTATGTTTTCATGAGCTTTCATGAAATGCACTGTGGAGTGGTGTTAAGGATGTAATAGGATCCAGAAAGATACAAATCATGACCCTTGCACTAAATTTTCAAAAAGCTCATAAGGCCATATAGGTTTTTCCTGTTCTTTATAGTGGTCAGTTAATGTTGATTTGTGAAAGCAATAAATCTACTTACCAAAGGTCAGTTTCCATGGGTTCAAAACCATTCTCTGAAAAGATTCTTTTTCTTACAGTATATAGAATGCCATGAAGCCATTGTCTTTATTCATACCTTTGCTAATAAAATGGATTTGTAAATATACAGCTGGCTCTCCACACTTGTGGCTTTGATTTTTGTGGCTTTGATTATTTGCGGTTTCATTACTATGTTCTGCCTAGGAATCTCTAGGTTCTCCAATACAACTCTGCCAGAGGTTGACCATAGAGTTGTGCTGGAGAACCTAGAAGTTCCTAGAGAAAACACTTCTCTAGGCAGTTGTAACATTCATGGGGGTCCATCACCCCAAACCCGATTGAATGTGGAAGGACCACTGTAATTCAGTACAGTTGTTTATCTTTCTTGTCTTTCTTTGTATTTTCCTTGTTCAAGGGCTTCAACATTTAAACCTAGTATTGTATGACCCAGAGATGTGAAATGTTTTGCAACTGGGTATTTTTGGGTATTGCCACTTCTAATGTCTGATTTGTGGCAATTTATCTTCTTGCATAGAAGCTGTCCTGTTTGGTCAATGTAAATTGTAGAAGGGCATTGCTAGCATATGATGGCATACAGCAGGGGTAGGCAACCTGCGGCCCGTGGGCCGAATGTGGCCCGGCAAGGCCTTGGGACCGGCCCCAGCCCGGTCCTGCCACCGATTGCCACCGGGGCCTTTGGCGTCTCACACGAGGGGCATGGTGGGGCAATTGTCTCTAGAAGCCTCAGAAACATGCATTTATCTTAACATTTTTTAAAAAAATCAGCAAATTTTTTCGCATGTCCTCCATTTTTTGTTTAAAAAAGTGCCCTCCATTTGAAAATTTTGTCCTACATTTGTCCCGGTATATTTATTTATTTAATTTTTTTTTTAAAAAAATTATTTAATTATTTATTTTCTGGCTTCGGCCCCCCAGTTGTCTGAGGGACAGCAACCCGGCCCCCGGCTCAAAAGGGTTGCCTACCCCTGGCATACAGTATTTCGCACTGGAGGAAGAACAAGTCAATGTACCTGTGATGTTGTGGCTGATTTTATTGGGCCCTGTAATATTGCTCCCAGAGTAGATGTGGGGGCAGAGTTGGCATCTGGGTTTGTTACAAGATCTTCTCCCTATATTACCATCTATGTTATGTATCCTGTTGTAAGTGAACAGATCGTTTAAGATTTGGAGGCTGTTTGTAGGCTAATAAAAACCCGCCTCCCAGAGCTTGTGAGAGGGGCTGTGCAACTTTACAAAATTGGTTGTAGCTTGTTGATTATATGTTTCAGTGGGTTTGCTCAAGATTTTGCTGTCTGAGGTGGAGCAGCAAATGGCACCACCTCCTTCCCTTTCAAGAAGAATAGATGAATAATTTTAAAAAAGGAGCCCTGGTGGCGCAGTGGGTAAATGCCTGTACTGCAGCCATTTACTCAAAACCACAAGGTTGCGAGTTCAAGACCAGCAAAAGGGCCCAAGCTCGACTCAGGCTTGCATCCTTCCAAGGTCGCTAAAATGAGTACCCAGACTGTTGGGGGCAAATTAGCTTACTTGCTAATTAGCTTACTTGCTGTTCACCGCTATGATCTTTGGAATAGCGGTATATATATATTAAAAAAAAAATCAAGGGTAACAAATGGAATGACTAAAATTCGCTGACCTTTCAAGACATTAGAGGTTTTCTGCCTAAGTCAGCAGCCCCATTTAGCTTCATGGCAGGGCCACCCTGGAGTTAATGGAACCTGTGGAACTTGTATATACAATGACAGTATACCTTTGACTACAAGTCACCATGCATGGATATGAGAGATGGACAGTGAAGAAAGCAGCTAAGAAGAAAATCAACTCATTTGAGATGTGGTGCTGGAAAATAATGCTAAGGATGCTGTGGATGGCCAAAAAGACAAACACATGGGCCTCTGAACAGATCAAGCCTGACCTCTCTCAGAAGCCAGGATGATGAAACCGAGGCTATCATACTTTGGCCACATCATGAGAAGGCACAAATCATTAGAAAAGGCAATAATGCTAGGGAATGTGGGGGGAAGTAGAATGAGAGGAATACCACATGCCAGATGGCTGGACTCAATCACGGAGGTCACAGGCCTGAATTTGCAGGACCTAAGCAGAGCAATAGATGGAGATGTCTCATCCACAGGGTTGCCATGAGTCAGGGCCCACTCGAAGGCATTTACAACAACAAACTAGTTAAAAAGTGTATGAACAGCAGGTAGGATTCTTATCTTTCCTGCCTTACTTGCAGACTTCCTAGTCACAACTAGCTGATTGCTCTTGCAAATTGGTTGCTAAACTAGATGGATGTTTGTTTATTTGGCCATTTGGCCATCCCAGTTCTGGATTTCTAGGATTTGTAACTTTACCCAGTTCGGAATGTGTCACTATGCCTGTCTGGTGACTACAAGAGCAGGTTTCTTTTTGACCTGCTGCCCTTTTGAAAGTGCCCTCTCGATTTGTTTTTGCAAAGTAAAACAGGCTGAGTAGTCCAAATGAACTGATATTAAACTGAAGATTGCCCTTTAAAGGCAGACCTACCCTAGTCTTGTAAAGTGTCCTGGGCCCCCCATCTGAACAGCAAAGGGAGTGTAGGGTGTGGGAACCACCCTTCTCCTGTGGCAAAACTCCCAGCAGCTGATGTCCTTTCAGTTTGGCTAATGTTACAGAATCATAAGAAAATTGATGAAATAATACACACACAGACACATGCGTGTGCATGCGCGTGCGCACACACACACTTGTCCCTCCATATTCACTAGGGTTAGGGGCAGAAGACCCCTCTGAATATGGAAAACCATGTTTTTTACCTGAGAGGACACCTCTCTAAGAACCTATAGGTCCTCCAGTGCAACTCTGTGGTCAATGTCTGACAGACACCGACCATAGAACTGCACTGGAGGAGCTACAAAGGCCTAGTAGAGTATTCTCCCTAGGAGTATCTAGGTCTTTCAGTGCAACTTTTAGTTAAAATTGACCATAGAGTTGCACTGGAGGACCTAGTTATTTCTAGAGAGAACATATTAATCAAATCTGTGAATAATCAGATCTGCAAATATCAAATCTGCAAATATGGAGGGATGAGTGTATATATCCTTGAATTCATTTTGGAACAAGCTTTCAGGTGGTCTTTGGAATGTTCAAAATGTTTTTGTCTGTTTATGATAGTTTTAATTTACCTGGAAGCTTCATGTCACATGTGCCTTTTTTTAGTTTGGGATTAATAAATGTTGCTGAAACATGTTGAGCTGTTACCTTTTTTATTTTTTGAGGTGTAGGAACCTATCCTTGTTCTTGCCATGTTATTCCTGCCTTTAGTACCATATTTTCTATTAAAGAAGTAATGCCTGGCAACATATCTACTTTGTTAACTGAGGCATATACCTGTATTTGATGTCAAACTCTTTCTCTAGAGATTGTTGGGGGCAAACTCACATTTGCAGTAGTAGGAATGCTGCCATCACTTTAAGACTGACCTCATATTTCCCAGTGGTTCTTAAGGTACTGTGTGCATCATTATAAGAATGTATAGCAAGATTTGAATCTGACTGTTCCTGGTCTTATTGTTAGTTACTTTCAATTGCTTCTTTGTCTCTTCATCTGACCATCTGTCCATCTTTCTTTCTTTCTTTCTTTCTTTCTTTCTTTCTTTCTTTCTTTCTTCACAAGCTCACGTCAAGATTTTCTTTCCACCACTGCAAGGGGCTGCCTCTTTCTCCTTTCTGCCATATGCCAGGGAAAAATACTCTGAATCTTTTGGAATTGGAAAGGGACATAGGAATGGCATACCTCCAGCCCCTTCCCTTTGATCTCAGGCACTCAGTCCACTGAGTAAAGAGGAAAGGCTATCACTTGGCAATGCTGTATAAGTTGCAGATGACCCAGGATAAATATAAATGTGTCCTTGAGGTGATTAATATCCTTCTGTGCTTGGTATAAGTGGAACATCTGTTGGGCTGTTCCATTGAATTGTGATGCCAAAACGTGTTGTTTTTAAAGTCTGGAGTGAAGACCTACAATAGAGTTGTAGAATATTTGGCCCCTGTAATGATGTTTTGTGGCCCCTGAGGCCCTTTGGAAAACCCCCAAGTCTTCAGACTGAAGCTGTCTCAAAAACATGGTAGTTTGGGTCTCCTTCTTTCACATTGCTTCACTCAACCATCATGACTGGGAAGTTGGCTGGGTTTATTTGGCTGAATCCTTAAATTGGGAGTGTGGATATATAACCTCTGGTCATGCAGGAAAGAAAGCTTTGGATGGTGTTGGGAGGAGCGGCCTCCCTGGTTCACAGTGGCTGAGTCTATAAGGAAGGTACTGGTGAAGAAATAACTGGAGTGTGCCAATAAAAATCTTACTTAATACTTGTTTATTCAGAGCATTGATTGTTTACAGCTATTTGAAGTTCTCAAAATAGCTTACAGCATATTTTAAAATGAAAGTCGGTGTGATGTAGTGATTTGAGCGTTGGGCTAAAACTCTGAAAATAAGGATTTGATTCCCCTCTTGGTCATGAAATCCCATTGAGTGACCTCAGATGAATGACCTCAGCCACACACTCTCAGCCCCAGAAAGATGCATGATAGAGTCTCCATAAGTCGAAAACAACTTGAAGGCACAAAACAACAACAACAACAAGAACATATTTTAAAATGTCTAAAAATAGATAAGAGTTACTCAGGAGGGGCAAAGGTGTAGATAGTCCACTCTCTTACCTGAAATGTTGGTTTATTATGATTGTTTTTAGCATCTCCCCCCTCTTTTCTAAAACACACAGTAATGAATCCAGCATAGTACCTGTACCCCTAATTTAGACACAGCACCATTTCTGCTTGCTTACATCCAAAGAGCTTGGGAACCATGAAGCTGTTGTGATGATTTTGCAGGTACTGTAGTCTTGTACTTTGAGCTGAAAAATCAGAGGGCATGGTAAGGATTTGATCATAATTTCTATTCTAGGTCTTAGCAGACAAATTAACCTGATATCCTTGCCTTGGCTCCTGTGAGATCTGTGTGGATAAAAATGTGGTCTGCATTCAGACACCACCCTAACCAATGTAGTTGTGTGAATGCTTCAGTATTAAGCTGCTCACGGATAGTGTTGTCTTTTTAGGGTGTTTTTCTTCTTCTTCTTTGTCCGACAGCAAAGCCAATCAGTATTTGCTCTACTTGATGAGTTGGCTCTTTTAAAATGGCACCTGTATACAGCTGGATGTGTGTCCCTCATGTTGCTGGCCAGAAATAGTTTCCTCCTCCACAGCTCTTCCCTACTGTAAGATTGCATTAACTCTGTGTCAGTTGCATATTTTAAAATCTTTGGCTGCTTGTGTTCAGATTTTTCCCCCCATGGAACTGGCACGTGTATGACTCCACTTGTATACTCTTGACTTTTCTGCCCTTGAGGCACATTCTATTTCACTGCTGTTTCCTTATAATGCTGGCCGTAGCAAAGTAAAGCACCTGTGCCTTCCTCATTTCACACTGCTTAGATTGAGGGAAGCACTCTTGTGACCATGAATGAGTGTTACAGGCAGATCTCAGTGCACTGTGCTTAAAAACAAAACAAATAAAATATTGCACTACAAAAAAGATGCTTTCTCCTAAATAAATGAGGCAAATTCAACAGGTAATCACACTGAATTCCTGCTCTCCCTCCTCCTGGACCATCAAAATTCCTTCTTAGTAATCCCCACTATGTGAAATTCACTAGACATTGCCTGCAGTTTTACAGCTTTACGACCTGTAAACTTGTTCTTCTCAAGTGACACCTGAGATGCCGAGGATGCTGAAGTCTGCACTTGGGAAATTCCTAGTGTACTTTCATGTGCAGTTGTGGAGTTGCAGCACACCTTGGGAGTTTGTTTGCTTATTACATTAATTAACGACCTCTCCTCCAAGGGACTTAGGGAGGCATACCTGTTTTATCCCCATTGCAGTCTTGAGCATAGGCTAAGTTGTAGAGATAGTGAGTGGCCTCTAATCACCATAAAGTGAGCGTTCTGGCTGGATGTGAAATTGAATCCAAGCTTCTTCGTTCTAACATTGACATTCTAGCCCACTTCACCATGCTGGTTGTCACAGTTCTAGTTCCTTTGGCCCAGGTGACAAAAGAAGGGATGTGCCAAAGACTGTGAATAGCAATAGCAAGTACATTTCTATACCACTAATCAGTAAACCAGACCCCCTAAGTGGTTTACAATGTGAAAGCCAATTGCACCCAACAAGCTAGGTACTCATTTTACCTACCTACAAAAGGATTGAAGGCTGAGTGGACCCTGGAGCCCTGTCTGGGATCGAACTGACAACCTTGTGGCAGCAGTGCCAGCAACTCAGTGACAGAGTTCATAGGTTTTGCCCTTATATTTTCACAAATGATGAGGAGCCCTGTGCATGGCTCTTAGAGTCTTTGTTGTGGATTTGGCTGTTGAGGAATGTGTGCATTCAGGAAGCTAGCTTAAAGGTAGCTTTGAGATGCCAAGCTGCAGTAGTGCCTAGGGAATTGCAGCCTTTTAATTATGGTTAACGGGGATTAGAATTTTGCTAATAATAACCTTCTACCCCTGCTTCTTTCCTTCATTCAAGTATTAACAAGAGATGTGCCCAGCATTAGGTGGTGTATTAATCAGAAGTTGGGAGGCTGAGAGATGAAATGAAAGGCTGTGTGCAGCTTGAGATGTGCTGTGCTTCTCTAAAAACAGCAGGAACTTTTAAAGGAATGTCTGCACCACTAGATTTGTGATAAAAAATAATCCTGATTATTTCCAGCAGAGTTTGGATGGGGGCTTCTCCTGGCTACAGGAGGTCATTCAAGGTTGTACCCACTGTGCGGATAAGGATCACTGGCTTTTGTAACAACTTTTCCCCCCAGCTGCAAGGCTTCTTGTTTCTTAAAATGAAGGAAAATAAGAGTGGGAAGAAGTTACTAAATGATTTACATAGCAGCCAGATCTCTGTTGAGTCACTTTGTATATCAATCTAATACTTGGTTACCAAGGTCTTTTCATTAAAAAAAATTGGAAAAAAAGTCTAATTTCTGAATGGCAGTCGGTTGTCCTGGATGGCCCTTGTGGTCTCTTCCAACTTGATGCTTCTATGAAACTGAATTTATTGAATCTTGAATTTGGAGGAAGGTCCTAAGGTCTCTTGAGAGCTGTAAAAATATCCCCCTGGTGAGGGGTGCACATGCCCACCCTAGTCTGTATTGTTTAGTAGTGGCTCTCCAGGGTGGTTTCAGACTCCTCTTTACCAGCCTTACCTGTAAATGCTGGGAATTAGAGCTATCTGCATACACAGCCTGAGCTCTGCCCCTGAGATATTGCCCTTGGCTTTTGAAACTTGCTTTTATTGCAAAAGTTCCCATCCATTTCCAAAATGACACTCTCCCTCAATCCACCAAGGAGTTAAATCCTAGACTTTTGTTAGAGTGGCACAAACCCTGGATTAAAATTAGTCTTTGGCCCTGCCTGCATAAGACAAACAGCAGCTCTTGTTGCAGTAGGAGAAAGTTACAAGTTGCTTGACTCTGGAGCACTGGGTTGAGTTCTTAACCTAGAATTATGCAGAATGTCAGTCTAAATAATCCATACGGGCTGTCCTGGTCTTGAATTCTGTGGAGCGTACAGTAAGGCCTTGTTTGTGTTAGAGATTTCACCTGGGTGGTTCGTTTTAATCATTCACACCCACACATGAACTGACTGAGCAAGCATTCCTTTAGCAGCAATCTTTAACTTGGTTATCCCTAAAGAGGCACAGGGAACTAAAAGTATCATAGAATCTTAGAGCTGGAAGGGTCTGTAAGCGCCATCATGGCTAACCCCCCACCATGCAGGAATACACAACTAAAGCACTCTCAAAAATGTCCCTCCAACCTCTTTTTAAAGACCTCCAGTGTTGGAGAGTCCACCACCTCCAAGCCAGTCTATTCAACTGACAAATATCTCTTAATCATTAAGACATTCTTTCTAATGTTTAGGTGGAATGAGGAATCTCTTTTCTTGTAATTGAACCCACTGGTTCTTGTCCTGGCCATCTTCTACATGTAATCCCTTTATATATAAAAAATAGCTACCATGTCACCTCTCTTCTCTTCTCTTCTCCAAGCTTAAGATTATCCCGACTGACTCTTGTGGCTCACTATTCCTGCCTTTTTCTAAAAGGTGGTGCTTCACAGTGCACACATGCTGACTGAAAGTTTTAGGATGCTACATGTATGGTTCCCGTATTTGTTTATGAGTTATTTGGAGTTATATGATAGCTTTCTTTAACTAGGTCTGGAGGGAGAGTAAAAGTGTAGTCCATGAGACACATGGCTCTCATGGCTATTTTCTGCCACATTGATTCCCTTTCCTTGGATGTGCAGCTGTAGAAAGAAATAATAATAAAAACCTTAATTTTCCTGTTCAGGGAATTACCTTATCCCACAAATAGGGGTAGTCACACCCAATATTCTTTATTATTGTTTTCCCAGAACATGACATGGGCAGGCCATTGCATCTTTCTGGTACTTTCCATATAGTGGATACATGGGTCAGGAACCTAGGCAGTGATGGAGAAAGTATTCAGGTGGGCTATAACTTAATGGGAATTGAAAAGGGGAAGTGAACCAGTGGTGAGAACCAGGGAAGATATAAAGATCTTCCACCTGTCCTATCCAGTACAACCTAGTCATCGTCCTGGCTAGGATTTGTACTTTGGATATAGTTGCTGAGAGTCTAGGAGTTACAATCCCCCCCCCCCCCAAAAAAAAACTTTTCAAAGTACTGAAGCATAGTCCTGTGGGTGATGAAAGGGTCTCTAGTTCCTCATTTCACCTCCAATTTTGTGTTCCCTGTGTGTGTGTATGTATGTGTTGATCTTAGAATTCCCTTTGAATCTGGATTCCTAACAAAGTTACTTTGGGCCCGTACAGACAGGCCAAAATAAAGCTGCTTTGGGTCTCTTTGGAGATATGCTGTTTAAATGATGCATGCATCCTCAGAGTCTGGAAACCGCACCAGAGCCACATTCCAGTCCTTAGGACTGGAGCATGGCTTTGGCACAGCTTCCGGACTCTTCGGCTGCATGCATCATTTAAACAGCATATCTCCAAAGAGACCCAAAGCAGCTTTATTTTGGCCTGTCTGTACGGGGCCTTTGTGAAGCGTTTCACTTATGTGCAGCAAGGTTGTGTGTACCTGTCTTTGTCATCCTTTCATAAACTGAGAGAATGTGAAATATACATCCCAGTAAACGAATATTACATTATTTCTTCTTTTGCCCAAACTCTGCTTTTCAAATAATTAGACCTTTAGGGATAAGATCTGGGAAAAGCATTCTGAAGACCGTGGTTAAGTAGATTCTGAGATCAAAATGAGGAAATAACAAGAAGCTACTTGGGTACTACTCCCCTCACTCTCACTCCTACATTGCTGTGTCCTTCGTGGACTCCAGATTTTCACTAGGTATGGCTTCCCACATGTTTTGGAGTGTTTCCATATCCATGTGATCAAGAAACATTCTTTTTTATATATATATTAAACAAGAAGAGAAAAAAAGGAGGCTGTCTCACTGCCAGATCCTGTACCTAAAATACCATATTTCACATGGAATCCATCTTGCTGATACAGTTAGTACTTTCCTGCCTGCTGTCCCTTACCTTCCTTTTGTTGTTGTGTGCCTTCAAGCCATTTCCAACTTTTGGTGACTCCTAAGGCAACCCTATCACAGGGTTTTCTTGGCAAAATTTGTTCAGAATGAGTTTGTCCTTATTTTCCTCTGAGGCTGAAAGAGTGTGATGCACCCAAGATCACCCACAGTGTTTCAATGGCCTCGTGAGGATTTGAACCTGGGCTCCAGAGTCCTAGTCCAACACCTTTGCTGGCTCTTATGAAGTGACAGTTTTCTCCGGTTGTTGGTAAAACTACCTGTTTGCATTTTCCAGAGCAAAGTAGAATATCTCTAGCTTAGCTTTAGAGGTACAACTTAGAGAGGTATATATGAAAGCTTTCACTGGGCAGCCTCCTTCGAATGGTTAATTTACCTATATTGTTAGAGGCATTGTATGATGGTTCGTATCCAGCTCTGCCAGCCTGCTGCTGTTAGGATTAAATCTCTTGATTTAACTTTAGAAGCCTTGATGGCCTAATATAAAGTAATTACGTTGCCTCTTAAAATTTATTTCATTTTATATTGTTTGTGATAAGCATACTAGATTGATCGGTGCCTTTGGAATTTGTCTCTAAGGCACTCTATCTATGTCTACTGTTGAAGATACTTTGAAGGCCATAACCAAACCCCATTTATGGTGAACTGCCTTTGTGCGGGATTACTTGCCAGAAGCATATTCAGCTGGTACTCCTGGATTAGCACCAGTTGCCTTTTGGATCTCTTTCTGAAAGAGCTGGCACTTGACCTATAAAGCTCAAAACTACTTGAATCTTGCATGTCTCAGGGCTTTCCTTTGCACAGTCATTTTCTCAGGAGACAAGCTGACAACTTTTGTTGCTATGAGAATGTATTTTTGTTCCCCTGATTCAAACGTCTTCTGAACATCTGTCTTGTTAGTGAAAGCATTGTAATTGCGCAGGTGTTCCAGATGTTGAATGGATAGTGCATACCTGGGTACTGGTGAAGAGCAACATACAGATAATATTGGCATAGTTTTAAAAAACTTTTTAAAAGCTGTTAAAAATTTCTGATTTGTGATATGATAGCCCTGTTTAAGTATTTGAAGGGGGTGTCACATTGAGGATAGAGCAAGCTTGTTTTCTGCTGCTCAAGAGAATAGGACCCGGAACAATGGATGCAAGCTATAAGAAAAGAGATTCCACTTCAACATTAGGAGGAACTTCCTGACAGTGAAATAGGCTGCCTGGGAGTGTGGTGGAGTCTTTTTCTTTGGAGGTTTTTAAACAGAAGCTGGATGGCCATCTGTCATGGGTGTTTTGATTATATATTCTGCATGGTAGGAGGTTGGGCTGGATGACCCTTGGGGGTGTCTTCCAACTCTATGATTTTGTGATTCAATGCATTTCTACTGACTCCAACTCCATCCAAAATTGCTTCTGACTCTGACTCCTGGACTCCAACTGTAACTCCACAGCCCAGCCTCCAGTTGAGCCAAATTATTAGCTGCTGATGCTAGATGTGAGTTAAGAGTGGAAATGTTGATTGCTTCTTTGTTTACCAAGTTCTGTAATTTTCCTCAGCAGCAGCAGCCTTGTCTCCTGGTACTGCATGCAGGCTGCTGTGGGCTGCTTTGTGCGCAGTGAGCGGTGAGATGTCAAAAGAGTTGTTCTTGGTGGGTAATCTCTAGTTTTAGGATTTTTCCTACATGACTGATTGTATACCAGAAGCAGCTACACTAAATGGTTAGCTGAGTGGTGGTTTATTTGGCTTATGACCACCAATGGGATATTTTATTAGTGTTCTTGTTTGTTTTGTTCAGATGGTTGCTGTTATGTGCCTTTAAGTCAACTCTTACTTATGACAACCTTATCAGGTTTTCTCAGCAAGATTTTTTTCAGAAGAGGTTTGCTATTGTCTACAGCACCTGGTTGGTCTCCCTTCCAAATACTAACCAGGCCTGACCTTGCTTAGCTTCCCAATACTCCAGATACTATAGACTTTTCAAATTTTCCATTGTCAGGGAATGAACTTTCATGCTCCCCTCTCTGACTTGCAGACAATATTACACATATATTATAGTCTGAGGATTACTCACTTCACGTGGGACATTGAGCAACCTTCTGGGACTCATTGGTGCCCAGAGCTTGTAACCTTTGCTTTGCCAGCAGCAGGGGACTGAACCTCCTAGAATCCCCCCAACCAAGATGGTGGTAGTCATACTGACTGAGGGCTTTTGGGGGATGCAATCCACAGAAGTCACCTTTCCAGGATCTTCTGGGACCCTTCTTGAATCCAGAGTGTAGCCTTGAAATACACCCTGTGCTGCCCCTCTGTGGTGCAGATTGCATACTCAGCAGTAGTGAGTGTCCTCTCCTTTCTGCAGTTACTGATAAAATTGAGGAATCTCTTCTGATTTTTTTATTTGGTTGTGAAAGCTGGACAGTGAAGAATGCTGACAGGAAGAAAAAACTCATATGAAATGTGGCACTGGAGAAAAGTTCTTTGGATACCATTTACTGCTAAAAAGACAAATAAATTAGTCCATCAGGCACCAGTGTGGAGTAGCGGGTTGAGCATTGAACTGTGGCTCTGGAGACCAAGGTTCAAGTCCTGGATTGGCCATATAAACCCACTAAGTGACCTTGGGCAAATCACAGTCTCTCAGCCTCAAGCAATGGCAAACACCTTCTGAAGAAATTTGCAAAGAAGATCCCATGATGGAGTTGTCATAAGTCGGAAATGATTTGAAGGCACACAGCGACAACAACAACAAGAAGAGCATATTAGGCCTGAACTCTCACTAGAACCAAAGATGACTAAAAGAGGCTACTGAGCTTTAGACACATAAGATGACATAAGATGACATGATTCCTTGAAAAATGCTTAATAAATGGAAAGCAGTAGGAAAAGAGGGAGGCCACACTACTGGTGGATTGAATCAATCTACCTGGGTTTGGAAGACCTGAAGGAAGGCACTTCATAGCCGAGGATCTTTGAGATCTCATCTATAAAGATACCGGATGTTGAAGTTGACATAGTGGCAAATGACACCAACAGCAAATTAAGGAATTGCAGATAAATGTCTGCAGAAGCTGTAGGCTGTCCCTGTGCACAGTTTCTAAAACCACAGCTTTAAGTCATCCTGAGTTCATGAGAGATAGGATAGAGTGGGGCAGCCAGAGGGGATGGCTGCAGTAACTCTGGCTGCTTCCAAGAGAAACGTCTGTTATGCACTTGCACCCTGCCTTGTTTGTGGAATTTCACAGCAGACTCCAGACACTGTCAGTTTCCAGTTGTTGCTCTCTCACATTTTCCTACAACTTTTCCCATATTTTTTTCCTTATCACATTGTGGAAAGTTCAAATAGCTTTAAATGTCTCTTGATTGGTAGTACCAGAAGTCCTTCATTTGGAAGCAATATTGTGTTGTTCTCCTTATATCCATATCCACATTCTTTATCCTTGGATTCAAGCAGCCACAGTTTGAAAATATTCCGAAACGATATAAATCAAAAGACACTTTAACTTTGTCGTTTTGAGTAAGGGACACCATTTTATTATGCCATTATATATAATGGGACTTGAGCGTCCACAGACTTTGGTATCCAGAGGAGGTCCTGGAACCAAACCTCAACAGATACCAAGGGGCCATTGCAGAGGTTTTCTAGAAGGACTACGTAACAGCCCAGTAACTGAGCCACTTCAACAAATCTGATTTAGTTTGCCCCATTCCCTGCTGCTGCTTTTAACTTAAAAACCCAAACAACATGAAAGAGATTTCATTTTGGATCTCATGCATCATGTATTTAAGAATATTAGTAGGGAATGTCACCATGCTTCCTTCTTTTTGCTTTCATTATCTTGCATAATGCATTGGTTTTAGTCAAAAACATTTTTGATAGCAAACTGGGAAAAAAATGTCTGCTCACATTCAAGGATGGAAAGAAGCCTTTTATTACCCTCCCTTTTCCTTCTCCCCTTCCCTCTTATATGAAATCCTTCCCCTGTTTTTGCCTATCTTTGCTTGGCTTTGATCTCAGTCACCTTGCTGGAATGGAGCCTGCCTCTTGAATCAAGTCCTTTACAAACAAAACAAAAACAAGTGGCTTCTGAGCTTGGGGGATCTTTCAAATTACTTATGAGCTCCTAGTTGTAATTATGAGCCCATCACAGCAGGTTTGGGACTTGGAAACTTTAGGAGTGGGATTTCAGAAACAATCAGTTTTGTAGCATCTGCCCTCTCCCTTCTAAAAATCAGCAGTCAACCCTCATTTGCTTCACTGGGTGTAGTTTGGAAGTTCAGCTTAGAACTGGTGTTGATGGTGGAGAATTACTGTTTTGCAGAGCACTTTGTTTCATTAGAGAACCAAGTCTTGTCATTTTAACAGGTGAAGGCTGCTGTGGCTGGCGACAAAAGAGATGGGAATGAAACTCACATTGCTGTACATCATGCAAGAGATGCTAAAATAAGATGGAAAGTAAAGTGGCTATGAAGGATGTGTGCGTGTCTGTGTGCACGCACGTGTGTTTATAGCTGTGCAGGTTGTAAGGGGCATTCCATGTCACATTGTATCATGCATGGAAGGGAAACTACTGATACTTGGTGTCAAAATCTTTCTTCTTGTAATCTCTAGAAGGACTTCTCTGCAGTGACAGGCTGGAGCTCTGTGTGAGGCAAGAAAATAGTTTGCAGCCTTTTAATTCCTTTGGAGGGGAAGGAGCATGGAAGAGAAAAGAAAGCCTATGTAAATCTTTACAATGAAGCACTATGTTGTTCTTTGATTATTTTTTTTTAAAATGCTTTTTAAAAAATCTTTTGTATTAAGTTCTCCAAAAATTAAAAAAAATAACAAATGTTACACAGCACACAGAACATTTAACAAATGTACACAAATCAACTAACAAGTACATTGCGTGCTTTCTAACAAAATTCATAGGAGCCTTTGCATACATAGTACAGACTCACACATGCTTTCACACACATCCTTTGAAGGGCATATTTGCATTTTATAGGGGAAGAGTAAGGCCCAGAGACATAGAAAGTAGACTTGCTCAGTATCTCAGCAGTAGTCTGTGGCAGAGCTTAGATGTTAGCAGCAAGCTTCTTGTTATGTGTTCTCATTTGCCTTTATTCACTTCTGCCCCCTTCTAGTTCCTTGTTTTCACTGGGGACTGGAAGTAACAAGTTCCAAGACTTGCAACAAGCTCCAAGACTCGCTAAAAACAATTCACAAAGACATTAATGAGCAATGGCATCTATATTTACTTAAGGTGAGAATTAACAGAGTAGGTCTGAGCCTGCAAAAGATATATATTAACTACAGGCATAAACTGGTTTAAGTCATTCTGTCACTGAAGATAACCCTGGTGACTGTAATTTAAGAGGTAAGGGGCTAGGGATTCCTAATAGAATTGTCAGCACTCGCCTTCTCCCCCAAATTATGGTTCACATCTCTGTTGGGGGTGAAGCTAGGGCAGTTAAAAAGAGATAGCATGTGCACACACACGCACACACACACACACGTGTGTGTGTGTGTGTGTGTGTGTGTGTGTGTATATATATATATATATAGAGAGAGAGAGAGAGAGAGAGAGAGAGAGCGAGAGAGAGAGAGAGATTAGATACTTCCCAAATAATTTGTATGAGAATCACCAGCTGTCCACATGCAATTCCCAGTAGGCTTTCCCCACCACCAGACCTGCTAAGGTTGAGATGCCTATTTAGAAAGCTTTTGCACATGTGCATGTACACAACCTTTGTGTATACCTCAGCAGTGTGTCTCAGGTAAACAGTTGGAAAATAATGACTTAGGACTCTTCCATACAAGCCCCCTTCTCATAGCAATCATGCTGCTAAAAACATGGGAACATACTGATCTCAAGGCAGCCATCATTACATCTCCTGTCATTTGTGCAACCAGGGCTACTGCTTCATCACATTCTCTTACTGACTTTCCCTAAACTCTGCCTCCCTGCCTTATGCCCTACCTAGCATGCTTTTAGGGGTTTTGACCCCCCCCCCTTTTTTTTTTTTCTTTTTTCTTTTTTTAGTGCAGTTCCAGAGCTCTGGTACTGTGATTGAAATCAAAAGAAAGAAAAGATATTGAAAAAACATTAAAAGTACTAAAGGTAATCTGGCATGGCAAGTGGGAGAAGGGACAGAGGGAAGAGGGGACACTGATACCAGATGACTTGTAGTCACACCACTGCCACAGGAACAACATTTTGCACCTGGGGACTTGTGCACTTGCCACATAATTGATGGATTTCCCCTTTGAATGGAAGGGACAGGTCAGGGATGGCACAACTATGGCCAGAGGTGTCATCATATGATGACTATGTCCAGTGCCACTTCTTTCCTGGTGTAATCAAGGTTTAAAATCCCCATGTAGTCCTTAAAGAATTCTGGTTCGGTACGCATGGCAGGGCACCATGCTGGGCATGCCCTCTTACAGAATGTTTTGAAATTGAATTGTAATCTTGATCTAAATCTCTTGTTTATGAATATGGTTTCTCCTCTAATTCTGTGGTCCATTGACAATGCCTGCATTGATCTGGAACCAGGTTACCTTCAGCTCTGGTCAAACAAACAATTTCAGAAGGAAATCGGCTTTCAGGTTCTTAGGGCTCTAAACACTCATAGCTTAGTAGGAGGCTGGATTCTTAGACTTCTAATAGTTTAATGCCTTTCTCTGTGCAGCATGCTTTCCTTCCATACCTCATGTGATTGCCTGTTAACTCCATCCTTTATATGAGCAGTTTGTTTTCAGTTACAGTATATCAGAAGGGGTGAAAAGTGGATAACAACGAGTTGATGTTTAAGGCAACTCTGGATGGCACAGAAAGAGAAGTGGAATTCTAGATCTGTTGGGTTGGGACACATGGACCTCTCACCCCAAGAGCCTCACCTCCTTTCAGGTGATTGAGGCTAACCTGGGTGCTTCACAAGAAACCATCTTGAGAAATCATACTGTCATTCCTAGAGTTTGGCTTGTACCTTCTTGCCAGCCAGAATATTAGACACTTATTAAGTCTTCCCATGGGTATGGACCATTTTGAACATACAATAAAAGAGCACATCTATTCCCTATGCATTGTTTTAACATGATGTCTAAACTGGGTTTTTTGTTCTTTAACAACTCAGAAATCCCATGTTATGATTCTGGTTTGTTCGAACAGGAACAAGCTATTGTCTCTGGTTTGATTGTCACACAAATCATGCTGGAAGGAAAAGTCTCTTATTTGTCCTCCTCCTCCTCCTCGCAGAAGCAGCTCAATGGGAACAAATGACTAGTGTGTACCCAGCACACTGATTCCTCATAGTAAGCATGCCTCCCTCCCTCAATCTAAATCTATTTTTAAAATTCGAAATCTACCTGTATATGAAGTTCAAATATGTCTGATGAGTAATAAAAAACTTATATTCATAGTTGTCTCTTCCTGTCCTGGGAAATCTAATTGTGCAGAATAGCACATCCCTTCTTTTTGTGCTTGTTCAGGGCTTTAGAATGAAACTGAGATTGAAGGCTGATTGAGATTGAGGAGTGAGAGTGAGCAATTTTCTTTACATTCTGCAAACCTAGATAAGTAATTAGCTGTGGAAATATTTAAGTATTTCCTCTTGGGAAAATTATTTGTGAGCAGAAATCCAGAAGTTTGGCATACATTTTCTTCAGTAAATCTGCATTGCACATTCAGCAATTTGGATACTTTCCCATCAACCTGATTGCACCATTGGCTCTGGCTTCCTTCGTTTTGTGTGATGCAGGCCCTCAGTTGCAGTACTGCTTCTCATTAGGTTTGGCTATATTCCCATCCAGCTCAACTTTTTTTTAAGTGTTTCATTTGGTTTGTCTTTGCTTTATTTGCAAAACATCTAGAATATTTAGCTGGGTTGAAACAGTATCTTTTAGAGGATTGTGCAGTGTGTAGAAACCAGTATAAATCACAAAGGGCTACTACATAATTTAACATCCTAAGAACAATGAAGACGCAAAGCTGGGTTTTCAGCAGTACTAATTAGTCAACACCAGTTTCACATATTGTGAAACCATTGAAGCAGTGTGATGGATATCATCCGTGGGTTAGAGTTAATGTAGAGGTTGTGTTTACATGGCCCCCTAAAAGGGGCAGAATTAATTTCTTAGTTTATTTTAAAAATTCCAGTCTGCAATGTTCCAAATGCTTGTATTAGGTAGTATCATTTAATGTATCATTTGCTGTTTCTCTTTGCTTCTCATTTAAGAACTTGTTGCTGTAGAAAATATATGCAAATATGTAGAACATTACTGTGAAAATATTTAATATTTGAGTTAGCCTGTGTAGATTAATACATTGACAAATATCATGAATAAGATTCTCTACACTGTCACAGAAAATTGCAAAAATATCAGGATGACTAGTAAAACTGTAAAGGTTCCCCCTGCCCCGTTATTAGGCAAAATACCCTTTTAATCCAGATGCTATTCAGCCATTTAATGGTGTGACCTGATTTGTTGTCTGCTATTTGACGTGAGCCCTCTTACCCAGAGATGTGTAAACCAAACTGACTGAACACTGGTGAACATACACTGTGATGGTACAACCACTCAGATGCCAGCTCTAGTTCATCTGACCATTGGTTGTCAGTAGTCTTTAAAAATAGTTGCCTTTGTAGAAGCTGTTTGCACGATTTTAATTTGTATATATGATTTGCAAGGGATAGAAAGACCCTTTTTAAAAAAATGAGCTCTCTCTCTCCCTTCCAAAATGCTGGATGGTGTGTACTTGCATTTTGTTTCCCAAATATTTACTGCAGGGAGCTCTGTAAATGTTTTTTTGCTCCATGCAACTGATCAGCAGCTTTGGAGTAAAAAAGGAATGGTTTTATCCAAAACATATGGTTTGGATGATTTGCTTCAGCAATCTGATTTGTTTTAGTAAAGCTATTTCATAGTAAGCACAGCACATGGGAAAGTATACATGTGAGGCAAAAGGCTGATAGCCTAATTTCCTTGGCACATCAGCTTTCCATGTTTAGGGGCCATTTTCTAACAAGTGAGATCTATGCATTTTGAGGGCACTTTAGGATGGGACAAAAGCCATGATACTTACTCTGGTCCATCCCACTCATTGCTCTTATGTGTATTCAAGCCCTTTCCAGCTTACTATGACCCTAAGGTGAATCTCACACACACATGCAAATTGAATGGTTTGTGATGTTGTGGTTATTACAGAACAGGTTCCCAGATGCCTCCATTGGAATGTCATCTCTTACATTGTGTTAGCCCCCCCCCCCCCAGGTGTCTGAGAAAAATCCACAGTGACTTCTCTGTTCTTTTCATTTTATTTTCCTGCTGTTGTTTTGTGACATTACAAGTGGGTGGGAACAGAGCAGGAAGAATATCAAGAGTAGAATGGAAGACAGAAGCAACAAAACTCTTGCTCTTGCTTGATTGTGCTTCCAAATTCTAAAAGCAAGAAATCTCGCTACTCTTAAAATGTCTTCCCAAGTGGTAAGACAAGCAGCATCTTTCCAACAGAGGATGTCTGAAAGACTCAAATTCACCCACAGCCCAACCACAAATCCCAAATCCTTCTGGTGCCAATATAAAAGAAAGCTGTTAAATTCAGAACACATTATAGTTTGTGTGTGTGTGTGAATCAAATACAGTTTCTCCCTTTGCGCGGAAAACAGTTTCTTTCCATCCTCTGTATATCTTGCTTTACTCTTTCAGCCAAGACATGATTTGAATTAAGTCAACAATGAAATTGGGTATTTGGTAATTTCATCTACTGTGTATTTCTTTTAACTCTTATTAGACCTCTGCAAACCTCATATACTATTGCTAAGCGTATTTCTCAGAGAAACTAGGTATGTGGAATGAGAAAAAGAGAGGAGATGCAAAAGAAGAGAGGTAATTGAATAAACATATTGACTGTACGCTTGTCCCTCTACGTTCTCTGGGGTTAGGGGCACAGGACCCCTGTAATGTGGAAAAACCATAAATAACAAAAACACTAGTTTTTTACCTGAGAGAACAGCTGTCTAGGAATCTCTAGGTCCACAGGTGTGACTCTGTGGTCAACATCTGCCAGACATTGACCATAGAATTGCACCGGAGGAGCTACAAATGCCTAGTGCCGTGTTCTCTGTACGAATCTCTAGGTCCTTCAGTGCAACTTTTGATTAAAGTTGACCATAGAGTTGCGCTGGCGGATCTAGATATTCCTAGAGCGAACATATTAATAAAATGTGTGAATTTGTACTATGGACCTATATCGTTTAACAGTTGCCTCTTCTTCCCAGGGAACCTAGAACTCTAATCCTGTGTGTGCGGCTAGGAGCTACTAACAGACTTCTCAGCTGCAGTCCAAAGGTGACGCTATGGCAACTAAACTGGTATAAAGCTGATAAAAGAGTTATACTCTAGAAGAAGATAAACACTCAGTGTATATATGTAGGTGGCATAGTGTAGTAATTAGAGTATTTGGTTAGGACTCTGGGAGACCAAGGCTTGAATCCACACTTGAGCATGGAAACCCGCTGGATGACCTTGGGCTGTTCACACTCACAGGACATCAGTGACAGACTTTCTCTATATAAATCTTGCCAAGTAGACCCTTAGGATAGAGTTGTCTTAAGTCAGAGACAACTGGAAGGTGCATATCATCCCCATCGTCACCACCACCATAGCTAACAATACAAGCTCAAAAGCTCCCCAGTTCCTCACCTGAGGCATGAGCTCATTAGGAAGTCTTATGCAAACCTCTTTCTCACAGCCATTCATTGACAATGCGAAGATAAAAATACAGTACTGACCTTTCTTACAGTGCTGTTCTAAGAATTACCAAGAAGAAACATGACTTTAAAATTCCTGTAAAAATATTAGCTATCCTAATAAGTAATTCAGATGGTGACAGAAATGACAGCCAGTAAGAAGAAAGAAAAAGCGTTTTGAGGCAAGTACAGGATTTCGCCAAAGTACCAATAAATGATTTGATGGAAAAAAGACACTCAAGTGGGAATTCCACTTATTATCAAAGGATTATTGATTATGTTCATTGGCTGCTGAATGTAAAGTCTCTCTTGGAGAAAAAAATGGAAAACATGGAGGAAGGGATTCTACATTGCAATTTTCTGTTGCCATTCCGTCTTGCTATTACTGTTAGAAAAATATTGCCTTTCCCTGGGTCTTCTTGGCACCATTTTTAGTTGCTTCAGGGGCCAAGCAGAATGGCCTTGCATGCCCTGTGATGCTTTTCTTCTCAGTGATTAGCACAGGGCGCCTCAGAGGAAAGCATAGCAGCCAAAACGGAATCCCTCAACTATTTGCATTACAGCTCCTTCCACAGCTTTCTGATAAGTAGATGCCTGTATTTCTTGAATCAAAAATATGAGGGCACAATGGAAAACATTTTTTTCCTGAGGACTAGCCTTCTAGCTGGTGGATCACATCAAATAACAGAGTCAAGTGAACATACTTCTTCTATCTTAAAACACAGCTGTGCAACCCTGTACAGTAGATGGGTTCTCTAATACAACACAGGCATTGTGGATAGATACAAAATGTCTACCTGTTTATTTCTCTTCTTCTGCCTCTGGCTACATGAAAGCCTGGGTGGATCTATGTCCACAAGGAGGAGTTTGCAAACAGCAGGGTTGCCTAAATGGATTATTTCTTATCCATGAACATGCTTATAGGTTGTTTCTCTCCGCCTCAGTTCCTCCCTCCCTTTCCTCCCATTAATATGTCCTCCTTCTGCCTATGAGAGTTTGACTGCAGCTGCTTCTGCACTGCAGAAATAGTGCAATTGGGCACCACTTTAACTGAGATGTTTAGCCTTCTCTACCAAAGAGTGTAGGTTCATCACAAAATTACAAATACCAGAATTCCATAGCATTGAGCCATGGCAGTTAAAGTGGTGTCAAACTGCATTATTTCTGAACTGGAGATGCAGCCTGAGTTCCATGACAAAATATTTGAGAGAAGGATTCTTCCTTGGATCCCAATTTGGGGGTGGGAGAGAAGTCAATAAATTAAACAAGGATCTGTTGAGATAGAATCATAGAGTTGGAAGAGACTTCAAGGGCCATTCAGTCCAACCCTCTGCTGCGCAAGAATACAAAATCAAAGCATCCCCAACAAATGGCCATCCAGCCTCTGTTTAAAACCCTCCAAAGAAAGAGACTCCGAGGCAGCATATTTTACTATCAAACAGCTCTCAGTGTTTGGCAGTTCCTCCTAATATTGAGGTGAAGTCTCTTTTCCTGTAGCTTGCCTCCATTGTTCCATGTTCTGTTCTGTGGAGCAGCAGAAAACAAGCTTGCTGCATCTTCAGTATGACATCCCCTTCAAATATTTAAACAGGGCTATAGGAAGGGAAAGACACAACTAGTTTCCCATTATCCCTTCCTTTCATCTCAGAAGAGTCACCTTTTGACTCTTGAGTTGAAGCCTTCCATCACTCTGTTGAATTTTCCTGAAACAGTTATTTGTTTATCCATTCATACACACAAGCAGTATAGCAGATCAGTAAGGCCAGCAGGCCACAGTGAAATTCATGTAGCAGAACTTGGGCCACACTATCTGCCTGAGGCAGTCCTTTCCCTATACATGGGTTTCTTTCCAGTTATGGCAAAACCCTCTAATTGACTTATCCAGATTTCCCATGTAGTGACCTTTAGTTTCTGGATTCATTGTGCTGCTGCACACCTAAAAGAGAACATACCTAATTCCTCCCAGAATTAAACAAGTGGCGATGTGGCTCTACGTTCCAAGGATGCTGAGTATGGACTTTTAATTTCTGTGGAAGTGACTCAGGACTAGGAGCTTGGCAAAGAGCCAGCTGTCAAGTCCTGGTTCAGTGGACTGTGTTAGATTTTGTATTATGCAAATACATGATACATGGGGGAGTGGGAAGAGAGAGAGAGAAGTGGGAATTATTTCAGTTACATCACTAGAGATGCAACTGCCTTGTTAGACAGCTGTCAAAATCCCTAGGTTCTAGGAAAGTTGAAAGCTAAAGTCTGTCCAGTCCTATTGAGAGCTTTACATTAACTTGCAAACTTGAGTGGGTGAGCTTGTATGATTGCATAATCCCTTTCCCCCAGAAGACTGAATTACTTTTGCTGAAAAGTACTTGGGCTTACTATACCCACCCCCTCTGGTTCCATGGCGCACCCCCCCCCCAAATATGGTGTCTTTTAGAATGGCTGGCAATGCTCTCTACCTTGGCTGACCCCGCCACAGCACCTTTGTAGACAAAGAAAAGGAGTGATTCTTTCTGTGTCTATGTTTCAGACCACCACCACCACCCCCTCGCACTTCTTAAAATGCAAGAGAGAACAAAATTCCTTTGGTAATTGAATTCATTTCGTGCACATTGCTTAATGTGCACTCTGCCACATGTTTTGCTATTAAAAGAGGCTGTACTCTTCTCTCTCCCTCCCTCTCATCCCCACAAGCTTGTGGTAGGATTGTTATTGCCACAGGTTAGTTAGTCTTTCTTCTGGGAAGCTTGGCATGGATACTGGGGGCCAGGGTAAGGGAGTGGAAATTTGGAAGTTATGCTGAACTGGTTGGCTTTTGTGCAGCTTAAAAACTTTGTAAACCTGAGAAATCACTACTCAGTGTAGATTTATCCAGCTGATTTTTAAACACATGCGCGCGCACAAACAATATTATTAAGCATTCCGTTTGCCATTGCTCTGCCCCCTGAAAGAGATCCAGCATTGTCTAGTGGTTTGAATTGGCAACCTGGGTTTAATTTCCCTCTCAGCTATGTAAACTCACTGGGTGACCATGGGCAAGTCACACTGTTTCCACCTCAGAGGAAGGCAGTGGAAAAGCCCCTCTGAACAAATTTTGCCAAGAAAATCCCATAATAGGTTCTCCTTAGGGGCACCATAAGTGGGAAATTGCTTGAAGGCACCAAGTAGCAGCACCCAGCCTCTCTCTCTCTCTCTGTGTTTACAGATGTGTAGATATGCAAACACAAGTGTGTCTTTACAAAGAGTGTGTGTGTGTGTGTGTGTGTGTAGGAGGTGGACAAAGTAGGAAAAGAATGACTGTAGGGAGGGGGGACTCCATTTATAAAGACTCAAGGCTAAGTTTTTTGGATGTGTACCATGGGACTGGAGTAGAAATTTGCCCTATTCCTGCCATATCTCTGTCACTTGTCTTGCCCCATTTCCCTTCAAAGCAGTAGCTTTAGGGCCCTCTTTTAAAAAGACAGAATATGGATAAAGGTAGGAATAGGCTGTGATTGCTGGAGGACAAGATCTTAGGATCATAGAATCATAGAGTTGGAAGTAGGGTTGCCATAACTGAGGACCTCCAAACCGAGACAAATGTAGGACAAGGTTTGAAAATGGAGGACATTTTTTTTTTTTCAATTTCCTGGCTGCGAAACTTCCTCCTCCTCCTCCCGGTCTGGGAGGAAGCCTAGGCCTGCTCCCAGGCCGGGAAGGGCACGGGGAAGCTTGGCATCGCGGTGATCGCCGCGGTGCCAAGCTTCCTCCCCCTCCTCCTGGTCTGGGAGGTAGCCTAGGCCGGCTCCCAGGCTGGGAAAGAGGCGGAGGCTGCTCCTCATCGCGGCGATCACCGCGGTCGGAAGTGGCCTCATCCTCCTCCCTGGCCTCGTGGAGGCCTTGGAGGACCCCGCGGCCGGAGCTCCGACCGCGGAGCCGCCTCGAAGGCCTCGCTGGGGCCCGGGAGGGAGCGTCTCCGCGGCTGGAGCTCCAACCGCCGAGAGCCTCCCAGGCCTCAGCAAGGCCTTGGAGCTGCCGCGGGGGCTGAGGTGGCCACGGTGGGCGGGGCCATCCCGGTTTGGGCGCCAAACCGGACCGGGACCGGGATGGCACCGCCCAAACCAGGATTGTCCCGCCCCCTGGCGGGATATGGCAACCCCTAGTTGGAAGAGACCACACGGGCCATCCAGTCCAACCCCTTGCCATGCAGGAAATCCAAATCAAAGCGTCCCCAGCAGATGGCCATCCAGCCTCTGTTTAAAGACCTCCAAGGAGTGAGACTCCACTACACTCCTAGGAAGTGTGTTCCACTGTCGAACAGCCCTTAGTGTCAGGAAGTTCTTCCTAATATTGAGGTGGAATCTCTTTTCCTGTAGCTTGCATCCATTGTTCCGGGCCCTAGTCTCTGGAGCAGCAGAAAATAAGCTTGCTCCCTCCTCAATGTATGTGTGGGCCTTGACTGCTGCCACATCAGTGGCCTGCTCAATGCTTTCCTGTTCCTTTTAAGGACAGGTTGCTAGTACTCTTTCGTTACTTAACCATTTCTTTCCTTAATTGTTGTAACCTATATTTTTCGAAAAGCATGAGTTTTGCCAGTTCAAATTTATGGCCCTGATACCCTTAGTGACCAATTGGATGCCACTAGGTACATCAGAAACAGGGTTTGAAGGCATCCTAGTTCCTGCCAGGCACCCATGTTGATACTGCTCATATTCAAGGGTATTTTTTTTCAATGCAAGGAGGTTCTCTTTGATAATTAATAGCCATTGATCAGAACCGCCTCCATTTACTGTACTTGCCTCAGTCCATTTGAGAGTCAGCAGATTTCCTGGCAACTGTTGTTTCATGTGACAAACATTCCTGTTCTTTCCCCCTTCCCCTTTCTTGTGTTTCTTTTCCTTTCTCTGCAAGAGTAGCCCTGCTTGGCATTACTTAATAATGGTAACTGCAGTTGTTTTGTGAGAACAATTACAACTTTAGAGGCAATTTCCCAGTCTTTCTCTCTGTAAGCCAAAAATGGAAGACCTTTTGGACCATGGGATACTGAAAACTGAGACAGAGCCGAGGATTTTTTACGGTTCCAAGAGCTATCTGTTTCAGGGGAATTGTGAGCGTTGTGGTCCAAATTCCAGTTCTAAACCCACCCGATTTGCCCATGAATGTATGCAGTCTTCTCCCAATCCAGTGTATTCAGATGTGAATGATGGGAGTGGTAGTCCAAAACATTGTGAGGATATGCAAGTGGAGAAGAGAAAACCTATGGAATAATCCTCTTCTGGTATTTTCAGTGCCATTTTTAAACTGATGACCCAGCTACTTTCTTTTTTTCTTTCATAAAAAGGCATCTTCAGCAGGCATATGTTGTCATGACTATGCTGTCACCACGGCTTTTCCTAAAGAGTCCTTGACGAGCAGCCAGGCATCTGACCCTAGGCTCATGCATTCCTTTTACTGTTATAGCCACTATCAGAACCCCCCTTTCTGAGCTTGTCCTGATAAATACACATATTTAACCTTCTCAGTTAAGGCAAATGTGGTCTGTCAAAATGCTTGGCAGTAAAGTCTTTTGCTTTGACAGAGCTCTGCTTGTTCTAAGTGAGGGACTGGGAAGGGAACTGGAATTCTTTAAGATTATGGCATTATGTAAATGTATCCAAAGGATCATTCCTTTAAAGAAAAGAGAAAGGAAACGTAGACCCTAGGGACTGCATTCCTGGCAAGGTTTCATTCCTGTTCTCAGAGGCGTTTTTGAACTCAGACATACTGCAGTCATCAGCACTGTCCTTTCCAGTTGTTCTTCCCTTGAAACTATTTCCCAGATCAAAACTTTTGACTGCTATTTGCCCTACAGCACAAATCTTGGCTATGAATTGACTGCCTAATGTTTATTTGCTGGATACATTGACATTCTTCTTTTCTCTCGTCCTTTCCGCAATTCTGCTCACAGCCTCTGATCTGGTTTCTGCGGGTGTGTGGAAGGTTAAGAATGAGTTAGGTTAGCATGAACTTGGAACCAGCTGTTCTTGGTTTTGTTCTTCCCCCATTTCCCTCACCCCACTTGGTGTCCCAGTTTTCAGAGCAGCAACTTAGCTTGTTTTCCTGTTACATGGCCAGCATTTAATCCCCAAGGCTGAGCCTTTTCCAAATCCTCCCATAAAGAATTTTAGCCTAAAGGGAGTTATTCAGCAATTGACTATGAGTTACTTAGAAAAACTGTGGCATAACTTTTCTTAAGAGATTTGCATGAAAAGGCTTTGATAGATAGGTATCTGTTTCAGGGAACTGTGGAATAAAGTGTCCTGCTTCTTGAACAGTGAATAGAACTACAAGATTTTGCACAAAAGGGAGATATCATCATGTGATAGGGAGCACCAAAGGCACTATTATCAAACTTTTATGGCTGTTTAAAAGCTCTGTGTGATAAAGTCATTTGTTTTGCTGTTCACATGTGCTTCATAAGGGATACCGGAGGCAGCTTTTCTTTCTTTTGCCTGCTTTGGGCAGGATCACCTGGTTACAGCAGGATCAGCTAGACGTGAAAACCAAGTTAGACTCTCTGAACTCCTTGGAGGAAAGGGTAGGATAAGGACAAGGATTGTGACTTGATGGTAGATTGCCTGCCTTTCGTACTAGAGCTCCCAGTTTTAACCTCTTAAATGTCCAGATAAGAGTGAAAGACACACCTGTCTTCAATCTTGGAGAATCTCTGAGCTAAGATGGATCAGTGATCCAGTTATAAGTCTCTTCACAGCTTCCCTCACCATTTCCTAGGCCAGCTTGGAGAGATGGGAGTTACAGTTCAACAATAACTGGAGGGAAGCATTCTGTCCATTCTTGTTATAGACTTTGGAGAATCGGCAGCTGAAATGGATATGGCCTGATGGTCTAATGCTTTGTGATATATGTTCAGACTGAGTTCCTAGAGGAGTATATGGATTATCTCTGGTGTGCTGTATGTCTGTACTTGCAAAAATATTAAGATGTTACCATTTACACATTAGTCACCCAGTGGGATTTGTTAAGTGCTTGAGGACCAAAAACAACATAACATAAATATTTGGAGACTTCAAGGAGTTGGATTTGTACATGACCTACTCCCAAAACTGCTATCTAATGAAGACTTTTCTATACTGACAATCTCTCTCTTTTATAAACTAAGCTTGGAAGATGTTGCAATGTTCTTTTCCTTTCCTATGGAATGATAACTACCCAAAACATTTGTCCTTTGTTGTGAAGGAGGTGTTTTTTTCTAATTCTTCAGACCAATTAGATAGGAAGGTGTTAACAAAGATGTTTTCTCTTTACTTAACTATCAGTGCTTCAATTTCCCCCCTTTCTATCAGGGGAAAAAAAGATCTACAGTGGTACCTCGGGATACGAAATACCCAGGTTACGAAATTTTCGGGATACGAAAAAATCCCATAGGAAATCATTGTTCCGGGTTACGAATGTTTTTTCGGGATACGAAGAAAATTTTTGGTGCTTTTTTCGGCTTTTTCGCACAAAACGCGGCTTTTCCCCATTAGCGCCTATGGCAATTCGGCTTACGAAGGCTTTTCGGGTTACGAAAGCGGCCGCGGAACGAATTAATTTCGTAACCCGAGGCACCACTGTATTTCCAGTTGGTTGTCACTGCAAAAATCAGCACCCTTAATGCATGGAAGAAATGTCTATTTAGCAGAGCAGTGGGGTGGCTTTGCTTTTTTAAAAATATGGATTTTAAAACAATCACATGATTTTTTTAAAGGCTTTTTTGGGAATTTTCCTTTCGCTAAATCTGCTTTGACACTGACCCACTGAATTCAGAGGGACTTTTTCCCAAACAGAAGAACACAAGAATGCTGTTCTAGTTACTTTCCTAAATGGTTTACATGAACATCCATTAGAATCAACCTCTATGCTAATTCCATTCATAACTTATTGTACACCGCACTCAATGACATTAAATTGTTCTTATTATCTCTGCTAAATGGTACTAAATGCATTTGAAAAGATATTTGAAGTTAGATTTGTTGCATGAGAGGAACACAAAAGAATACCTAACTGAAAATGAAGTTGAAAGTTAAGAAATAACCTGTAGGGCCCTTTAGGAGGCAAGGAAAATACTGTATAGCAATGAATAACAGGAAAACATTTGAATCAAATATGTGGCAAGTCTCCCAGCAGCTGGGATTCATTCTACCAGTTCTTAATGTAGGCCAAGGCTACATTTTTAAAAAAAGAAGAAAGAAAGAATGCTTGACACTGGAAAGCTAGTATGTCAAGTAGAAGTCCAAGGGCAAAACCTGGTTCCTGGACCTCTGCCTTGATGCTTGGCCTTCTTTCGAGATATAAGAAAACTGAAGCCTTGAAAATACTGTTACGTATAAAAGGTGCCCTGCTGTATCTGACTTTTTCAAGGACATGAGCTGAGTAGTAATCATTTGTGTATCCCAATATGTATATTAAGCATACTCAAACATTTTCTTGTCTTTATGAGAAAGGGTGTCTCTAGTCAACAATGATCACATTATTTTTTCTGCACTTCCCCTACCTTGGAGTCAATTTTTTTATTAACACAGAACAATTCCCAAATATCAATTCAGAAATATGCAAAATCTATTTTTTTTTTCTTAGCTGGGAGAAAACATTTGAGATTCTTTGTTCTTGGATGCGAGAACAAAATAAGTGAAGATTTACATCCTTGACTCCAATAACTGGTACTTCAAGCCTCCCGCATTAAATGCTTTCTGCATGGCTATATGACTAGTAGCCACTGACACCTTGATCCTTCATGTCTGTTAACATGTAAGATGATATAATGGTGTAAGGATGACTCCTTCATCTTATTTTGCTGTCTGCATTGAAGAGTGCTGATCTTTCCTCCCAAGGACAGAAAATTTCTCACATGAAATATGAATAGAGATATGCGGGGAAGGGGGATGTGGCTTCCCCCCACCATTCCCCACAGGGAACTTGATGCATTGATGCAGCTTGCATAATCTTTGCTTATGAAATGTGATTTTGTTCATTTAGGTGTCAAGATTAAGGTTTTAATAGTTAAATATTTTTAAATAGTCCCAGTAGTTCAGTTACCACCACCGTCACCCCATGTACCAAGCTTTGGCAAATATGTTTGAGGGCAATTTCTCTGAAGCAACTGGTTGACTTCGTGGATTAAGTGTATGTGGCTATAACCAGGGGCATACAGTGATAAGAGGGATACAATTGATCTGTCAGGGAGAACCACCTAAATAACTGTGACAACCTATCTGGAGTATTTTAAAATTCCAAAGCTATCTTTTCTAGGGAAAATTTAGTTTCTTACTGAAGCAAATGACAAAGTTGTTAAATGTAGATATAAATGAAGGTGAGCTTCATCTCTAAACCTAGATTAAAACAAGCAAGCAAGCAAGCAAACAAAGTTTTTTGTGGGTTTTTCAGGCTATGTGGCCATGTTCACATAGCCCAAAAACCCACAAAAAACTATGGATGCCGGCCATGAAAGCCTTAAACTTCACAAACAAACAAAGCCTTGGCAACAGCACTCCAATGTCTGTCCCAAGCTATATGTCCATGGGGCTGTCCTAATCTGTGGTGTTGGGATGGCAATAAGGCAACCAGGTGCGTGAACACATCCATTTTAGTTGGGAAAAAGGCATGGACAATGAAGCAGTCTGCCTTGGGTCCCATTGTCACTTTTTCTTCATGTCAGTGCCTGTCTTTCTGTTTCCAGACAGAAGTGAGACCCAGAACCCCCCTGAGGAGTTCAAAATGAATATGGTGCATGGCAGACTGACAGCTGGCTATATATACTGCACACGCTAAACAGGAAAGGGGTCATTATCTTGCTTGAGGGGAAAAGAAACAGCAAAAAAGATGAATTGTAGTCTGAACAGGTGCTGCTGCTGATGATTAGGGAACATGACGCTGGGTGCACCTGAGATCAAGTTCCTCAAGGGAGCGGAAAACTGGTTGCTGCAGGAGATGAGGACAAGGTTTCAAAGAGTGTTGAGACCCCTTCTGCTATAGTAGAGCCTTCTCTTCCCTTCCAGTAATCCTGGTTGCTTTAGGAAAATGTGAAGGAATTATGCCCTTCAGAATGCATAAAGGACATTTATTTCACCACTGGGCACCTGCACAACCTCCCACACTTATGGGATTCAGGAGCAGAGTATTGCTTCTAGGTGAAAGGATTTTAATTAAATTTGAACCTTGACACCTTAAGTTACCAGGTTTTTAGAGATTAGTATTAACTTTATTTTTAAAACACAAATTACTGTATATGCTTATGAGTGGCATGCATTGTGGCATTTTAAAATAATGTGAAAACTTGTTTCTTTCCTTTTTCCTCCTTTTCCATTCTATGCTTCAAGATATTTCTTCCATTCTTCATGGAAACAATGCAGCCTGGAAACATTATTATTATTATTTAACTATAGTTTTCAGAATCTCCTACCATCTTTTCCAGATCCTGGAAATTACTTAGTTGAACCCATTGTGTTCAGTAATGTACTAACTATATTGTACAAAGCAGACGGGGTTATTGCCATATGGGGACACAATATTTGGTTTCAGGCTATAATGGGAAACCACACAAACAGAATAGATTCCAGTGTTAACTAAAAATATGCCAACAAATACAAGCCAACAGAAAACAAGCCAACAGATTGGAAATGATCAATATACATCCCCATCCATTAAAAAAAGGAGACACAAAAGACTGCAGCATTAATTTTCCATGCAAGCAAAATTATGCTCAAAATTCTATAGCATAGAGTCCAATCATATATGGAGAGAGAATTACCAGATGTCCAAGCAGGGTTCAGGAAGTGAAGAGGCACTAGGGACCAAATTGCAAACATAGGATGGATAATGGAGTAAGGCATTGGAACATTCGAAGATGTTAGTTTTCATGTCTCCAAGATAGTTTTTATGACTGAACAGAATTCAAACCCTAGTCTCCCAGGGTTCTGGCCCAGCACTCAAACCACTGTACCATGCTGCTAGTTGGCATGATGGTAGCTGTAATTGTTTACCAACAGGTTCCTCACTTCTGCTTTTTGTGTTGTTGTGCTCCTTCAATTCATTTCCAACTTATGGTGCTCCAAGGAAAACCTATGATAGGATTTTCTTGGCAGAATTTGTTCAGAGGTGTTTGCCTTGGCCTTCCTCTGACGCTGAGAGAATGTTACTTGCCCAAGGTTGTCCAGTGGGTTTCCATGGCTGAGTGTGGAATTGAACTTTGGTGGGCAAGCCACACGTTCTCAGCCTCAAGGGATGGCAAAGGCAAACTCTCTCTGAATAAACTTGCCAAGAAAACCCCATGATAGGATCACCTTAGGGTCACCATGTTGGAAATTACTTGAAAGCACAAAACAACAGTTCCCAGAATCATAATCCAACACTCAAACCAATATAACATGCTGGCTTTATATGTCTGCAGATTTATTTGATCTGTAATAACAACATAATTTGCCTCCAAATTGTTTACAGTTGCTTTACGGATATTAAGTTCTCTTCTTTTAATTGATGCAGGCCCTAGAGAGTCTTTGTGCCTGTAGAAGAAAATCAGAGGGTAACTATCAATAATAATTGAATAAAAGATTGAAAGTCAGTCAAAAATTTCAGGCCTTCATCTCATTGTCTTGACGTTACGAGGTTTTATGCTAGCTTCTAGAAAATCTGACATCTTTGTTTAGCAACACATTGGACTGGCACTGAAGATTCTGATGTTGTCTTCATTTTTGGAGAGAATGTTTTAATTGTTTTAACCCTTGCCTTTGGTTTAGAGGCACAGTCAGCACTTTTTTCACCAGATGACCAGGAAAGAGTTTGTATCATCACTTTTAAAAGTTCAGCAGTTTCTTGTCTCTTCTCTCTTTCACTGACACAGACAAACACCTGTATGCAAAAGGGCCAGGTTACCTTAGTGGTAAGAACATGCGTACACTAAGGCTGTGAACAGCTAGAATGAAATTAACTGTAATATATGTTTACATATCTAGCATCAGGATGTGGCTGGGAATCAAAACAAAACAATATCAGAAATCCAACATTCTTTGTGCTCAGATGTGTGTTGATTTTGTATAGATACCACCCAGTGCAAAGTGCTATGTGATCCAGTGGATAGCTCTGGCATAGTTTGACTTCAGGGTGTGGGGGTCTAGCCTTCTGCAAAGCCCCAGTTTCATGAATAGTACTTTGCTACTGTCAGTAAGACACTTTGACAGCCTGCCTTTCCTTCTGTGTAGTCCCTTTCTGGTATGCAGTAGAAGCAGCTAAACTCGCCTGAGTGCAACTTGGGCCCAGGATTTCCAAATTTTCAAAAGTTCTCTCTGCATTGCAGTGCTTCCCCCCCCCTTTTTTTTTTTTTGAAGGAAATGATCTTTGTGGTTGAGTCTAAGGAATAGAAAGGAGGAGGAAAGAGATACAGTGTTGGTATTGCATTAAAGGTTAAAAATAGGTCTTGCTATCCTAGCTTCCACTGAGCTCGAGGCAATATCTTGGCTTAACTTGGGCCTATGAATGAGAGCTGGAAATAATAATATAAGATGGAATTCTGAACCAGGACGAAGGAGGAAAGGAATAGGAATAGGAAAGAAAGAGAGAAAACAACCCAGCAATTTGGAAAACAAAAGACTTTGAGAGAAGCATAATGTGTTCCAGCTGCAAAAATACAGACTGGAAGGAGAGAAGGGAGGGGACTGGATGTGTCATATCTGTTGCAGTTGCCGCCTACTCCTACTCCTCCATTCTATCACATACTGTATTTTACAAGTATACTGTATCTAGATTTACAGTAGTTATTTTGGCAATTCATAATCCTAGAAGGAACTGGGGGCACACTCTTTGGGGCTGGTTGCAGTGAGCAGTTCTATGGTTGGAGAGTAAATAGATTACTGAATGCAGTCCCTGAGTTTGTTTTACATTCCAATCAATAGAGGAATAAAGCTGTCCTTTATGATACGTGATTTATGAAAAAAGAGCCTGGCATGTTTGTGCTTTATTCATTTTACAGGTGAAAGCTTATTGCTTATTAGCATCTAGAGAAACTCTTTGCCCCTTAAAAATGAAAGTTTTTCTTGATAAAGGGTGGCAATGTTGTTGTTGTGTCTCCAAGTTTTTTTTAATTATGGCAACGCTAATGTGATACAATGTTAATTTCTATGTTGTTGTCATTGTGAAGAGGATAAGAGGATACTTGGAACAAACAAGTAGCGGTGGAGGAAAAGGCTGAATGATGTTGAGTTCCTTCATTTACTGTTTGAATTTCAAGATGTATTTTCTGTGTAAGCTTCTAATTTAACTGTTTGAGAGTGACCTTATTAACAAATCAAAACAGCAGCTACTGAGGCAGCAGATGCCTCCAAAACATTTGCAGGTAGGAAGCAGATAATGAATTTACATAATGTGGAGCTGAAACGTTCTGTGCATTTCACTCTGAATACCTGTTCTTCATTCTAAATATATAATGCAATACCAAGTCCAAAAGCTGAAAAAAGCGTAGTTCCGCTGTGGAGGTTGTTCACTATAGTAATAGATTTTGTCAGTGATGGCAACAACTAAAACAGCAATCTTGTGGCACCTAAGCTTTGGGGGGACCAGAGGCCACTTTGCTAAAGCCATGTGCTCTTGTCCTCAAAGGCTTATGACAAAGAAAAAGCATTATTTGCCAAGGTGCCCTAAGGCTCTTAGATGGTTTTGCTTCAGTAGACAAACTAGAAAGTGGAACAATAACTAACTTCATCTCCTTCATGTTCTTTTATTTACTGTTCCTTTTTAATGGTTTACATTTAACTGTTTTAATTGTATTTTAAACTTTTTAATGATGTAAACCTTTTAGCTTTATCTTTTTCAACTTATGTAAGTCCCTTTGAGTCCCAAATTGGGGGGAAAGCAGGACATATACAATGGTGGTGGTGTTGATGATTATGATGACAATTATGATATGAATTCCTGGGAGTATATGACATCATAGGATCACATTTTGCAGCTTGTTGCATAGAAAATGAAGGATCAGCAGTGTTCCTATCTCTTGACTGAAGAATGAGCCTTTGCTTTTCTTAAGATGTCCAGAGCAGGGGAAAGCTTTTATTTTCTCTCATACAGTCGTGTGATTCCACCAAATACTGTCATATCCTAACTAGTTTAGTTGAGATTTTGCTTAAGTAAGTAGAGTGAAATAGATGGGTGATCTGGAGCTCTGAAAGAAACAAATTGTGCCTCTACTTTAAGAGATAGCAGTTCTTTGAGTGGCTGCTTGTTTACCTGTACATGGAGAGAAATGTAGTGTTCACTTTTGAAGATGACTTTGTGTCGCTGCTGCCACCATTCAAATAGAAGTACCATTTTTCTGTGCTGAGAGTATCAAAGGGCTCTGGAGTTACTCAGAGTAGTTTAATTTGCATGAAGGGAGAAGCTAGCTGCTTTTAGGTACCTAACAATAAGGCAGAATTAATTAAGTGCTTCTTCATTCTGCCCAGTGACTCCTGGAAGTGGCTAAACAGGCCATGGTTTACTTCTGGTGATAGCTGAACTCTGGCTTGTATCTCCCACATGAAGCCAAAGAAACCAACAACAAATCATGGGGTATTTCTCTGGCTGTAGGAGACAGACAAGCCAGAGTATTCACTTGCAGCAAGAACTATTGGGCAGTGTGCTTATCGTTACATCTAAACAAAATAATTGGCTCACAACTGTGATATCATGAAGAATTCCCATCCCTGGCATACCAAGAATTTTTTATGTACGTATGTATGTATGTATGTTATTCTGGGGGTAAATGAAAGGTGAATGAATTTTCAAACAAATACTATATGCCACTTGAGGCAGACAGCATATCTGATGCACAAAGGGGGAAGAGTCAGAGGGTGAATGTGTATTTTATACTCTGGCAAGAAATTGCTAATCTCAAATTCAGCTGGCTTACATCTGCAAGGCTACAGCTGTCTTCTCCCCATATTCACTTGCTAACTGCATTGCCTATACAGAGGTTAATTGTAGGATGGACAATATCAGAATCAGAAGAAAGCAAAGGCAAAGTTGCCCCTACCAGTGATGCCATGTCACTATTGTATGGAGTTTGTCACATGGGAGGAATTTCTCTTAATTTCGAATGAAAAAGAAAGTGGGGCCAGAACCCATTCACGTGAATTTGCTAGTTCAGCGAATTTATGTGAATTCGAATTGCGTTCGAACTGACTTCCCATTGCCTGAAAATAGCTTGCCATTGCCTGAAATTGTGTGTGATCACCTCTCACGCAATAACATGAAACCCCCATGATTGTGTTCGGACTGACTTCCTATTGCCCGCAATTGCGCGTGGAGTCTATCACGCAAAGCTTTACTATATGGCAAAAGCATTGCTTTGAGAGGGGGAATAACTTTGTTGGTTCGGTAGAACTGGTAGCTGAGATTGGAGTGATGGGCTGGAGGAGAGAAGTACATTTTATTTATGAGGGAAAAACTACTAATGAGAAGATGTGATATACCTCCAGCCAGGGTACTCTTACTGTAGATGAAGTTGTAGAAATGAATAATGTAAGGACTAAAACAGTGTTTTATAACTGCTATACAAATTAGAGGAGGGGTTAAGACATTATTTTATAATTCATTTGCCTTTCTTTCTTTCTTGGATCTCTTCTTGGAACACTCAAAAGCAATCTTGTGACTCTGACTCAACAGAAGGATTGCAGCCAAGTTCTGTTTCATTTTTCTATAGCTTCTACAGGTCATTTCTTTTCTATACAGGAACCTGCCTGGTATTTGTTTCTCCATTTTGCGCAAGATATGAATGAATCAGGGTCAGGGAGGATCAGGACAGATTCTTGTTTTTATCTCTCTTGTTTTTAAAACTATTATAAAAATGCAGATTCGCTCTTGAGATCTGAGACGTTGGGGCTGACAATATAGTACCAGAATGTTTCCAAAGAGGATGACACAGCTAAAGAGCTGACCAGATGTTAAAGGAAAAGCGCAACCCCTCCTTCCCTCCTTGCTCCCCCTCTTTGAGAGACGGAGATCTGTCACGAAATGCTTTGTCACGAACTTTGCCCTGGATCCATCACAGCAGCTGCCTGCCTGTGGGGGTTTGATGTCCCACTTGGGCCACAAGCATAGCAAAGCGGTTTAAGGGCATCTCACTAAATGGATAAATGTGCCTCTCTTCAATTATTTTAACACTTAGCTCCTTAAAGCAGCTTCAGATCAAAGATGCTGGCTCTTGAGGCAAAGTAGCTTGAAATTAGGATTCACAGCTAGATTAGCAATGGTCTTCATCTAGACTGGCAGATTTATCGCTGGTGTTTATTTATTTGCTGTCCTGGAGAACAGGCCTGTCCAGTGGACCTAAGCCCAGAGTTGTGGGTAAGCGTGGGATACTAAGTGGATGTTATGGAGGTTCTAACTGAGATGACCAGCCATTTATTTTGCAGGGTGCTTCAGAGTTAAAAGAGCAAGGGCTATAGATGTCCTGCTTTGTAGGCCTTGCAATTCAGATAAAGGCTGGAATCTGGTTGGTATACTGTGGTAATGCAGCAGTCATTTCCATGAGTATCATATATGATTGACTATAAGTCGATCTCATGTATAAGTTGAGGTCCATCTTTGAGGCCAAAATTATGGGTATTGGTATGATCGGTGGATAGGTTGAGGGTCAGACTTCAGGAGGCAGCCTGGCTAAGGACAGGCTGCAGGGTGATAGGTTGTCCTTCCCAGCCTCTCCCCAGCTGGGCATTCTCCTACAGAGGCAGCCTTGCTGGGGAGAGGCTCAGGTCAAGTACCATATTGACCCATGTGTAAGTCGACCCAATTTTTCAGGTCAATTTTTTGACCTACATTTCTCGACTTATACATATGAGTATATACAGTACTTGTATTTTTATCTGGGTTGCACACCTGCTGTTGGGAGTCAAACAGGGTCAGCCCTGGTTAGTACTTGGATGGGAGACCACCAACAAAGACCAGGTGCTGTAGGCTGTATTTCAGAGGAAGGAACTGGCAAAACCACATTTGAGTATTCCCTGCCTTAAAAAGCCCTATGAAATTCATGAGGTCGCCGTAAGTCGACAGGTGAGTTGAAGGCACACATACGTACACACACACACATGTACTGCAGCCACAGTGAAAGCAAGAAAAGGTCATAATTGGAAGAAGATGACTAGTCTCCATAGAGGCCCTTCAAGAAAAGGTACTTTGGAAGCCTGGCCTGGACAATTGCCTTTCTAAACAATCATTCCATAGTACCTCCCACTCCCAGGAAAACCAGTCATTAGAGCAGGCCATCATGTTCTCCCATCAATGATGGCAACTTCTTTGCCTTACTTCCTTCATGGCTGCTGCATCTTTGGCTTTCCCCCCAGTCACCTTTGAGCCACCAATGCCCACTATACTTACACTAACCCAACACTACACCCAGCAGGAATGTAACCAAATAATAATTAGGTTATCTTAAAAAAGCAAGCCTTTCTCCACTAAGCACAAACATTTTTTTGCTAATCTGATTGTCTGTATTCCTCTGGTAGTGTCTCTGTATAGTTTCCATTTCTTCTTTTTTAATTCATGTGTGTCTATCCTGTTGAGGGCAAAGGTGGAGAACCGTCTGTTCTGCAGATGTTCTTGGACCTCAGTCCTCTGAAGCCCCAGCCAGCAGGGTCAGTGATTAATGGACTTTGAGAATTGTAGTCTGAAATGCTGGAAGGCCAAAGATTCCCCATCCCTAGTGTGTGACCACTGTCTACTATACTCTTCATGTGTACTGTCCTGGTTGCATCTGCACCTCTCCCAGAGGGCTATTTCATAATTCCTAATGATATACAAAGGGATCCTGCAGCACCTTTGAGACTAAAGAAGTTGATAGCATGAGCTTTCATATTGAACCTACTTCGAAGTAGGCTCAAGTTACGAAAGCTCATGCTACCAACATTTTTTGCTCAGTCTCAAAGGTATTAGAATCATAGAATCATAGAATAATAGAGTTGGAAGAGACCACAGGGGCCATCCAGTCCAACTCCATTCTGCCATGCAGGAAATCACAATAAAAGCATCGCCGACAGATGGCCATCCAGCCTCTGTTTAAAGACCTCCAAGAAAGGGGACTCCACTACGCTCCAGGGGAGTTTGTTCCACTGTCGAATAGCCCTTACTGTCAGGAAGTTCCTTCTAATGTTGAGGTGGAATCTCTTTTCCTGTAGCTTGCATCCATTCATCTGGGTCCTAGTCTCTGGAGCAGCAGAAAACAAGCTTGCTCCCTCCTCAATATGACATCCCTTCAAGTATTTAAACAGGGCTATCATATCACCTCTTAACCTTCTTTTCTCCCCGCTAAACATTCCCAGCTCCCTAAGTCGTTCCTCGTAGGGCATGGTTTCCAGACCCTTCACAATTTTAGTCGCTTTCCTTTGGACATACTCTAGTTTCTCCACATCCTTTTTAAATGGTGGTGCCCAGAACTAGACTCAATATTCCAGGTGGTGCCTGACCAGAGCAGAACAGAGTGGCACTATTACTTCCCTTGATCTAGACCAGGGGTAGGCAACCTTTTTGAGCCGGGGGCCGGGTTGCTGTCCCTCAGACAACTGGGGGCTGAACTCAAAATGGCGCCTGAAGCGGCGTGGAAGCTTCGGCAGAGGTAGGGTTGCCATAAATCAGGACATCCAAACCGGGACAAATGTAGGACAACATTTTCTAATGTAGGACACTTTTCTTTTACATGGAGGAACCCCCCCCTCCTTCCCGGCCTCTGTGGAGGCTGAGGCCCCCTCAGAGGCTGGGAAGGAGCCCACGGGGCTGCCCGCGCAAGCGCCCTCCTCCTCCTTCCCAGCCTCTGAGGGGACCGAGGCCCCCTTGGAGGCCAGGAAGGAGCTTGCGGGGCATGCATGACTGCAGTGATCGCGAGCGGCCTCCTTCCCCTTCCTGGCCTCTAAGGGGGCTGAGGCCTCCTCAGAGGCCGGGAAGGAGCCCGCGGGGCGCGCACGATCGTGAGTGGCCTCCTTCTCCTTCCTGGTCTCTAAGGGGGCCGAGGCCTCCTTAGAGGCTGGGAAGGAGCCCGCAGGGCGCGCGCGATTGCGAGCAGCCTCCTTCTCCTTCCCGGCCTCTAAGGGGGCCGAGGACTCCTTAGAGGCCAGGAAGGAGCCTGCAGGGCGCACATGATCATGAGCAGCCTCCTTCTCCTTCCCGGCCTTTATTTATAAAGCGCTGTAAATTTACACAGTGCTGTACATACAATCTTTTAATTAGGCGGTTCCCTGCCCTCAGGCTTACAATCTAAATAGACATGGCACAAAAGGAGAAGGGAGTGGTGGAGGGGAAGGGGATGAGGGCCAGCAGTTGTAATGAATACATCCTTCAGAAGCTTAGCATCCAATTAAATTTAGTCAGAAGGTGGGCTACTGATGCCCTCTGCTCTGATGCTTTGTAACTTTTCCTTTACTCCAAGAATTGTCTTCACAAATTGGTTCTGAGTGTCTTATCTCTTTTGGAAATTGGGTGTTGCAATTTATGTCTGGCAATCCCAGTTTTTAAAATACAAGACATTACATTGTTTTTACATTTGAGTGGAGAAATTTGTTCTCTTCTTGATTATTAATAAAGAGCAGATTTCTCAATCAGTAAATTTTTACTTTGAGCAGAAGTGGTGCTTACTCATTAGATATACAGTGGACCCTTGTTATACGCTGGGGTTTGGTTCCAAGATCCCCCGTGTATAACAAAATCCGTGTATGCTCAAGTCCCATTAAATATAAAGACATAGCAAAATGGTGTCCCTTATAAAAAATGGAAAATCAAGGTAAATTTATACTTTTTTGGAACATTTTCAAACCGTGTATGCTTGAATCCGTGTATAAAAAATCCGTGTATAAGAAGGGCCGACTGTACATTCTTGAAGGGTGGGGACTGTTTTGACTTGCTCACTATCATTCTCTCCCTTGGTACAAAGCCTTGTGCTTTGGAGAGTCAAAGACAGTTCTTATTCTCATTATTACACAATGCTGGAACAGGGATATGGATGTGGTAAAGGCAAAGGAACAGAAACTGCACCAAGACATTGCTGTCTCAGCATCATCAGATCTGTGTGTGGATAAGGCTCCTTCCTCTAGCAGATATACAAGCAACTCTGTAGGCCTGTCTATCATTCAGGTTCATTCAAAGATGGATTATGTACATTGTTGGAAACAAGCTAATCATGATAAATTCAGTGATCCACTCAGTAGTTAGTGATGAGTGAGGATTACATTAATTCTTTAAAATTCAGAATTTACAAAACAAACACAGAATTCAAATGTGGGAGAGGGGGTGAAATCAAGTGATTTGCCCATCTCATAGAGATAGATAAGAATTTAGTATCAGGGTTTTTGTGTTTGTTTGTTTGTTTGTGTTTTTGTTTTAAATAAGAATATGAATGTTCAAATCTAAGGGCCAGTGAAACAGGTGAATTTGCCAGTCCATTTCTGCTACAATTGTCTTCCATGTTCAGGCCCATGATGTGCAGGACCTTTGCAGTATGTCCTTAATCTTGGATTTTACAAGATAATGTCCACTTGGGTTTAAAAAACAGGAAAGTCTTCTCTCTCTCTCTTTCCATATATATATATATACACACATACACATACACATACATACATATTCATTATGAACTGTTTTAACCCTTTAAATCTGTTTTTAGTTTGTGAATTAATATGTTTTAGCCTTATAAAATTATTTTAATTATTTATTCTCTTTTAAATATATTTGACTAGTTTTATTGTATGCTGTCTTGAGATCTTTAGTTAAAGAATGAGATATAAATATGTAAAGAAACAAACAAGGAAGGGAGGAAGGACAGGAAAAGTAAATATAAGAAAAGGGATATGGCGCCCAGGGTGATCACCTTCCTTGGATATTTCACTTTCAGGTAACCTTTACAAAAGCTTATGGGAGATAAAAGGGGAATTTAAAACTTCGTAACTGAAAAACTTTTGTACTGTTGCAGTTGGATATGACAAGTGTGGCTGAAAATGTCACCAGGAATATAGGTTTCATATTGACTGGCTTTTTCCTGCCCTTTGCACCTTGTTGTAGTAGCTCAGAGGTGATGCTAATGAACCTGTGCCTCTATGCAGAGTAAGTGTGCATATGTTTACTATAGAGACTCTCTCAGTTGATTGTGAGCTCCTGCAACACACAGTGGAACTGATGCCCATCCTGCTTTTGCTGTTGTAGCCTACACAGAGAAGGGAGATAACCAAGATTTATGTGGCCCAACCCTGATGTTTGAGTCCTTGATTCCACAGTTGAAGATGGTTTCAGGAGGGACGTGATACTATAATTTTGGCTGGTTCACATTTCCTGGGAGTCAGTCTAGATCATCAGATTAGGGTTTGGTTCCTCCCTCTCTTTTTATGTTTGTTTTGAGCTTTTTTGATACTGATCTTCTTACCTCAGTTTTCATCAGGCACATGTGGCGTTGAGTACAACTAAACTCTTACTGACCTTCCCCAAATTCTTTCCCCTCCTTAATTGCAGCTGGTGTGGCTATTTGCTGCCACCACTAAATAGATGAAATTGTGTGTCTGATGTGGCAGCAATTTTCAGTTGCTTAATTTTTGTCCCACCCAGTCATAGCATTAAAAAAAGAGAGATGAGGCAAAAGTGTTGCCTGGCATATAAGATGAGGACCTGAACTTTTACAATAGGTAGATAGGAGATTGTGGCTATGTCTAGACTGGTGACTCCCAAACTTCGATGCTCCACGTGTTTTGGATTTCAACTTCCAGAAGCGCCAGACAGCTTGGCTGAAAGTCAAGAATTCTGGGAGCTCAAGTCCAAAACACCTGGAGGACCAAAGTTTGGGAATCACTGATCAAGACCAAGGGAGGGCAACAAGTCCCCTGTTTCTAATTTTTGGCTAAATGTAGTGAACAATCTGCCCCTGCCCCCATTTTTTTGGGAACCCCTGTTACATAGCCCTGCGGGTACCACTGCTAAAATCTCACAAATCTGAACCTTCCTGTGCTATATTCCTCAGTGAAATCAAAATACCCCGCTTTCTGTGGGTTCCAGATACTCTGCTGTGTTGTTTCCAGAGAACTTTAGGGTGGTGGAAGATTTCCAAGCACCTTCCTTGCACCATGTAATCACTACAGAAAATATGACAGCTACTTTGGTGGTGACCATTTCAATTTTAATAATGACAACAGACCATTCAGTAGCAATGGAAGCCTGTAAGGATCCTAGGACATCTTCTAGGCATCTGGCCAATGTCTTTGCATGTATTTTGAGAAATATGTCACACTGTGTTAAATTGGGTGCATTCCCACACTGAGTGATTACATGTAAAATTGCAATCCCTTTCCAAAGGCAAGAATGGAGCACAGTTTTTGTGCCTTGCTCTCCATCTCCTGATATTTTTCTCTATCTGCCTTCTACATTAGGGTAGGCAGGCTTTAGGTTTGCTGGAAACTTCATTTTTTTTTTTATTTGAACCTCAAATTCCTTCATCAAGGCCTAATTGCAAAATGGTTGCAGAAAATTATATTCTTTATGGTAATATTCTTTATGGCTTTGCGCTTAGATATAAGGACTCAGATGAATTCTGAGTAGGTCTTTAGCTGAAAAAAATTGTTGTCAGGACCAGAATTGAGCTCATATTCATTTTCCACATAAATTCATTCTTAGTTCTCTTTCCTTCAAACTTTCTTGAGTTCAGCAAACTAATTTTAACATGTACATATATTGGTAGGGAGAGAATCTTTGCTGCTAGTTTTGCTGAACTATTGAGAATGCAAATCACTTTATCTACCAAGAGACTCTGATCTGCAATGTTAGACTGAGTAGTTCAAGAAATAGTTTATGTAACTGAAATTTTAATATATTTATATTTATATATATATATATATATATATATATATAAAATCTTTCAAGAAATCATTAATTTTTATCTCCTTGCTTGGACATCAAGGGACTTTAAAATCATATTATAATCAGGAAGAACTAGTTTCAGGTATTTATGCATTCAGATTAATTTTATTCATCTATCCATCTATTTAGTTAGCTAGCTAGCTAGCTAGCCGCCTTTCCACCATCTCAAGGGAGTTTACAAATGTAAAAAAAAAAATTAAACAATTTTAAATAAATAGAAATATTGGAGGATAATAAATACCAGTCCCATTGGGTCTTTTATTTCATCTCCTTCATTATAGAGATGGATTTCTTTTAGTCAGTAAAATAGCAGCACCATACATGGTGCCTGTGCAAGGATACTTTATGCAAAAGCCTAGGGCTTACAGATTTGATCTCCTATAGATAAGATAAATAGCAAGATTTTCTTACTATGGCAAAATTAACAGACATTATTAAAGTGTTTTGGGGGGTAGCAACAGTAGAATAGGGTGTTTTTTTTTTTGAAATATAATAAAGTAGTATTTCATTTTGCAGGATTAATACACACTTGAATAAACTTTTTTGTTAATGTCATTTAACTACATAAAGTTAATCTTTGTCATAAAGTTTATATATGTATTTTTGTGTTTTCATTTTGGAGAGGTGTAAGGATAGGATAGCTTAGAAGTAGTCACGAAGTGAAAGTGGATGTTAATTATTTCTACTTATTGGAATATGTACTGCAACTTTCAACATGATTTTTTTTCACCAAAAGTTCAAATTTTAATTTTTATAATAAAATGTTAAATCATTTCTAGAGAAACTTAATATTATCTTGCTTCACTTATCTTTCACTGTGGTGTAACAGCTTGGGAAAACAGACCTCTTATGCTTAATAATCTTTTATTACTGTGGCATAAGTAGCAAAAATATATGTGCTATGGAAGGGAGGAGGTGATGGAATCAAGGCACAAATGCTTACTCACAGCAGATAAACTATGATCTAGCAAGCTTGGAGCTGATTCTGCAAACCAGGACAGGCACTGGCACTGGCACTATCTTCAGTGGGTTCATTCCACTTCCCAGTCCTGTCCCCCTTTCCAAGTGGTGACAGACTGTTGGCTTGCTAACAGGTCATCTGGTATGTAGCACTAAACTGTAGAGGCCTAATGCTCCTAGGAGCCCATTGCTGCCAAGAATGCAGCAAAAGAAAAACACAGTGTAAAGAAAAGAGATTCGAAAACTGTTTTCAGGAGAGGCACAGGGCTGGTGAGGGAGCCTAATTGAAGGCAGCAGTCAGTTCCAGGAGAACAGAGCAGCACAGAAGGATGAGAGAAGAATAAGCCTCTAAATATCTCAGTGGGAAAGCAGTCTTCTGCCTGATGCTCTATTCTTAATAATACAAAACAGGGCCTTTGGGAAGAGAAGGGTTGGTTAGGGATGGTTCCTTGAGTGATAAGTAATCTAGAAAGAGAGCCATGTGATGGGACAAAATGTGGCATGAGTATAGGAAAGGGAGAGCAGAGGACTGAGCATTAGTAATGGACAAAATACTCATTTTAGAATAAAAGTCTGCTTACTGCTTCAGATGTGCAGGCATTTCTGTGCTACGAATCTCCTCAACAAGGGACCACTTTGCTAGTATGGGTTGATGCAAATGAAAAAGAAAAACTAAAATACCAAATGTGCCTGACTTTCAAAAACTATTTAATTTATCATAATGTTACATATCTTCTGACACATGAAACAGTTATTTGGAAGCACCATTGCTTGATTTTGCTGAGCATGTTAGTCTGCTTTACTCATTTGTGTGTTCTATTTCTTTCATAAGATGGCTCTAGAAGCTTTGCTTAAATTGAATCTTGGAGCTCTGGACTTTTCAGAAAGCCGGCTAAATATTTTCTATGAACAAACAAATAAATATTTTTGATAGGGTCACTGGGTTTACACACAGCAGACACTGGTACAGAATGGAAAGTTCCAGCATGATTAGAAGTTGGCTTGTTTCATGTGAACAATAGCTACCGTTAACCACATTTTATCAGGTTCACTGACACAGTGAGATGTGGCCAAATAAAAAACAGGAGTGAAACCTTCCAAACCCTCCTTCAAAGGAGAAAATGGGAGCTCACAGACCCAGGACTTAACATGTTGTTTGGGTAATACAGTATTAAACTAAGATTTAGCATGACATCTGCATCCACTTATATATTTGTCTGATGGAAGCATTGTATTTTATTGATTTCTCATTTTAATGAAACTACTAAAGGTATAGGATGTTGCAACTCCTAACACAGTTTAAGGAACTTTATTATGATCAAGGTCCACCATTTTGTTTCTGTAAAATGTATTTTTGATGAAGACACTTGAGCTGGATGACAAAGTGGGAACTGAAACAACGGAGAAGAAGCTTCCTATTGTTGGGATGCACCATTTCAAACTGCAGATGAGAGAATAAATGTCTGTGAATTCCCTCACATATCATATACACAATACAGATAAGACTGGTACTGTACCTGATATAAACTCTGTAGTATCTTTCTTCTTGATACATGCTTATAGAAGGGCTCTTATTCTTCCTGCCTCCTTTCTCTGGCATTCTGAAATGGATGTCTCTATAACACTGGTTAGTTGGAACTCTTGGATTTGTGGTGAGAATGGTTCTCTGATCAAAAATCTTCACAGATCCACTGACAATTTTCTGTAATTCAGACCTTTTTCTGAGATACATGTTGATCATATGTAGATAGAGGACTCATTTTAGTGTTTCGTTGAGCTGGGCTGTGTGTGTTTGTTTTTTAAAAGTATTTCTTTGTCGTCTCCCAGTCCACAAGGGCTCCTGAGGTGATGAACAAATAAAAACTAATTAAAACAATTCAGTATCTTGGCTCTGACATTTAGGGCTTTGTGGGTCAACACTAGCACCTTGAATTCATCTCAGAATCAAATTGGAATCCGACTTAGTTGTTGCAGGCCCAGTGTTATATGGTGTCTGCAGTGCACACCTGCCACCAATCTGGTTGCTGCATTTTGCACTAGCTGCAGCTTCTGAACACTTTCCAAGGGCAGTTCCATGTAGAGCACATTACCATATAATTGGGAGGTAACTAAGGCATTGACAACTGCGGCCAGATCTGCCTTCCCCAAGAAAGGGCACAGTTGGTGCACCAGCTGAAGCTGGGCAAAGATGCTCCTGGCTATCACAGCAACCTGGCTTTCCAGGAGCGTTGCAGGTTCCAAGAGCACCCCCAAGCTATGATCTTTCAGAGGGAGAGCAACTATATGTAGAACAGGCTGTGGTCCTAATCCTAGGTTAGTTTTCCTGATGACCAACAGCACTTTCATCTTGTCTGGATTCACCCACATCTATTCCTTTACTGCATCCAGATGATGATTCAGTACTACCAGCATACTGATTAACCCAACCCCAAAGCTATGGACATCTTCTCCCAGTGGCTTCATTTAGATGTTGAAAAGTATAGGGGACAGTACTGACCCCTGTGGAACTGCACAGGCTAATGGCCAAAAGGCTGAACAGCAGTCCCCTAGCACCACCCTTTGGGAATGTTCAGCCAAGAAAGATCAGAACTACTGGAAACAATGCTCCCTAGTCCCATATCAGCCAGATGACGCAAAAGGATACCATGGTCAGTGATATCAAATGCTACTGAAAGATCCATGGGGACCAATAGGGGTTCACTCCCCCTGCCCAACTCTCAGTGTAGGTCATGCACCAAGACTGTTTACCTGTCCCATAACCAGGCATTAACCTAGACTGGAATGGGTTGAGGTAATCTGTTTCATCCAGGAGAGCCTGGAGTTGTGTTGCCATCACTTACTCTAAGATCTTACTTACAGATGGTAGATTCAAGACTGGTCGATAGTTATCCAGGGAGGTGGGGTAAATTGAAGTTTTTTTTTCATCAAAGGTCTTAAAATTGCTTCTTTTAGAGCAGTTGAAGCATAGCCTTCTTTCAAAGAAGCATTTAGAACCTCCACTACCCAATTTGCTAGTCCTCGTCTGACTGCTGTAATTAGTTAGGATGGACATGGGTCTGACAGAAAAGTGGTTGTCCTCACGTCTGCAGGCAACCTGTCCACCTCATCATATTGAACAATCTGACACTCATCCATCAAAATCAAGTATGTGTCTCACCTCCCCAAACTCTACCCTCAATGTTGAGTCCAAGTCAGAATTAATTCTGCAATTAATTTTCTCCAGAAAGTATTTAGCAAATCCATAGCAGTGCTTTTCTGAGGGCTGCTCCTTAGCACACTGAAGTCTAGGATGTAATAGCCCAGAACAGCTGGATGAGATTGAGCTGGTGTAACAAAGGCAGCAAGGAATCATTACTTTGCTGTCCTCATTGCTGTAAAGTAGGTTTTAAAATGAGGCTTAACCTGTGCTTGATCAGATTACTCCTGAATCTTTCTGCACTGCATTTCCCAAATAGTCTTGACAGAATCAAATGAAAAGTTAAGGATTCCCAAAGTGTACTCCCTGTGGCTTTTCAAAAAAGCCCATCAAAAGTCTGAACTCATTTTCTCATACATCAGATGTATTTCTTATTTATCAGTTGAATTAATCAAATCATGTGGCATACATGTCAGTTCCAGAATGATAGCATTTCCAAGGGTGGTAATTTCTAAAGTGGTCGTGATCAACAGTTAACACTTTGTCTCCCTTTGTTTTCCCCTGTTAGATGTGGAGCAAATGGCTATCGATTGGCTTACTGGTAACTTCTACTTTGTGGATGATATTGATGACCGGATATTTGTCTGCAACAGGAATGGGGTCACCTGTGTTACTTTACTTGACCTGGAGCTGTACAACCCCAAAGGCATTGCACTGGACCCAACCATGGGGTGAGAATTCATATGTGTGTGCTTTATGTATGTTTGGAGGCAGAAAGAAATTATTGCAGTTGATGCTTCGTGATTTAAATGCAGAACTTAAGAGTAGCAGAGCCTGGAATTTTGAAGGTATTTTATGTGCTCAGCATACCTGGGCAACCAAGATTTTTCTCTTCCCCCTAATTTTTTCTGCCATTTTAAAGAGGACTACTGGGTGAATTTAAGACAGCCTCCCCTAACCAGCCACAACCCCACCATCCCCAGTTGGAAATAGTAAGCAGGTGATTGGAGGACAATAGGGTTTTTTGGTTTTTTTTTACAAATGCAGAGCGGTGTTGGAGGTTATTGTAGCATTAGGATGCAATATGCTCTTATTTGAATACACTTTTGCTAAAATTGAAGAGATTATGCTGAGTCTTATCTAGGAGGAGCTATCTGTGGTTGCAAAATGAACTCTGATTGCTAACTCATAGGCATTGCTACAGAGCATAAATTGAGCAAGAGGGCCCAAAACAATGTCATCTTCATGGCAAGGAAGTTTGTGAGTGGATTCCAATCATATCCTTTCTCCCAGAGTTTTATTTTTCAAAATTCCGATTCCCAGAATCCCCAAGAAGGCATGGCCACCTGACTGGAGCATTCTGGGATTTGTAGTCCATTCAAAAATAATTTTCCTGTGTGAATGAATATATGATAATATTCTGAGGGAAAATGTGTAGATGAAATTCTGTGTAACACTTTTACCTTAAGAAGTATTTTCCCCCTTTCTTTGGAGTTAAACCTTTCTAGTGAGAGCTGGGTCATAGAAGATGTTTCCAATATGCATCTGCAGTGGTGTCACTAGGATTGTTGTCACCTGGTGCAGTAACTCACAGTGTCACACCCCATTGACCACCTCCTATAACGCATGATACAGAATCCTTAATAATGTTTTTTGTGTGAATGTTACTCATAAAAGCATAATTCCCATACATCATTGAATCTAATGATAATAGATAGTTGTGACATAAACAACTAGCAAAATTAAAATTTTACCTTTAAATTACAATATCGTAAACACAGCCTAAATGTATTTACATATGTGTAAATTCATGGGATTTAAATGAAAAATTGGCAAAATGTGATGTTTTTAAATAAAATTTTAAAATAATAAAATTTGTAATGTTTAATTTTTAAAATTTTTAATTTTCAAATTTGATTTTTTAAAAAAAAAAATCTGGGCCCTCTCCTTTTTCCTTTCACCAAGCCTCACTCTAGTCAAACCATGTCTTACAGCATTTTAAGTAGAAACAGGCAAATGCCACAGCAAGTTTCTGCCAAACCTCAGTTATTTCAGAAGTAGTGGTGTCACACACACCCTTAGGTTGTCACCTGGTGTGGTCTGCACCCCAAGTGATGCCATTGTGCCTCTGGCAGCTTCCCAGTGTCCTAGTGAGACTTTGCTATACCTAGTTTGGAGCTGTTCTTTTTACACTATAGTGGCAGGAAAAGCTGGTAATCTTATGGTCCTGTTCAGTGGTGACTCTTTTTTTACTAGGAATGTAGGACATTTTGTTTTATTTTGCTTTGTTTGTTTTGTCCCATGCAAAAACTAGGGATCCAGGCATCTGGGTAAATATGACTCTTCCCTGGATGCACTGCAGCTGTGAGTGACCGCTGTGGCTGAATCCAACTGGGCCCTTCCATTTGGCTTTATTTCTCCCATGCCTCTGAAGGAATGTTAGTCTGGGTAGAGCCTTCCACAGATGGGAATTACTGTAGAATCACTATGCTTCATATCCTCACTTTTATGGGAGGAACTACACAGTAATATCATCTACTTGTAATAGTCCTCCTATGTGTTCCTCAGCATATTTGTTTCAGCCACTTGGCGTCTCATTTAGGAGAAAGGCTGGATATAAAATTGAGGATGAGGATGCATGGCTCAGAATAAAACTAGAATTCACTTAGACACTTGTGGCAAGCTTCCCCATCATAAAATAAACAAAGAGAGAGTAAATAAATAAATAAAAATAAAGTAAGCTTACCTGTGGGTTTCATATGTTGAATTTATAAAATTTGTATTAGAACACATGATCTCACTACATTTGGGATTGTTGCATCCAAAACTATTACTAGAGTTTAATCTTTGTAAGCCGCCCCGATTGCATTTTGTAGAGGGGCGGGATATAAATAAATTTGATGATGATGATGATGAAAGGGTTATCAGAGGTTTATATTTCAGCCAGGTGAAAATATTAGTTAACTTTACTGAAGTCCTGCCCAGAAGAGGCGTTAATTAGGGATTTCAAACTGTGAAGCTGCACTGCACAGAATGTGAATTTACGATTTAATAGATGCAAATTGGGATTTCCTCAGTGTTTTGAAGATGCGATAATTTCTAGGAAGGAGCCTGGAGCAATAAGTAATGCACTTTTCATGCCTGACCATCCCTTCTAAATTATCACTGTGCTCTCTGAATGATGAGGCAAGTGACTGTCGATAGAAAATCTAACCAGCTGAGCAACAGACCATATGAAATGGCAGGTGCTTCTCTTTCTTTCTACTCCTTCTGAATCAGCACCCAATTCAAGAGTTTAGATGAGTTACTAATTAAGAGTGTGGCAGTTACTTGAGAGTGAATGCCAATTTTGTGTTCTGGGAGCTATGGCATTTCTTCTGATTTAAAGCAGGGGTTGGTAGATGAGGGAGTTGATGGATTATGGGATTGATCTTGAGTATCTCCTTGCCACATCTGTGGGATTAGGTCAAAGCAGAGATAGGCAATGCATGTGATGATCCCATCATTTGTTTATGTAGCCCCTAACAAACTTTGCTGTGCTGCCAGATTTTGACTTTGTGACAGGAACAAAATAAAATAAAAAGACACATGTTTTGGAAAAAGGAGTATGTGTGGAGACTGCCCACATCTTAAGAACAAAGTGTGCAGTTCCCCCCACATTTTGCTTGTTGCTGTTAAGAAGAATCTCCTCTTAACAACCAGATTTGTGGAGATGCAGTTACTCTTTTAGGCAAGTTGTGCATGCACCTTATTTTAAGATAAATGCCCATAATCTTTACTCTAAAAATTAGTTGCACGTTAAGAAGGGGAATTGTGGGGGGGCTGACATATTTAAGGTAGAACCTCTGGATTAGATACTTAAGGATCTTGCAGATATTTTTGGTGCATTTGCACCATGTCTGTGTCAGAGCTGCTAGATAAACTGTCAAATATTTTTGTGTCTAATAGTATAAGCCCAGACATGTCTTGATCATAAAGAGGTTCAGGCACACTCAGTCTCTCTTGTGGGACACCTCACTGTGATTTGGAGTGTTCTTGTGGCCAATGGCTCATGGATAGGACATTGTCAGTGACAGTGGACATTTGATTGCCAGCCTGGAAGTGAGGTGGCCTGGTGGTGTTGAGGAGAGGATCAGGCTGCCAATTATAAGGGTAAAAGGGCTCAGGCCCTTACACAGCATGTCCTGGACTGCTCTTTACATGCATGCCGATTGACATGTGTCCCCATGAATCTGCATCCTTGTGACTCACTGATCAGTATGAACTATATATATATATATATATATATACACACACACACACACACACACACACACACACACACACACACACACACACCTGAAGCTCTGTGCATCTGAGAAGGTGGACTGGTGGACTGTGGCCCATGGACAGTGGTCTCCTTGCACTGAGGAGATAGGCTGTGGCCCATAAAAGTTCATGCCATTATTAAATCAGTTAGTCTTAAAGGCACTGTGTGGCTCTCTTATTTTGTACATATGGCACAGCTAGACCTCCAAAATGTCCTGGTCTGTGTCAGTGTAGGTTGTTGTTCTACCCTGTGGGCAGAAATTGGACCACAGAGTATTTAACACAATGGTGGCATTAATTAAATGCTAAATACTGCTTGCAGTAGCAGCAGTGGTGCAACTGTAAGAGCTGTAGAATTCTGAATGATCAAGTGACTGAGCATGTGTTGTTAGATTGGGAGAGCTGGTTTTAAGCCTTATTAATAATAATAATTTGTTTTATTTATATACCGCTATTCCAAAGATCATAGCGGTGAACAGCAAGTAAGCTAATTAGCAAGTAAGCTTATTGTTGCTCAGTTAGTTGCTACATGTATAATATGTCTTCTTCTTCAATTCCAAGCAGCATTGAGAGAGGGCTGATTGGCTAGAGAGAATGTAAGGGGGAAGGGTAGGTGGCTTAACCATTCCCCTGACTGTTGATTTCCTCTTGAAACACAACGTGCTCCCCTGAATTGCTTTTCTTCCTTTGGCAGAGCTACAGATGGATATTTTACTTACTGTTTCACACAAAGAACTCCCCCACTGCATATCTGAAGCTGTGCAATGGAGGATTGGTATGGGAGGACATTTCAGATATGGCAGTGGTTGAAAGACTGTCATCCTGCTGTTCTTCTGACCTAAACCATCCCTCCCTTGGGAATGATTTGTAGGAAAGCAAGGGGCTTTCAGAACTTTCTTGACATGTGCTAGCATGCGGCTTCTTTCCTTAGATGTTTTGCTGGAGCTTTGTAAGTTACTCAACAGCTGGATCCAAAATCTATTTACTCAGAAGTACCTCACACTGATTTACCATGGGACTGATTTTCAAGTATTATCAACTCAAGGTTTCAGCCTAGTTCTCTGTACAGCAAAGATAATGGGTATTTGCATCAAATAAGGAGTCATGGGGCTCTTGTTTCATTGGCCCACTTCATTGATCTTTCATAGTGGCAAGCTTGAGATCCAATGATCTAGGTATTTTTTGCAATGACCAATGCAGAGAAATAGAAGACAGTAATAAAAAGGGAAGAATGAGAGACCTCTACCAAAAAAATCAGATAAATTAACGCCAAGTTCTAAACCAAGGGCAGGGATGCTCTATAGAGAAAAAAGAGCATAATACAGGAATAAGAAGAAATAAAAAGATGCTGGAGGCAATGCACATAAAAGTTATACAAAAATGAGGGAGTGAGTGACATATGGAATGAGGAGCAATATGAAAATGAATCCCAGATTCTAAAACATGAAGTGGATTGTGCAAGAAAGGAAATGGGAGAAAAAATAAATCATCAGGAACAGATGATATCCCAGTTGAACTGCTACAGTGCACACAGGCAGATGGAACTTTAGTGCTAACAAATATAGAAAACAAAGAGGTGGCCAAAAGATGATACATACCAATCCACAAGAAAGGAAATACAAAAGACTACAGCAACTATAGGACAATAGCACTAATATCACATGCAAGCAAAATAATGCTCAAAATTCCGCATCATAGATGGAGAGAGAAATTCCAGAGGTACACGCAGGATTCAGAAAAGGAAGGGGGATTAGGGACCACATTGCAAACATACAATGGCTAATGAAGCTCACCAAAGAATTTCAAAAATAGAATGAGCATCTGTTTCATAGAGTAAAGCAAAGCATTCAATTTGTGTAGATCATGAAAAACTATGGAACACACTCAAAGACATGGGAGTGCCACCACTTCTGATAGTCCTGATTAGGAATCTGTATCAATGACAAGAGGCCACTGTCAGAACAGAATTTGTGGAAACAGAGTGGTTCCCAAAAGGCAAAGGGGGTCAAGCAAGGCTGCATACTATGACCCTACTTGTTTAACTTATATACTGAAAACATCATAAGAAAAGCAGAATTAGAATCAGAAAAAGGAGGATTTAAGATCGAAGGAAGCAAAACTAATAACTTAAGATATGCGAACAACACTATAATATTTACAGAAGGCATTAAGGAATTGTAACAGTAAATAAGGTAGGTCAAAGATGAAAATGCAAAGGCAGATCAGATGCTGAGCATAAAAAACAAAACAAAAATAGTGACCACAAAAGAAATTCACAAATTCAATTTAGACAATGAGGAAATTGAAATAGTTAAAGAATTCCCATATCTAGGATCAAACACTGACCAGAATGGAGACTGCAGTCAAGAAATAAGAAGAAGGCTAGGAATGGGAAGGGCAGCTATGAAAGAACTGGAAAAGATACTGAACAAGTAAAGACACACAACTGAGCACTAAAGTCAGAATTGTTGAAGCTAACATCTTTTATGTTTTATTTCCTTTGAGTTTATGATCTATGTAAATGGAATGTATATTTGAAAAAAAAGTCAGAATTGTTCAAACCATTGTATTCCCATTTACCATGTATGAATGTGAGAGCTGGATGGTGTATGAAGCAGACAGAAAGAACATCAACTCATTTGAAATGTGGTGCTAGAGAAGAGTACTTAGGATACCCATGGACAGTGAAGAAGAAAGATGGGTTCTTGAATTGATTAGACCAGAGCTCTCCTTGGAAGCCAAGATGATCACGTTGATATTATCGTACTTTGGCCACATAATGAGAAGTCACAGATCACCAGAAAAAGCATTAATGCTTGGAAAAGCTCAGGGTAGAAAAAAAAGAGACACACCACAGACCAGATGGATAGATTTGATCAGGGGGGGTTATGGTCAAAGGCTTGCAGGATCTGGACAAGGCAGATTCTTGGAGATGTCTCATCCACAGGGTCTCCTTAAGTCAGAGTCGACTCAAGGACAGCTAACAACAACGACAGGTACGGGGTTGTACTGGATGACCCTTGTGGTCTCTTCCAACTGTGATTCTGTGATTCAGCTGTGTGCAGTTAAACTACTGCCCTGAGATTCTTGCACTGTTCCCCAAGAAACTGGCTTTTAGTCCTAACCCAAGTGTTTTGTAGCATTTTGTACCAGTTTAACAGCTCCTTAAACATATGAGCCTTTTGAATGCTGTGTTCATTCCTTCTCTGTGTAGATGAAAGATAGTGGTGTCTGGAAATGGCTCTTATGTGGATATACATACCATACCATAGACCGCCATCTAGTGTTGGCATTTGTTTTCTGACAGGTGTCATAACACACACACACACACACACCTTTCCATGAGGATTAGCCAAAACAAAATGCAAAAAAATGCTGTTCTAATGATGCTTATATAGGTGTGGATGATCCCTAATGGATTACTAGAAAGTGGGGAAAGTTTCCCCCCACACCTCATTTCCTTCACTCAGGCATATTTATAGGCAAAAACTGTACTTGACTGCAGGGGTGGGGAAAGGCTTAACTATTCCTGGTGTCTACCTGTACCTATCTTGAACTAAAGCCAACTAGATTAGACTCATTGAACCTATAGAATTTACATAAGTTTTATTTACCATTTAACAAATGGGTTTGCTTTACTTGGGAGTAGCTGTTGGATTTATAACATTTTCAACACTAATTTATGATGATCAAATAGTGGAGCACACATAAACCTGGATGAGCAGCAAACTGAGGTGCAACAAGAAAAATGCACTGCTTTGTTCACCTGCTCTATTACAAGGACTCTCAACCAACTTCTGTAAACTAACAATATAATCCTGTACATGCCCATCCATTGATTTCACTGGGAATTACTAACAGTCAGTAAGTATAAGCCTAAAATACCCAGAAGCAAGGGATCAGTGGCCAGGCCTTTGGGGATAAGTGAATTTTTCAGCTGTGTCCACGCACACATCTCATATGAAGCTGCAGCCCCAGGATGGGACTTCCATCTAAGTAAATGGGTATTAAACTGAGCTGCATAACTTTCAAAGCCATAAAGACACAGAGAGAAAAAAGCACCACATTTTTTTAGAAAAGCATATAAAACCCATTTCTTATGGATTTAAAGCTCAGTTATTTATTGAATTTAGAAATCAGAATTCTAGCAAAACAGTTCTTGCCTGTTTTATCATTCTCTACTAGATGGATGGGCCTAGAGACACTTTACCACCCCTTTCTCAGTGTTCCAAATAGAGCTGGACAGCTACCTATAGATACCACTGAAGACTCATACTGGGAATAAGGCAATCCCTGGTAATGAAAACACAAAGTATGAGTTCTTTGAAGGTGCCTGAAAGTGATTGTGGCCTGAAAGTACATTCAGCCAATGAATGTATGCTGTATAGATTACATGCCCTGTTAAGCTAGCTGTCCTTTATAGCCTGACCCTACCCATGTTTAAGAAAAAGTCAGTTCACTGAAGCTTACTCTCAAGCAGTCCAATGGATCTTACAGGTGGCAGTGCATAGGAAGTGCATAGGGCTTCCTTTTTAATGTATATGTGTATAAACTACATACCCAATGTGCGAGAAACTGTATTTTGGAGTAGGGATCCTCTGGGTATCCAGGATAGAGCTAGATATTATAAACCAAAGTTTATCTGCAAGGTGGTTTTCAGAGCTAGAAAAACAAGCCAGTGTGTGATCAAAGAAGGGATTTTTAACAATATGCATGAAACAAGTCCTTTTGAAATAAAGCACATTTTCCTTAGTATTAATGTGAACATGATATTGCAGCTGTCCCTGGTGACCACATTCCGGAGTCACACATTCTAATTAAGCAGAGCAGACCAATAAGGTCAGTGAATTCCTTACATCGCATGCACATCTATTTTGTATAATAATGTTCTACACTTTTTCAAGGGCATCTGTCTACCTACTTTGTCCCTCGGAACTGTTTGTCAGTGCACACAAGAGAGGAACCATCTGGAATGTAATAGGCAGAGTGAACAGTACAGGGAATCGTTTTACCTGTAGGAGAGAGGACCTAAAAAACCAGAAACCCCTTCTCCTATATGAACTTCCCACAGCTTAGAAATAACAGTTGGTTATCATTGTGTGTCTTCAAGTCATTTCTGATCCATGTGGTGACTCTAAAGCTCATCATGGTGTTTTCTTGACAATATTACCTCAGAGGAAGTTTTCCATTGCCTTTCTCTGAGACTGAGAGTGTGACTTGCCTATAGTCACCAAATGGGTTTCCATGGCTGAGCAGGGAGGGATTTGAACCCTGTTCTTCCGGAGTCCTGATCCAACATTCAGATCACTGCAAAATATGTATCTCAGTTGCTTACTCAATAACATTAACTTATCATTGATCCCTTCAGGCGCCAATAACCAAGGTAGAACTAAGTTACATTATTATTGTAACTTATCATGGGATAACTTTTTCTTTTGCAGTGTGACTTTATCCTTAAAGTTGCTACTATAATTATTTTTTATTTATGGTCTTGTAGCTTCTGAAAGTAGTGCAAGAGGAGCATTACACATTTCAAATGTTGGTTTATGCTGTGCATCATGGTACTGTAGTCACTTATTTTTGAAAAATAAATAAAATAAGCTATTTTGATTATTTTAGAGAAACATGAAGAATTAATTTTAAAACCTGTTAACTATGGACTTTTTCACATGGGGACCTTTGTGCTTCCATCCTGAAAATGGTTAAAGTGTTGGCATCCCGGAAAAGCAAGCAAATTTGATAATGCTTATCACACGCAGAGCACAACAAGGGGTTAAAAGCACATTACTTAGGCAAGAAAGTGGGTAGGAAGTTAATTTGGGTTTCAGACAGATGAGGATAAATCCTGTTGCTAGCTTGGAAATAACTTTTTTTGCGCATGCTCCAAACTGTCATTTCCACAAGTGCATACACACACATGCTCCAGAGAGGGAAGGGAAACCGGGGAAGGTAAATACTCCTTGCCCCAGAAGCTGTTTCAGAGGAAGGAAGACTGAGGTGTCCCTTTGCAAACTTTCATAATACCACACACAAACACATACACACACACTAGAGAGAAAGAGGAGGTGTCTGGTCCATAAACCTGCCTGGTTTCAGTGAGGGCTAAAACTCCCAGATGCCCTCCTTTTCCAGGACATATCATCCATTTCTCCCTCCAGTAAAGGAGGAATTCCAAACCGTCTTCTCTCTTGCTCTTCCACTAGCTGATCCCTGCTATAGGAGGAGGAGGCCAGCTGTGCGAGGGAAAGAGGTGTGTGTGAATCCCTTTAAGAACAAGGCTGCTTCCCTCTCTTTTGCACAACAAGGAACCACAGGAAATCTGGGAACAGGAAGAATCAGGGGCATGGTTTTCAGACTGCTGCAATTACGTGAAGAAAGCGAATTCGTGTATGAACTGGAAATGAAAACACAGTATTTTTGCGAAAATGCTTATTCCCTGATTCACCTCACTTTCTGTCTAGATTCTCACCGGTTTGTGCACAGTGTTGTCTGAAAAGCAACAGCGCAATTGTCTCTAATGCCCTGGATGACCTTGCATTGTGACCAGTTTAACCTTCCAGTTTTCCCTGTGTGAAAAAGTCGTATAAAATAATGAATGACTCTGGGTGTCTTTGGAACAATAACTGTAACTAGTTAGTTTTGAAAAGCAATTTTCCAGACTGTGGAACTGCCTTGATAGCTAATATTGATCGCTCCTCTTTGTGAGCATGGTGCAGTGGTCTGAGTGTTCCTTTTCTTCCCTTTCATAAGAAATAGCCACTTTCCACTTGTATTTGGAGAACTCCTAATCTATTCCTTCTTTCTCTTGCAGGAAAGTTTTCTTCACTGACTATGGACAAATACCAAAGGTGGAGCGCTGTGACATGGATGGACAGAACCGCACAAAGTTAGTTGACACCAAGATTGTCTTCCCACATGGCATTACCTTAGATTTGGTCAACCGGCTAGTATATTGGGCTGATGCCTACCTTGACTACATTGAAGTAGTGGATTATGAAGGAAAGAATCGACACACCATCATCCAGGGCATTCTGGTGAGTGCTGTGTGTGAGTGTTCCCTGCAGACAAGTCAAAGGGTCCTTTGAAACAATTGAGTCAGTATGCCCAGATCCTATTCCTTCTGCTGCATCTTTGAAAATCTAAGTATCACAGAAAGTTGTGGTTTCACTTTATCTGATGGGTGTGCAAATATAGCATCTTAAATTATAGTATGACTTGTAGTTTTCTGAAAGACTTGGACCTAGAGGGAGATGGACTGTCTAACATAGCTAGATTGTGAGGCTTCTCCAGAAGTAGATGAGTGTGTCTGTCTGTTGCCTGCCTACCTGCCTCTCTCTTCCTCTCCCCCCTCTTTTTTCTCCTTTCTCTCTATTGTGGCACAGTTGATGAAGAGCTGGGCTTGTTTGTGAACTATCCAAAGTTCAAGTTCTTGCTTATGAGGGCTATGATATGTAGGCTGCTATAAGATGTACATGCAGGAAGCTGCAGCAGTGTCAGTATTTAGTGTACTGTAGAAACAAGGGATATAGAGATCACAAGTAATCCGGAGAATAAAAAGAGTCATTAAGAGATTTGAATGCCAGAATATCTGCTCTTTCTCCACTCCTTAATACCTTTCTGTTGTTGAAGAAACATAATCTGAACTATAGCGTGTCTTAAGCAGAAACAAAAGTTAAGAGCAAAAGAGCAGAATTTTTGGATGATGCAGGAAAGCAAGCCATGCCAAATTGCAGAGCTAAGCAAGAAACCTTCAGTTGCATTGGGCAATCTCTTCTGTAAATGTTAATGTTTGTCCCTTCTAGATAGAGCATCTCTATGGCCTGACTGTCTTTGAGAATTACCTCTATGCTACCAACTCGGACAATGCTAATACTCAGCAGAAAACCAGTGTCATCCGAGTCAATCGATTTAACAGCAGTGACTTCCAAGTGGTAACCCGGGTGGATAAGGGTGGAGCTCTCCATATCTACCATCAGCGAAGGCAACCCGAGGGTAAGTAGAGAAGGGCAAAAATGCAGAATGGGAAGATGGCTGGAGGGAACAGGTTGGAACTTGAGGCATATGAGAAACAATAAGAATGCCCCAAAGAACACTTTGCTTTGATTGTGTGTAGCATATTGATGTTTGATGGTGGAGGTCTGTGTGTTCACATATGTTTAAGATTGGTTTCTGAAATAAGGTAGAGGTTCTGCTGTCTTCAAGTATGGTGAAATAACACATACATATCTAACAGTGCAATGCAGATTTATGGCCGTTCATATTCCACAAAAGCACATAGATACAGATGCCATTGAAAGATCTCTGCATCCCATTTTAACATGGCAGCAGAAGGCTTAGTCCATTCTTTGGATCCCATTCATTGCTGCAGTATCTAATCTTCTGTCACAACTATTATCAGTTTTACATCAGGCTGGGTAATCAGCTTATTCTTCTGTACCAGGACCATTTAGCTCACATGGATTGGTTAAGCCATTCTACTTGCATCATCCTAGTTATCACATATCTCTTGTCTCTGTGTTTTGTGGCCCACTTACTATCACCCTCATAGCGTCACTCTGACTAGACAGTTTTGCTTTCTCTTTCACCTTCAATCTCTGTCTTTCTTTATCAGATAACAAGAGATTGATTGGTCCTTCCATCCCCTGCTGTATTTGATTGTATAAATAGTCTATCTTCAATAGAGCCCTACAGAATATTAGTATGGGGAAAGTCTTGCCATCTTGCAATCCTCCTTGGACCATCTTTTCAAGGGTGAATAACAAAATTCTAGATTATGGCTAAAATGTGCAAATGGATTCAGGATCATTTTTAAACAACAAACTAGGTGCACTTTCCCATTCTGCAATACCTATTTGCAGGCAACTGCATATAGCTAATGATGGCTTCAGATGTGATGTATTCACTTAGACGTTTCTTTTGTTTGAAAAGTAGGGGTAGCCCAGTGGTATAATCTACTCAGATATCAACTGTGCTGAGATGATTATCTATGCAGAATTGCTTAATTTGATTCAAGAAGAGACACTTGCTAGATTTCTTATAATATCGCCTTTGATGCTATACTGTATAGTAGATATGAAAAGAAACTTTGGCCTGTTACAGACAGCCAAAATAAAGCTGCTTCGAGTCACAGTGGAGGTATGGTGTTTCAATGATGCATGCGTCCTAAGAGTCCAGGAGCCACACCAAGCCACACTCCAGTCCTTAGGGTATTTGGAGAAATTCAGCAAAATCAAGACTGAGAAATTGTCTTATTCCTCATCAAGCAAGTGTACAGTTCTTATTCCCATCAATATAATACCATCGAGATAGAGGAACTTGCTTCCTATATGTTTATTGCACATTATCCCACACTATAAAAATGTCTTGCAGATATACTGAACAAATAGTTAAATGTTCTGTTTCTTAGAATGTAGCTTCCTTGCTTTTTAACAGTGGACTCAGGATGGCAAGTGAACCTGCCACATTTTTAATAGGACTACCATTTTGTTTCAAATGTTTTGGTTTTTAATTCCAATTCCTTATTTGAGGGTCTCCCCCCCCCCCACAGCTCCAGTGGCTGTGATTAAACAGTGAAAATGAATATAACGCAGCTGGGGAAAAACCCATATTCCACAGTTCTTGTACAAAATTGAGTTCAGAGTAGGATAGAGCATGAAACAACAGTAGAGTATGTCAAATGTAGCATTCTTACATGCACGAATATTGTATAGGCTTACATCAGTTAATGATGTAGGTGTGTTCCTGGGCTTTACTTCTGTAACAGAAATGTTGGTATTAGAGGCAGAAATCACATGAAAAGGATAGATGTAGGTTCCTACAGCACAAAAAGGAAGAGCAGTTCATCATATTTCAGCAAATTTTTTATTCAAAATATACTCACCTGAAATTTAACAACCATGTCAGGTAAACCTTGCATAAGTACCGTTGGCTCTTCTTCTACACAGATTTTTTATACACAGATTCAAGCATCCACGGTTTGAAAATGTTCAAAAAAAGTATAAATTTCAAATATCAGACCTTGATTTTCCATTTTTTTATGAGGGACACCTTTTTGCTATGTCATTATATTTAACGGGACTAGAGCATCCATGGATTTTGTTATCCACGGGGGATCTTGGAACCGAACCCCAGCTTATAACAAGGGTCCACTGTAAAATACTTTTCGATCTTCGAGAGATTACTTGAAAGCTTCTTCCAGAATACATCCCTGAATATTTTTATTTCAACTGCCTCCACTTTGCTAAGGATTTCCATGTTGGTGGCAAAACTTACATGCTCTTCAACAGAGTAACAGAGACAGGCTGATCCCCCTCCATTTTTTCCCCCCTGTAATTCTGGAGGCAGCTGTCTGTCAGGCCTGTTACATGTAAGCACACACAGCTATAGTAAGATCACCTGCAGTAGAATTTCTTTCTTCCCATTCTTTCCCAGCTCAATGTTAAATTGCATTGTTTACAGCAGACACACTGCTGCAACTCAATACTGAACATCTGTCTTTCTTGCTGGGCTCCCATAAACAGCCTTTGTAAAAAGGAGCATTCAGAGGCTTTGTTAACTGAAGTATGCCTGTAGTTAGTTGTTGTTATGGGCCTGCATGTCAACGCCAGGGAGTTTCTTTGCAAGATTTATTCAAAGGAGGATTGGCATTGAGGCTGTGAGTGTGTGACTTCCCAAGGCTACCCAGAGAATTTCCATGGCTGAGTGGAAATTCTAACCTTATTCTCCCAGAGTCCTAGTCCAAAACTGAAACCACTATACCACACTGGGTGGTTAGGTCATTAGATTTCCATATACAGTATTTAGTTCATTATTAGTTTTTTACTTATTTAGTTTGCTGCATATATAAACACAGGAAGCTGTGGCTGGCTACATTTTCTCATGCTCACATAGTATGTGTAAAATCCCATTTGTGCTGTCCCTTTTGTGTTATGGATTTGGGGGCTCACTGTAGAGCTTTCCTCCCTTTATCTTAACCATGTGTGTATCTGTGCCTGATAACATGAAATTGACATGGTGAGGGGGGCCTCAACCCATGATAGTTCATGACACTGGGAAGCTACAATGCTAAGCACATTTACTATGAAACAAGCCCATTTCAAACAACAGAACTTAATGTTGAATGAATATGTATATGATTGCATTATAAATATGTTAGCCTTTAAGGTGCCAGCAGTTCTCTGTCTTCATTTCATTATAACAAACTAGTACAGCTACTCCTCTGGCCTTTGTAACTCTTGAATGCTGAGTAATGGGGCCGTCTTTTACAGTTCCACAGGACAGACCTTTAGGACTTGAAAAATAGGTCTCTTCTTGTTCTGGTTTCACAAGAGTGCTCTGAAGGCTGCCAGTGGCTGGTGGTGTTCCTGCTGCTTCCCACCAGGTGCATCAAGAATGTAGCTAATTAACTTGAATCTTTAAGGGTCACTTTGCATTTATTTTCCCCTAGATTCAGAAGGCTGTTAGCGTAGTGTAGTGAGCATTTCTGCTAGTGTTAGCAAGCCACAGCAGCCGCAGCAATACATCATACAGCCTTTTAGATTTGAGTGTCACGTTTGCAGGAGGAAGAGGAGGGTAAGAGTGTACTTCTCAAGCTTATATTTCAGTCCAGTGATGATGGGGTTTTTAATTTGACACCTAAAGCCAGGTTGGAGAAGGCCCTAGAGTGACATTTTGCTGTTGGAAATGGTATTCGGCTCCTTCTCCCAAAGTATCCTCAGTTTATTAGAGATCTGAGGCAGAGACTTCTGCATACATCTCTCCTCACATCTTTCAGAAAGAATACGATAATAACAATTCAGCGAACTATTTGCTGTCCTTTATGATATCTTTAACCTATGGCCTGAGGCAGCCACAATACTGTGCCTAGCAGATGGAATGAAAAATGTTATTTCACACAAGGGCTGTAATTCTTCTCTTAATTTTACTCTCAAAGGAAGAAGTTGGTAATTTTCTTTCCCTGCTGCATGAAAGTCTTTGAAAACTATGCAGTTTTCTAAGCGTATTTGGCGTTTGATACTTATTCTATGCAAAATTTGTGCATGCTTGTTTTGTGCAGAAAATCTGGTCAGAAAATATTGTTTTCTGTGCAAAACAATCATGTGTGAAGTTTGCATAGACTGTGTCACCAATTCAGGATTCTTCATATCTGGGTTTCTCAACATTGCAACAACATTCTCAGCCATTAAAAAAAAATTCAAATGTTCTTTCAATCCCAACTTCAGATTAAGAATGTGTAGAAGGTTGTACTTACTTTTCCAAGTACCTCAATGTGTATTTCCATCTTTGCACCTAATGTGCAATCTGCTCCATTGTACTTAGGGGCCCTTTTTTTCAGTTCCCCATGCAAAATCCCTTTCCGTTCTTGTCCACACCATGCATCCCCAGAGACACAAATGTTTCCTCATGGCCTGCCATTTGCACTTTCTACTCTTTGTCTAATCATCACCATGATATAAATCTTTGTCCTGAAAAATTCATTTGTATCCCTCCTGAACAATTGACCCTTCAGAAAGTTATTAGGTGACAGCTACAACTCAGAAAGTCTATGGATGAAATGTAACATCTGCCATAAACCTCTTAGGTGCTCCCAATTGCCCCATCTGCAATATGAAGATAAGAGCATTTGACAGACCTATTTGACAGGATTTTTTTTAATGACAAAAGATAACACATATGAAATATTTTGGACACTTTAAAAGGCTAAGCAAATGCATTTTTTTTAATTTGCCAACTCTATGTCCTACCTCTTAACTGGTTTGTTTAAGGAAATGTTTACCCTGCCATTTTGTGTCCTATGTGTGTCTTTTTCATGACCCTACTTTGCATTGCCCAGTGGATAAGCCATTTTATTATTTTAAGCATTCACATCCAACCCTTCAGCCAAAATATTTCCCTTAGTGGTTTACAGATTGTTAATTTGACAGTTCCCTGCCCTCACGTTTAATCTAAAAAGCCATGAAACACAAGGAAAAGGGGATGACAGTGGAGAGAGGATTAAGTCCAGCAAATGTTTGCTGCTTTTCTCTATCTCAGAGCCCAGATCAATAGGAGTTGCTTTCCCCCACTCTGTCCAGTGGCTCCTGCTTGCCAGTTGCCACTTCAGAGTCTCTTTTTCCATTACAAGTCGGTCTCCACTAGTAAAAGTAAGACAAAATCTTAAAGAATGCTGGCATCTGAATGAACCTTAAGACGTCCTGTACATTAAACTTTTTAACATGCACTGAGTAATGTAAATTGTGAACCTGACAAACAGGTGTTTAAAAATAACATTGATCATCCAGGTGCAGCAATTAGAGCTGGTTTAGGCTGTTGCTTTCTACAGAGCCTGCTCTTTATTTTGTAATATGCAAAATGGCTCTTGGTGGTCCCTCTTATTATACCACATAGGTGAACAAAATGTGCCCCCCCCTCTTCTCACAGTTTTTGCAGCCACAATTTCCCTGGGTTGTCCTCTTTCTTTCTTTCTTTCTTTCTTTCTTTCTTTCTTTCTTTTTGTCCCCTCTAAAATGGCAATAGCCTATCTTGGAAACCTCCAGTGCCAATTCACATTTTAATGAGATCACATCTCACATCCACCCTTGGCACTGTTCAACATTAAAAAAGAAAACCAAAACTGGACTTCTTGCAGCTTCTTCTTCTTTTTTTATTGTTGTCTGGCACTTTTGCCAATCCGCTCAATTTCCAGAAGCCTCTGGAGTACTTGGGTTACCAGGGTGAAAACTGGAGATGGCGTTTGTCCCTTTAACATCTGTCTAAAAGAGTGAATTTTAGGTGTTATCCAGCAACGTAACAAGAAGCACTTGTTGGAATTCCTTCTTCTACACAGTCACGAAGGATAAAGGAGCCCTTTCCAGTTTTCAGTGTGGCAACCATACTGAGTACTATTCAGACCAGAGTGCCATTTCATATTTCCCAGTTTCTGTTTTCATATCTGTATAATTCAGCCACTTTGTTCACAGATTCAATGCTTTGTAAAGTAGCTATTGGGGATGAGTAAATCCTAGTCCCACTGCTGCCTCCATAAATGACACCCCTGGATCAGCTCTCTCCCGTTCCTTTTGTAGATGGTTCTCTTGTGCTATCATAATTGTCTGCCCTGATTTCTAACTAGAGCTTTGTGTCTTACTTTTAATTAAAAGCTAAGTCACTAAAAATCACTGCCAGGGTGCCCAACATTTGTGTTGTGGTTATTCCTGACCCTAAAGTTAATCACTTGCCCCTCTGCTGAAATGTGATACATCAACTGAGCCCCAAATGGGTATTCTGATCATTTTATTATCTCTCAGCAGCTCTCACAGAGAAAGAGAGAGAAAGGATGGAGCGAGGGAAGAGAGCAAACTTGAAAGCTGTCCCCAGAGAAAACTGTGTGGTATATGATTGATTGATTAATTACTGCCTTACAGAAAAAGGAAGAATTAAGCAGATGTGGCAGCTTAAAATATTAATGGCTTCCTCTAAGGACTGTTGATGCTGCTTCCTCAGAGCAGAGAGATATTAGACTAGGTCACAGTGCTCCCAGGAAAATCGTTGTACTGTGGCTGAAAGGTGCCCACCACCCAAGCTGGGTGTGAGGTTCATTTGTTCCTGTTCCCATCAATCATTATCACTCCATTCCTTTAAAAAAAAAAACCCCTCCCCAGTCCTTGCAGTTAATAGCTTGCAAGCTGAAAATCCTCTTAAGAGTCTTTGGTGTGCTGCTTAGGATTCTCTGAACCTATAATACCAATCAGCCATCCCATATCCTCAGGGATGGCTACCACTCAATGGTTTCTCTCTCTCTCTCCCCCTCCCTCCCTCCTTGACATGGGTTTTCTCTGGCTGTGACATGATAACTGAGTGAAAGCCTGCTTTAGATGTCACCCATAAGTGCCCCCCCCCCCAAGAGCAAGCATATGTGATTCTCTTGTCCTCTTTGTGGGGTAGTAACCCAAGCAGCATCTTGTGCAGCAATCCACAGGAATATGTGCTGCAAGAACATGTATCTCACCATAGTCAGCCAGTTGTTCCTAAGAGCCTGGACAGTGGATGGCCAAGTCCACTTGTGCAGTTGCTTTTTGGCCCACCTAATTAACATCCACATGCCCTTCAATCTTGAGCAGGTTAGCATTGCCTACTGTCAACTGTTTTAACTGCTTGCTAGGTGGTATTTAACTGATAAGGAGAGGATTTTACCGTTGAACTAAGAAAAACAAGATATGCCATTTTATTCCTAATTCACTCAGTAATATAAAAACAAAAACCCAAGCCTTCCTGCTTCTTACACACCAAACACATTGCAGGTTAATACCTGTGGCCCAATAAACAGGTCTTCCTACTTAATATAGAAATGTCTTGTCTCCCACTCTTCATTTCACATGCATTGCTCACACACTATTGTGAATTACCCAATACTGTATCTCATAAAGCAATGCATTCTACAGTTGGTCCTTCACATTTGTGGCTTTGGCTTTTATGGATGTGATTATTTGTGGATTTGATTTATTTATTTCTCTCTAGAAATCATGGTCCTCCAGCATGACTCTCCTGTCAACTTCTGCCAAAATCATGCTGGAACACCTAGACATTTCTAGAGAAAACACCACTCTAGGCATTTGTAGGTCCTCCAGTGCAATTTCACCATTCGGAGCCTTCTAGAACAGTGGTCTTCAAACTGTGCTCTTTAAGGAATTTTGGAATTCATCTCCCAGATTCCCAGACTATTGGGCATGATGGCCAAGTTTTCTGGGAGATGAAGTCCAATGTCTCTTAAAGGGCACAGTTTGGGGACTACTGTTCTAGATTATAGTAGAAGCATTTTGGCAGTTCTTTCTGGTAAAGTAAGATAAAATTTATCCTACATTATCTGGAGAAAGACAGGCAGAATTATGACCACCTACACTTCCCGGGGTTGTTCATGGAGCTTATAGTTTCCACCTATATCCATGGAACAGAAAGTAGTCGGGTGCATTGTTGAAATGATGGGTAGCAGAGAAGAGAGAGATAGTGGCGGCTGATGACTTTCATGTTTGAGAGCTGGGTGGGAATCTGCTTTAAACTTTAAATGAACCATCCAAGGTGCTGACCTCTATTCCCAAGATACAGTCAACACTTGGATATTTCCTTTAAAATTCACATTAAAACTCAGAGAAAATTCATCAGTCCACCCACATGAAAGCCGCCAGCCATTACTGGGATGAGAGCTTTCAGCATACTGAGTGAAAAAGCCACTGTTTGAAAACCACTAAATCTGCATATTTTAACTTTGGTTTTATCTCTCAGACTACAGTACCTCCATTGCTTCAAGCTGTACCGTAACTTGCCATAAGAGACTAAATGAAATGCAAATTCTCCACCATTGCCACTTAAAATAATAAATACAGAAATCTACTTCTGGCTCTACTCTCTAGTTTAGGAAAGTATGCATATTTGTGTGTGTGTTTTGCATCACAAGTTGGTAACCTATTGTCCCAGTGGCTATGAGAATATCTGGTCCTGGTTTATCCTCATCTGCCTTACAAGAGGAGGGGCCTCAGTGAGAGACAGGCTCAGTTTCCAGGCCTGCTAAGACTACTAAAACTACTAGTACAGAGCTATTGGCTAAAATTCTGTCCCCTCCTTGGCCATCTTTACAGAGAATACCTGATATGTCCTGCTAGAGTCCACTTGCCACTAAGAAGTCTAGAGTTGATGCAATTGCCTCATCTCCTAGGACTTAGTATCTCCTGCCAGGTGTAGGGATGCTGCATCTGGTTTATGCCATAAACTTTATGGATAGCATAGCTGTTTGTGGCCTTGGTGTGTTAATGTCACTATACTTAAAAGTCACTATACTGTACTTAGCAAATGAACAAACAGTACTCCATTTGCAAAAAAGAAATTCCAAACCAGTTCAGAAAAGGAGCATCAGTCTTTTTTAATCTTCCAAGTAACTACTTGGAAGTTGCTGCTCCTGAAAACACTTTGAAAACTTTGGTGATTGCAGTATGCAGAGGACAGAATTTTGTCTGGCACTGCTTCTTGGAGCTTACCTTGCTGCTCTGAGAACAACATTGCTGTCTCTGTCTTCTGGGCTCAGTTGAAAATGCTGGCAATTATTTTTAAGACTGTAAATCACTTGGAGCACAAGTAATTGGAGGAACACCTCCACCAGTACCAAACAGTACAATGTACTAGATGAGGTTTTAAAAACTTTGACTCTTAAATGCATTTTATTTGATTATTGTTTTTCATATGTTGTCTTATAATTTATTCTGTTTGACTTTGTAAACCATTTTGAAATCTTTTAAATAAGCCCAAGAAATAACATGTGTATGTTGTGTGTTGTGTGCCTTCAAATCATTTCCAACATATGGAAATATGTCATGGGGTTTTCTTGGCAAGATTTGTTCAGAGGAGGTTTGCAATTGCCTTCCCCTGAGGCTGAGAGCCTGTGACTTGTCAAAGGTCACCCAGTGGGTTTCACGGCTGAGCAGGAATTGAACCTTGGTCTCCAGAGTCACTACACCATACTGGTTCTCTTATATACAGCTGCTCTATAAAACAGCTGCTCAGATGATAATTGGGCAGCAGCTTCTGCAAGGGTAGCTGGAATAACTTCAGTTAAGAGTAACATTTTGTCTAATTGAAACAACTTCCAACTGAAGTCAACTTTGCTTGTGATAAAGAAGTGACTTCGTGTGCTTGACAAAGAGTTTCTAACATCAGGGAGCAATTGTAGAGACCTCTGGCTGTAGGTCAGACTGTAGTCAGCATGATTACAACGAATGGATAGAATTCTAGATCTGAAAATAGGGTGGTGGTGCTTTGTTTTTAAAGCAGCTGTAGTACATGGGCACTGTGCATTAACTCACATGCACTACTACATGGTTGTGGGGCAGCTACTGAGGGCTTCTCCTTTGCATGTCCTCAAGAGAATGCTTGTGGTTGCTCTTAAATGTCACAGTGGAACAGAAGAGATGTAACTGTGTTGTAATAAGCCATATGGGGTTTGTCTTTGGTTGCAGTGAGGAGTCATGCCTGTGAGCCAGACCAATTTGGCAAGCCTGGTGGCTGCTCTGACATCTGTCTCCTTGGAAACAGCCACAAGACTCGGACGTGCCGTTGCCGATCAGGATTCAGCCTAGGCAGTGATGGGAAGTCTTGCAAGAGTAAGTGACATGTGGATGTGGTGGGTGTTGTGTAGCGGGAAAGCAACTGAACTGAAGAGAATCTGCCTTGACCTTGCAGTTTAGAGCCAGTTCTTCCATGTAACACTTTGCTTTAAAAGCTGGCTCTGCCAGTTTTTATTTTGAATCAGTGCAAATTGCACGAAAGAGATTGGGTCATTTGCATGTCTTGCTGACAAGCAGAGAACATTATGGTGGCATAGTGTGGAAAGGGGGTGATGATAGGTGAACATGTAGGGAGCAGAGAAGCTGGGGGGGGGGGGACAGCAGAGGGGAGAGCCGAATATTTATGACAGGTTTCTGTGGAACAGGTGTTTTAACAAAGACTGGCTGACTGTTGAACCCAGTCTCATTTCATCCTGTGCTATGGTTTCTCAGCATTTTATACAGTTGCCCATCCATATCCATCGATTCTTTATCCATGAATTCAACTATCCATAGCTTGAAAATATTCCAAAAGGATACAAATTCCAAAAAGCAAACCTTGATTTTGCCATTTTATATAAGGCACACTATTTTATTTCACCATTGTATATAATAGGACTTGGGCATCCATTCATTTTGGTATCCATGGGGGGATCTGGAACCAAACCCCAGCAGATACCAAGGGCCCACTGTATAGGTGAAAATAGGCTGGGCCTGTGAGGTTGCACCATATTTATTATCTCAGGTTTTGCCCACTTTTTCCTGAACAGTGAGAATTAACCCACCAGTGATGACCTGTGTGGGAAGAAAATCCCCCTCCCTTCCAAATTGGCAGGAAGGAAGAAGATTACAAAGGGGAATTCTAGGGTGACAACAGAGTACCTAGGTCTTTTTTTCCTCATGGAATTGTCAGCATAGAAGGATTATCCTCTCTATCTTTGCTACCCTCGATGAGCCTTAATGACTACAAGAGGTTATGGTTAGTGACTCTCCCCTTTTGAGGAAACTCATGCTTTCAAATCCTCATGGTTAAAGAATCCAAGAGGAACAGCTGCTTTCCTGAAACCCTGCTGTGTGTCAGTTTGCTGTAAAGTAAGCACCCAGTACCCTTTCTGGGTCTGAATGAAAGGAAACTGAAACAGCCATGGTCAGGGAAGAGTGAAGCCAACCCCCTGCTAGATTTCTCAGAACACTAGAACACCAGATTACACTATGTGATGGATACACGGCATGAGCCAAATCCTTTGTGGATGTAAAACACTTGGTCAGAGTCAGACTTGTGGTTAATTTTTAAGCCAGGGAAAATCCTTGCACAACAGGAAGAATGAATTGCCAATGTATCCCATTAGTCACCAAATAGCTGCCTTATTTATTCATTTATTTAGTTCATTTTGTGGGGAAGTGCCACCAGAAGTTGCTGATGCCCTGGTTTCTTTCATTTAGTTTGATAGATACTGATCATGCCCAAGGGACTGAGAGCCAAGCCATTAGCTGGTTTTCCTTGGGCACTGACATACATTCACACTGTTTTCTTTTCTAAATTGGAAGTGCTATAAAATCAGTGCTAATTTAGCAGGGCGTGACATAATAAAAAGGCAGTTGCACAAACAAATTAAGCTTAGAAGTCAGGGGCAAATATTTAGCAACTGGAGTGAATTAATACCCAGTAACTCATAGAGTTCTAGACAGGAACTTGCTGATGTATGGCTCAAGCTTTGGTTCTCCAGATGATTTAGACTTCAGCTCCCATAATTCCTGACTGTTGGTCAAGTTGATTGGGTCTTCTGGGAGCAGAAGTCGAAAACAAATGGGTTACTAAAGGTCAGGAACCTCTGTCATAGAAGATGATCAAAGCAGTGGAGGTATAAGGATATTATTTTTTATTTTGTGTGCTTTCTAGTCCCTGCATCCTGGAGACAGTGCTTTTTCCCCCTTTTCTTCCTTATGCCAGTGTAATCACATTAGGTTTGTGGTTACCTGTGATGGCAGATATCCCTTGGTATTGGTGGGGTGGAGTGCAGTATATGGAGTCGAAACCAGTGTTCAGCTGAGTTCACTAATTTTGGTTTGTCTCCATCTTCTGTCATTGTAACAAACTCTTAAAAGGTTGCAGTATAAAACACCGCTAGAGTAACAGCAGGCCAAAGCACAAATTAAACAGTCCACTTAGCATGTGCACATGAAGGCAAGACTCTCCAGATGTTGTTGGACTGCAACTCCGATCAGTATTGTTAGTGGTTAGGGCTGACCGAATTTGGAGGGACCTGTGTTTCCTACCTCTGGACTAAATTGTAAAGCAAGGCTGGGTAACTGTTAGTTGCAGATTGCACTGGGACCCCTCAAGGGACTTTGAAAGGCTTCACCTCCCACTGCCCCCTCCTGCAAGTTTTAAACTTGTTGGCTGCTCCACCCCCAAAACACTGACTCACAATTTGTCTTTGAGGGTGTTTTGGAGGTTTCTTTCTTTCTTTCTTTCTTTCTTTCTTTCTTTCTTTTAAATTGTGGGACTTGGGGATATACAGTATACAGCCTGCTGGCTATTCTTTTCTCATCCCTCTTGTAGAAATTGCTTATCTTTTTTGCTTTTTGGTTTTACATGTGTTACTATAGATGGGATCTAGTTTCTCATATGGAGGCTTATTTCAGAGGGCTTGAATCATGAGAAGGAACACTGTCAGTGGCTACTGGGTTAAAATGGCTCTGTGTTGCCTCTTGATTTAATAATAGTTATGCCACTAAATATCGGTTGCTGGAGAGAAACTGAAAGAGAAGGAGAACTGTTACCTTCTTGTCTTGCTTGTAGGTCTTCCCAAAGACAACAGTGGAAGAGAGGATGCTGGACTGGATGGGCCATTGGTTTAATCCTAGAAGGGTTCTTCCTAAATTCTTATGGCTTTTAGTTTGGTCCTTGTGGGAAAAAAGGAAGGCCTACCTTTCTGATGAGCTTGAATAGAAGTCAATGCTAGCTTATGTTTCTTGTTCCTGTATCTATCTTGTTGTTTTGCAGAGCCAGAACATGAACTCTTCCTTGTTTATGGCAAAGGTCGGCCAGGCATTATCCGTGGGATGGATATGGGGGCCAAAGTGCCTGATGAACATATGATCCCCATTGAAAACCTGATGAATCCCAGAGCTCTGGACTTCCATGCGGAGACTGGCTTCATTTACTTTGCTGATACCACCAGCTACGTTATTGGGAGACAGAAGATTGATGGAACTGACAGAGAGACAATCTTGAAAGATGGTATGTGCCCTGCCTTGTCTCTTGGCAAAGGCCAGCATCAGTGTGTTAAGTACTGGTGTGGTTTCCAGTAGAGGGGGACATGGCAGAGAGTACACTGTTCAAGTCCTCACTTACTTAGAAGTGAATGAAAATAGGATTTTGGTGCGGAACAGTTCAGAAAGTAGACCAGCCAGTAAATCCCCAAATGAGGTTGATTTTGACATTTTTATGCTTGTTAGATTTCCTATAAATTGCCTATGGGTATGAACCTAAATGCTGTGTTCTGCTGTTGACTGTGTTCTGCTTCTGTTGTCCATCAAGCCCCATGCCCTGTCTGTTTCAGTAGAAATCAGGCAGTGGAGCGCATGGCACCATTCATACGGTCCTGTCACTTTAGCTTGAGTCTTCCGTGTTTGATGTGTCCCCATCTGCCTGGTCTGTGCTGAGCGCGTTTGTTGATTTAACTCCTTCCAGGCATTCACAATGTGGAAGGCATCGCTGTGGACTGGATGGGAAACAACCTCTACTGGACTGACGATGGGCCCAAGAAGACCATCAGTGTTGCCCGGCTAGAGAAAGCAGCCCAGACCCGGAAAACATTGATTGAAGGGAAGATGACTCACCCTCGAGCCATTGTGGTGGATCCTTTGAATGGGTGGGTGTGGTGACTCTTTCCAGAAAGTACCAGGGAGTCCTGTTTTGGCAGCTGTTGAGTTGGGAATATTGAGATGTAAAAGCAAAAAGTGAACCAGCAAAGCATCTGTTATTTGAGGGTTATATTTTCGAGGGCTAGGATTTCTCTCTCCCAGTCTCCTGTAAGATATATGTTTCTGGTTCTTTCTCCAAGCACAGCTCCTACTTTCATTCCTTCATGCCATGCATCCATATACTTACTTATTATACCTATATCCTTAGTCCTCAGTACAGTAGTTTTTTTTTAAAAGACACCACACATTAGAATTTAAAAATAGTTTTAAAAATCTTTAATGTGGAAACAACATGGAGTAGAACAAGAACAAAGAAGAGAAGCAGCTATCTTGGTGGCTTATTTATGGTTTGAGAAAATCAGTTCATTGGCTGCCAAAATGAAATTAGAATAGGTAGGAAAGAAGTGTCCCAGAGGAAAGCATTTGTAGTCGTTTAGAAAACTCTCTTCCCGAGTATCCCTACTTCCTTCAGAGAGTGGAGTCAATCTGAGAAGATGTTCCAGTGATAGTCCCACTCTTCTGCTGATTGATGCAGGTCTGGTTAGACTTCCAAACAAGGTAACATGGCTAATCTTCGACCGCATGCTAGTGCAACAAAGATAGTTTGTCACAGTTCTCCTTGACAGGGTATGATTACCTGCTGCCATAACCCCTCCCTTCAGATAAAGGGTGTGTACTAGGGATTACAAAGGAAGTAGACCCAGAAGAAATAGTCTTGAAGAGATTGCATGTGGTCACTGTGAGTGTAGTGGGGGATAGGGATGGGCAGTCAATTTGCCCAGCCATGGTAAAGCAAGATTTTTCATAAATGGACTTTACGTTTGCTAACTCACTTTCTTAAACTATGAATCAAATTAGATTTAAGAGAAAGTGTCTGTCATTTCACATTAGAAAGCATAGCTTGGGTAAGTTTCCTGAGTTTTTGGTAAGTTCTTCAGAAATATTTTATGAGTAAATTGAAGGTGAATGGAAGAAAGATAACAGTTTTGAAGAATATGCGCATGAGAATTTTGGTGCAAGAGAAAAGATTAATTTCCTTGCAGATAAGCTGATGCGAAAAGGGATTCCATTTAATTGGAGAAATCCAGAAGGATTGGGTTTTATATTTAAAAACCAAAGATGTCAGCTGGATTTGATTGAGAAAATGGGAATTTTTGAAAGAAAAGAAAAAAAACAAGTCAATCTGGGGATCAGAGGAATAGAAAATGAAAGATGTGGCTCAGAGATAGTCCCAAATAAAGCTGCTTCTAACTGCTTTGAAGCTTGGCAGTTTGGATGACACACAAGGTGAAACAGAGTGGAAAGCGAAATGAAGCCATGCTCTGGGGCTAAAAACCAGAGTGAATAGAAGCTTGGATACTCAGACTGAGGGTGGAAAATGTGCCTCATTGCACCAGCGTATAACAGCCCAGTGCCAGTAAGGGACTGTGGCAATTCAAAAACACAATAATCAATAATGCAATGGATATAATTACAATATGCACAAAATAGGCAATCCAACAGGGGGACATGGGATAAAGGGGGCATGTATTGAGGGGGGTCCATAATTGTTCTTTGTCAATGTATCAGTGTGACTGTTTCATATGGGCAGGCGTCGAATAGAATGGCAACTGCGTGGGAAGAGAGAGGTAATTGGAGGTTGCAGGCAGTGTGTTTGTACAATGATGCAGATGCATGGTGGGGAGGTGACAAAAAATAGCTATGCAGCATGGCTTGATGCTGTGTGGTGTGGAGTTTGGCCCAACTTGGAGCAGGCTGTGTGGACGATGCGTTTTCAGAAAACCCAGGATCGAGCCGTTTTTTCCTGCCCATCTGCTCTGGCCCAAAGAAACGTGGAGAAGGCCAGCTGCAATAGAAACAAACCTCATTGGATATAGAAGATCGGGATTCACAATCAAGACCACACTTCCACGGGTGGGATGTATCTGAATAGCTGAACTGACCATGGATTACAAATGTCTTACCCAGAACGTTAATGGAGCTAATACTCTACAGAAGGAAAGAAAGCTATTTCATCATTTGAATAAATTTCAACAGGCTATACTTTGTCTACCCAGAGATGCATATTTATTTATTTTTTAAAAAAGGATATTAAATATTTGATATGTAAAAACTGAGGGAAGGATTTTTCTCTGCAGGTCAGAAGAAG
>NC_056523.1:180450270-180467172 GCF_019175285.1 Sceloporus undulatus | reverse complement strand
AAAAACAGGGTAGTTTTATATATAAATCCTTTCCTGGGCCCAGAATTGGTTTTGGCTGATAATAATAGTAGGCATGTAGGAGTCTAGATTGTATTACAGGGGTAATACAAGATCCTGGTGGAGAGTATATGCTCTAAGTGAAGATAAAGCTGTTTTTTATGTGGAGCTCATGGACAAAGTGATGGGTCTGTTTTATAATAATTGGTGTTTATATGGGATTGTAATGGGATAGTCTCTCCTGAAAAGGATAGAACATCTGAAAAACCAAGACATCTCAAGGCAAATTGCCAAAAATGTTCTTTAAATTATTAGAACATTTGGAGTTGGTAGATAGATGGAGGTATAAAAATGGAGACTTTGGGGATTATACTTATTTTTCTGAAAAGCCTAGGCCTTTTTCGAGAATTGGTATGACTTAGATGTTGAAAACTCTAGTTACTAGATTGAGAGAGAGAGAGAGACTCTTGCCTGTTACAGACTGCCAAAATAAAGCTGCTTCGGGTCTCTTTGGAGGTATGGTATTTAAATGATGCTTGGGTCCTAAGAGTCCGGAGGTCGCACCAAAGCCACACTCCATTCCTAAGCACTGGAGTGCAGCTTTGGTGCAGCTTTCGGATTGTTAGGATGCATGCATCATTTAAACAGCATACCTCCAAAGAGACCCGAAGCAGCTTTATTTTGGCAGTCTGTAACAGACCTCTGATATATTATCAAGAAGTTTTTCAGATCACAACCCATGACATTAGTTCTTAAAAGTTTTTGCTCTGTTTTGCAGAACAGAAAGATAGTTGAGAATTGTAAGAACAAACTGTAGGAATTTTTCAAAACAATTTGGATAAAAGCACTAATAATTGAAGTGCGTAAAACAAAAGAAAGTTGAATTTGCAGATAAACCAGAAAGGCTGTTTACATAGATACCAGACAAGAATGACGTGATAGTTGACAATAAGAAGATGCAGAAGGCTTTTTATTGATTTAATTCTTCTTTGTATAAATGGCAAGAAATTTCTTCAGAGAAGTTGACCAAACAGAATTTGCCAAAGAATACAGATGATCTGAGATGAAGTATAAATGCTCCTATAACCATAACAGAAATTTGTGATGCTGTTAAGAAGACTATTAGGAAGACACCTGGACCAGATGGGTTGTTAACATCTTGTTATAAGTGTTTTGAGGAGGAGCTTTTGCTCCCACTACAGAAGACAGTGACTTTTAGTTTGGCAAAGCAGAAAGTTCCTTGATTGTTGGAAAGAGCTAATATAGCATTGATTCAAAAGAAGACCAGGGTTTTACTTTGACAAAAAATTTATAGACCAATATCACTTTTGAATAATAAATTATTTACATTGATCTTGTCCAAGAGATTCAGAATTATTCTCCAGGACTTTATTTATGATGATCAATTTGGAATTTTACCAAAAAGACAATTAAGAAACAACATCAGAAATGTATTAAACATACGGGAATATTTAGAATAACATAATGAGAAGCAAGCTACATGTTTTTTGGTTGGAGAAAAGGCCTTTGACAATCTGAATTAGATTTTTTATTTAGAATTTTGGAAGAAATGGCTTTTGTAGATAGTTTTATTAAATGGGTCCTACTGACTTCGTTGCGTGCAACTTTTGATGAAGGGTTTTGGTATTCAAGGCTTTCGTATCACAGCTATTTGGAATAAAAGAAATACAATTTTATTTGCATAAAAATATGGTTCTAAACAATGTAAATATGAATTTGAATTTCAATTTTGTTTAAATTATTAGGTGATTGGTAAAATGTATAAAATCTTGTTGAAATTTGATAGAGAAGATGAACAGGTGAAGGATTGTATTATGAAATGAGCTAGTAATTTTGGTTAAAATATACAAATGGAATAATGTGAAAACATGTGAGTAAAAGGATTGAAATTTACCTCATGCTGTGATCTCAAAGAGACTCTTTACAAAATGATTGGTGGCACATGACTCTTGTGAAATTGTCTAAAGTGTACAAGGGAACCTATAATGTTTTCTGGAAATGTGAAAAGCAAGAAAGAACATTTTACCCCATGAGGTGGACTTGTAAACCAGCTGAAAGGTACCAGGCCCAGATACAATTAAAACTTGAGCTTTTTCCTCTGGGACTGATGGACAATCAACTGGAAAGAAATTATGGAAGAATACTACTATATATGACCAAAGCAGTGAAGCTATTATACTCTCACAGTTAGAAGAGTAACATATTACCTACAAAAGAAGAATGGTTCTTTGTTGTGGTCTCTGTGAAACACACAAATGGGTTTTCCTGTGCCTGCACAGAACGTATTCAGAACTTTCTAGAGCTATTAGAAGCCTTTTGGCGGTAGCCCTGCACACTCTCCAACTGCCTTATTGGCTCTCTCTTTCACTGAAATCCTCAGTTCCTTTTTGTCCGCTGCAGCAGCAACATCTGAAGAACTCTTCAGGGTTTCATTTTCCTGCCAGACTTTAAATTCACCTAATGACAGGATCGGCCTGCGTTTTGGTGGTTATTTTTTCATTCTTCATTCGTATTTTAAGAGGAGTGTCACGATTTCTGATGAAATAAGAGACTTAAATGGCAGCTCGCCTTTCTGTTTGTACTTGGCAAAGGCCTATTGCATTACTGAGGCAAAGGTAACAGCTCTACTGTATGAGCTCAGCCTATCTGAGGCTTTTGGGCAATTGGGAAATGGTCTACTTTGGACGTATCGTCAGCTTCTTGTTCCCTGTCCTACCTCAATTGGCCCTCAGGTGGTCTTATATGACACCTACTCTGTGGCCCTGGTGGCACAGTGGTTAACTGCCTATACAGCAGCCACTCACACACAAACCACAAGGTTGCGAGTTCAGCCAGCCCTCACTCCCTATGGGGGCAATTATAAGGAATTTCCGCCATTCCTTACATAGGATGGATTGGGGACTTTTTGTCCCATGTACTACCATGATACCATATTTCACTTACTTTGTCGGTGCCGAGGGTTGAAACTGATCCGGGACACTCATATGTGTGTCCTTTTCAAGGATCCATCCAACCCAGGCTGGCATTTTGATGTTTTGGAACAAACATACCTGTCCCGTCTTTCCGTACTGATTGTTATCATCGTGCCCTGGACTGGTTCCTTTGGCTGTCTTGTGTCAAGACGTCATTCTGGTGAAGTGGCTATGTTTCTAGTTGCCACCTGCAGCCCTGAAAAGACTCTGTGCATTTCTGCATTCTTCCTAGGCTCCGGGGCTGGGGGTTCCTTCCAAAAAAGGGAAGCCTGTACTCTCCCGAGTCACTATGCCCTGACAGTACATTTGCTCAGGGATGTTCAATAGTGCCGCTACAGTTACCCCCTCCCTTGCATTCCAATTGGTTCCTTTGCATTGTTTTTGGCAACGTGTGGTCTTTGTTACAGTGCTTCCCTTGCAAGCAGACTGTTTCTTTTTGTTTGGGCTGCTTCGACTAGCCACTAGTCCATTGAGACTAATATATAGAGCAGGATGATGTCCCTTACACGTGAAGTCATATTTCATGCTTCATTTTCACTCCCCGTATCTATATAATAGGGGTTTTGTATGGCATGGTTGTATGGTCTCTAAAACTCTTATGCTCATGCTGGCCATGATGCAGTGGATTCAAGCTACACCTATGGATATTCCACCTGAACATTAGGAGGAACTTCCTGATAGCAAGACCTGTTTGACAGTGCAACACACCTTTTCCCAGTGTGGTGGCACCTCTCTCTTTTTTGAGATGTTTGGGCTGAGGCTGTATGACTTTCTGTCAGGTTGCTTGGTGTTCAGTTTCTGCGTGGCGAGGAGTTGGACTTCATGGCCTTGAGGTCTCTTCCAACTCCGTGATTCTTTATTTCTTTTATTCAGTGATTCATGATCTGGTTGGTGCTTTATTACTCCTGGTATATTGTTTGTTTATCCTGTCGGATCACACATATAGCTTTACTTAGGAAATACTCTTCTTTGCACGTGCCTCTGTATTGTGTTTGCTCCTGTTGCTCACGCATGCTTCTTTTCAGGGTGTCTCAGATGCCTTCTTCATTTCCCCTGCTGACAGCACTGGTCATTCCAGCATGTCGCTGTATGGTACATACTAATTCTGCAAGAGATCACAGAATGGAATAACGTTCCACAAAGACATTTTTCAACTTGTTCCTGTCAACTTGCAGCAGGCACTGCATGTCTCATGCTGGTAGCCCTGCCACATTAGGCTTTTAGGTACAGCATGTCTTGTTTGTCACAAGAATTATATCTTATACTTTCTAACACTGCTCCTGTTGGTGCCAGTGTATTGATGGAACTGGTTGAGGTCCTATTTCCTCCTCTCCAGTGACCAGCATAATTCCAGAAATTGTTACTGAAGTCCTTTTCCAGATCAATGCTGTTTAAACTCTCTCTAGATGGGATGGACTGTCCACTCCTTCAGCTGCTCACTTTTCTGGTGCAGACAATTTCTCTCTGTTTTCTTTGCTGGTGTTGCTTAGCCACATCATTGCTGGGCTTAGATTTTGTTTGCTTCACTCTCTATACTAAAAGGACATTTAGCCCGTGGTGTTCTTTTGTTTTCAAATGATCTGCTTGTTGATGCCACACTATCTCATATAATGACTTCCAGTGGTTTTATCATCTGACTGCCCCTATCCTACATTGAAGATCCCTTCATAGACATATCTTCATTTTTTCAAGGACTTACTGAGCCCTTTTTCACTTACTGAAGCCATGATTTACACAGTTTCACATTTGCTGCAGGTTTCTTTTGCTCTTCAGGTTGTGGTGCATTTTTTCTGTGGTGCGTTTGTATACCATACCTTCTTGTATTTTCTACTCGTCCAATAACTGCTTCCAGTTAATATCTTCTTCTGCCTTCTTGTCACATACCTGCAGGATATCTTTCTGTTGGAGATTGCCATTGCCACCAAACCTGTGTCCTCTGCTTGTCTATGCCAGAGGTTTATTTTCTTGATGGTCTTGTTTCTGCCCATCTCTGTCACCCCTGGTGGCACAGAAGTTAGATCCTAGTACTGCAGTCACACAGTTATAAGTTCACAGGGTGGTAAGTTCAATCCTAGACTTACACCTTGCAAACTGTGTAGAGGCTTCCCAGGTCGCTACTAAACAGTATAAAATGTAAATGCTATTGTTCTTGTCCTTGCTATTCCAGTACTTAGTGACTGTCTTAGTGTTGTGGGGTGCTAACCTCCAGAATTATTCTTCTGTCACTCATCTACAGAGTAGAGTTGGCCAGTACTTCCCAAGTGTCTTTGTCGTTGGGGTTTAGCAACTGTCTGTGCAACATACGATTTAGCAGGCAAGCCTGTTTTTCTGCCAATGTGAATGCTTCTTTAGCTAGATTGGTTGTTGTTTCCACTGCATCTCTGTATTGTATTTTTCTGCTTGACTTCTGTAGAGTTGCTACATCATCGAGACCGTTCGTTCTTATGTCTACATGTCCTTTGGCCCAGGTTCACAAATGGTGATTCTGTTTGGGAGCAATGTGCCTTTCTTGTATGGCATGACACTCCCTGTTCCTTGGGCTACAGCTTGCTAGTCTAACCCATTTGTGTGATTCAGAGACCACAACGAAGAAGGAAAGGTTGCTTACCGCTGACTGTAGTTCTTCAAGTAGTCATCTGTGAATTCACACAAACCCATTCATCCTCCTCACGTCATGCCTTGCCTCTCCTTAGATCCTGGACTGCTGCTTTTGGCGTCCATGGAACTGAGGGATTAGGCAGGAGGAGAGCCAGTAAGGCAGCTGGAGAGTGGGCAGGGCTCATGCCAAAACACTATTATAATAGCTCTAGAAAGTTCCAAATAGGCTCTGTGCAGGTACAGGATAACCCATTTGAGCGAATAACTACAATTACAGGTAAGCAATCTGTCCTTGCTTAAAATGAATGAATTAGCAGAGATGGCTAATTTGTCAACTTTGATTAGAGAAAAGTCATTGGTAATAATCCTTCGAAAAATTGGAAACCTACTAATCTTCTTGGGAAACAATGAGAGTAGTGAGCATTGGTTTTGATCATTAATGAATTAAACATATAGATGAAATGTAGCATGTTAATTAATAAAGGAGGAACTAGACATTTAAGAATGATCATAGAACCACAGAAACTTATTGGGTGATCTTGAGCAAGTCACACGCTCTCAGCCTTAGGGGAAGGCAATGGCAAAGTTCCTCTGAACAAATTTTGCCAAGAAAACCCCATGATAGAGTTGCCTTAGGGTTGCTGTAATTAGAAACTACTTGAAAGCACCCAACAACAGCAACAACAACAACAACATGTCTGTTATGTCTAGTCTTTTTTTTAAATTTGGCTTTAGTTCTAAGTATGTGTTTTAAAAATAAAAATATTTTGAAATGGGTACTGTTGTCCAAAACATAAGATGCAGGCCATGTAGGGACTTAAACCCCAGCTCTTTGAGTTCAGTTCAGGAATGGATTGTGGTTCTGCTTTCTGCATTAGCTCAGGTGAGATACTGTAGAATACATTTCTTTGCTCTCTTCTTTTTTATATCCCCTTCGTGCTTCAAATTGTGTCTGTCACTTGTTTGCACAGTTTCACCGATCCTCTTGCATGGCTTGTGAACCAGAGAATTTCCACTCAGCTAGCACGAAATGTTTGCCTCCTGCATTGGCTCACTGGGAATTTCAGCCCAAAAGCCCCTCACTCCTCTTTTCACTCTGGTGTCTCTGGGGCTTCAGTCCCTGTAGGTTTGAAAGGCATGTCATGCTTTTAGGAGTCAGTCAGGCCCAGCAGGAAATGAAATTGCAATGCGCACTCACTCATGATTTCTCATGAAAAGTAGAGTTCATCTCCATTGCAGGAGCTATTTTTTCCTTGTCCTCATTGACTCTTCTTTTGTGCTGGGGTATTGCAACATTCCATCTGTTCTTCATCTCATTCTCTGCAAAACAAATGTTCAAGAGTCTTCTTCTTTCATTTCCAGATAATAATGTGGTCACAGAAATCATTTGCAGTGCCATCTTACATGCTAGCTTGCCAGTATCTGTTTTCTCTTTGTGTAGTGCTTCTCAAGGAAGCACAGAACCAAATGTCTGCTATGGAATGAATTAGCCATGCTGTGGTTGGTTAATGTCAGAAAAAAACTGATCATGTCCTGGGCTTAAGCATGTTTCTGACACCATCCTGTTCCTGCAGTGGTGAAGGAGGCAGAAGTTCTTGTCATCTGTGCTGGAGCTTGGAAACAATACTTTTGGGGGAGGTGGTATTCCAGCTCAGCAAATTTTTCATCCAGTAACTTCCCATCTCTTCTCTGGACCCATAGTTAATTTTCTTTTAATGAGTGCCGTCTGAGTTGATAACTAGACTCTCTGCTCTGACCTCTTGGTTGCTCCTTCTGCTGTGCTTGTAGGGCAAGGCCTGGTTCCCACTCAGGCCAGTACTGTCAGCGATGGCTGTTGGCTTAAATATCAGTCGGGTGGTATATCCACTTTAGGTTTTAATCTGGACATCATCTTAAATAGCTGCTTATTTAAAACAAAATTTTAAATTAACACACAGTTTTAAAGGCATAAAACTACATAGAAGGGAGCAGACATTACAAAGAAGAAACAGTACATCACACTGAAAACTAAACTAATCTAATTTAAATAAAACTGCACAACTAACACAATACATCAAAAATATTGCTTCTTTAAAGTTTAGACTAAAACCTCGAACAGATTTATGGACATTGGCACTATCACTGAGTTCTGAACCCCCTCCTTCTCTTAGAAACTCCTCTTTGCCATGAAGCCCACTGTAGAAATGAGGAGGATTAGGAAAACTGGTATGTAAGAGCCATTCTAGGTATGTTTGTATATGTTTGTGTGTTAATAGAGTCTCAGCAAAATTTAGATGCTCCATCCTTGAATATGTTCAACAGTAAATTGTAAGGGAATTGGAAAGCAGCATATTTCAAGAGCATTTGTTATGACTGCCTGTTAAGACTTCAAGCTATCTATAGCAATTTTGGCATTTTGGAAAAGGAAGATTCAACCTGTAGTAATATAGATTGAGTCTTCCTTTTCTGGAATGCCAAAATCTGAAATACTCCAAGGCCCCAAACATTTTTCATGGGTGGCTGAGATCATGACACCTTTAATTTCTGGTAGTTCATTGAACACAAACTTTGCTTCATGCATAACATTATTTTAAAACATTGTATAAAATTACCTGTGGGCTATGTGTTTAAAGTGTCTATTAAGCATTAATGAATCTTGTTTAGACTTTGGTCTCATCTCCAAGATATCCAAAAAAAATCTAAAATCCAAAACACCTGGTCTCAAACACTTCAATATAAGGGAGGTGCAAGCTGTATTATCAATACAGACTAAATATCATGTTACTTTTCAGACTACATCTTTGACTGGGATTTTGGGAGTTGGTGCCCCCCTAAAAGTAACTTTTTCAAGCTCTGCCAAGTGATGATCTCTTTTAGAATGAAAATGTACCTTTGCTGTGCATGATGTGATCCAAACACTAATGTCTCAGGCCAATGAATTTTGTATCAGATATAGTCTGCAAACACTTTCCAAGGAAAGTTACAAGGAGAGGAAATTGTAGTAATCTAGTCTGGATGTGATCAAGACATGTATATTTGGAACCAGATGTTTCAAAAACCCTGAACATTTTTTTCATTTGCCTGTTTTTGTGGCTAACAGACTACTTTTATGGAAAACAGGAGCTCATGCTAGGAATGTTAATGAAGTACTACAGAGATTGTGTGTGTGTGTGTGTGCGCGCGCGCGCATACATGCATGTGTGTGTTTAACATATATGATTATATATAACAAATAAAAAGAGGGACATGAAAAGAATCAGGACTTAGACATTATCTTCACTTTACATTTTTCTTTGGTTATGTAACTGAATGTAAAGCATATTTCATGTTTTGTATTACATTACGAGGTCATACTCATTTACAACAAATATTCATTTACAACCAACTAATATTGTTGTTGTTTCTTTGAAATAAAATTTCAGTTTCTATTCTGATTAGCAGATTCTGTAGTAGTGACAAGAAATGGGAACTATGTCAAATCTTACTGTCATGTGGAGTGCTCCTGTTCAGGATTCCAGTTAGCTAGCATTCACTGGTCCAGGTTATTCCATTCCATACCACCCAGTTTTCTGCCTAATCCAACCCCAACCAGCAGTCACCATATGTGACTAACAAATATATGTAGTCTTTCTCCCATTCTTGGCAAGTTTTTCCCCCATAAATACAGCTGTGAGGTCATCACCAACTTACTGCTATCCCTTTTTGCATTTATATAGATTTTTTTTAGCAACATCATAAAAGAATGCTGGAGAATCCTTTTGCTATTAGGAGCATATTCCATGCTTTGTTGTGAGACTGCATACCTTTAAGCTTCTGTTTATATGTTAGTCTACCTTTATTTCTGCTCATGATGAATGCCTTAATGGTGATTTCAAACAACTAGGTTGAATATACTTGTCGCTGCTTTGCTGCTACTAGCTTTTCTGTCTTGGAGACGAAGCAAAATGGAATAGCAGTAGATGAATATCCAATGAAGTAACTATGTGAACATAACATACAAATGAAATATTTTTATTAGAAGAACTAATGTGGAAAACAATGATTGATCTTTTCAAAAGTGCCCCACATGGGAGAGTGCTAATTGACATTCTAAAATAACATCCATTGTTTTTATGAGTTTCCCCCCCTTAAAACCATGTATTTAAGTATACAATAGCTGAACAGTTGGGTTTCATGAGTAAGAGAATAATTAAAACTGAAGCTATGTGTTCTCTTGCTCCTAGGTTGATGTATTGGACTGACTGGGAGGAAGACCCAAAGGATAGCAAAAGGGGGAAGATTGAAAGGGCTTGGATGGATGGCTCTCACCGTAATGTCTTCATCACTTCCAAGACTGTCCTGTGGCCCAATGGGCTGAGCCTGGACATTCCAGCTAAGGTGCTGTACTGGGTGGATGCCTTTTATGATCGGATTGAAATGGTTATGCTGGATGGTACAGAACGTAAGGTCAGTATCAGTTGTTTCTCTGTCTATTGCACTGGGATGCATGTGTCCCCTTCCATGAGCAACCTACATCTGCCACCCTACCCCTTTTCCCAGCCACACAATTTAATGCTAGGCTTACGCTCCTGGTTGCTCTTTGTCTTGGTGGGTGTAATGACTCCATTCATGTCTCTTCTTTTTGTGTCTTGGGGACTGAGCCCAAATAGGAGTAACATTTATTTGACTTAAGGCTTTGTCAGATGTATACCTATGTATCTGACAATTCCTATAACCCTGCAGATACAGTACAGAAGGACAGGACTGAGGGGGATGAAGTGAAGAGTAGAGCAGGGACAAGTATAGGAAGTTGTCTTAAGGGTTGGAGATGTGTTCTTAAACAGTGAATGTATAATGAGAAGGGAGATCCTCAGGCTCTGGGGCCACATCTGGCCCTCTTGAGCAGTGAAGGGTTTCAGCTAAAATACGTTAGTGCTTTTGCTCTCTGGGCCATCTATCACTGGGATGCAGTGCGCAAACACCAATAGAGTTCTGTGAATTTCCCCTTTAAGCTGAAAGCTGTCCCTTAACCTCAATGTGCAGCCTCCAAAGAAAGAAAAGGTGGCTGGAGCTGGAAATGCCTTGGCATGGATGGGACATGGAACTTATACTGAACAATGTTTAAATTTTTATTATTATTTTATTTTATTTATAGTATTTATACCCCGCTCTTCAGCCAAAAGGCTATCAGAGGAGCTTACATTATTTTGAATTAGACATGTTTGGAGTATCCTAAGTGGCGATGGTGAATGGTTAAGGAAGCTACAGCTTAATTTTCTGTAAGGATTGGGCAACATATGGCCTTCTATATTTTACACAACTGCAACTCTGCTCTTTGTTAGACTGCATAGTCAAGGAATGAGAGATGATGGGAATTTCAGACCATTGAGGACGACACTTTCCCCCACCATATCTGAATAGGGTGCCTTCAAAACTAGCATAGCCCCTATCATCATAGTGAAAGCAACAGTGGCCCTTATGGGGCAAAAACCTCAACCTAACTAGCCACATGGTTGCCAGTTTGAAAGCTGATGAACATGTAATTTTATATGCACAGAAACAAAATTTATTTTGCGTTTATGCATCTCATACCTGAAAAGAGTCCTTAGAGAAGCTAAAGACTAGCAGAATGATTTGGTTGTGAATTGACAGCTAGTTAGTCCCTATGAGTAGGTCACAGTATCTCAAAAGACCCTCCTTTGTATATATATGTCTCTCTTCCCCATGCAGATAGTGTATGATGGCAACGAGCTGAATCATGCTTTTGGACTGTGCCACTATAGCAACTTTCTCTTCTGGACTGAGTACCGGAGTGGGAGCATTTATCGCCTTGACCAGAACTCCAAGGTTGTTACACTTTTGCGCAATGAACGTCCACCAATCTTTGAGATCCGCATGTATGATGCTCAGCAGCAGCAAGGTGTGTAGCTATATGGACACATGGATGTTTCTTGAAACTCAGTTAATATTCATCTTACTATCAGATTATATTTTGTAATGACAGTATTAGGGATCAGAGCTGCAGTGAACAAGGCAGAAAGCTACACAGAAATTCATTTACTGTCACTTTACTAGGCAAGGCAGAGGATGTGACCAGCAAACAGACTTATGATGCATAAAGTACTCTTGATTTTCTATGAGCAAAGGCAGAACACAGTTTTACATATCAGGGTCTTGTTAAAGTTACTTTAACAATGTGTACAGTGACATCTTCTCCTGTATCACAATCTCAGCATGCTGATAGATTCCAATGAGGATGGATAGTTTGAGAAGGCCTTGAATTCAGTCTCAATGGGATACATGCTTGGAGAGCAGTCCAGCTTAGCTTTCTCTGCTGAGGGGGCTTTGGTATATTTCTTGTAGTACAAAGCAAAGCCTTCCAAGCCCTTTGTTTCTTTCTTCTCCACATCCAATATTTCTCCATGTGAACCTGTTTCAACTCCTATCATTCCTTTTCCTATTCAATTTGTTTTTCAGTTGGCTCCAACAGCTGCCGAGTGAATAATGGAGGCTGCAGCAGCCTTTGCCTGGCCATCCCTAATGGCAGGCAGTGTGCTTGTGCAGAAGATCAGATTTTGGGCCCAGACTCTGTCACCTGTCAAGGTAGCTATCTGTTTAACAGTGTGTAAGAGTCAAATGTGAGAGACAGAGTCTTACATGGAATTCTACAGCTTTGAAGATGTGTACCAATCTACTCTCTGCACCATGCTATGGTTTAGATTTTGATTGTGTGTTCACACATACCCACACCCATGCAGAGATCCTATTCATTTTTTTTTAAAAAAAATAAAATACAGTCAGCTGTCTGTATTCATGGATTTTTTTTATCCACTGCTTCAACCATCCACAGCTTGAAAATATTAAAAAATAATATAAATTCCAAAAAGTAAACCTTGTTTTTGCCATTTTCTATAAGGGACATCATTTCACTGTGCCTTCGCAAGAATTGCATCAGGTTAACTTTGGCCTTGAGTATGTCGCTTTACAGTGTGTGGAACTGTAGTAAACTAGAATAAGAGAACATCATCAACCTCACTCTAAAAACATTCTGGGAGGGGGAGGGAGGAGTCTCTTCACTTGTTCTCTAGGAAAGTGTTGCTCATTTAAAAATCCCTCACACTCAACTCTCTTCTGTCCCCATCTTTTTTTCTTGGCTAGTCAACCCATCATACAGCCCACCACCACAATGCCAACATGGGGAATTTGCTTGCAAGAACAACCGCTGTATACAGGAGCGCTGGAAGTGTGATGGTGACAATGACTGCCTGGACAACAGCGATGAGGCACCTGAGCTCTGCCGTGCGTATTTTCTCTCGAAACACTAGACTAGTTCCACCCTCTCATATGGCAGATGAGACATTGGCCTTGGCCATGTCTGATCACCATATAGAATGAGGGTGCCTTGCTTCAGGTGAATTAATGATGAGAAATCCAGAGCATTTTCAAATGCTAGAAGACTCTGTATTGGAAGATCGAGACTGGAGCTAAGGTGTGAGAGACATTCTTCTTGGACTATATATTCACCTCTCATAGGTTGCATATTCAATTTTGTATTTACAGAAAGAGGATGGAGATCTGGAAGCCTGAACAAATTGAGCCCAGGGTTTCACATTTTGTCCTATGGGAGTGGACAATATTGTACTTAGGATCCCTGCTGACTCCAGACTCTGGCATTTCCCCAATTGTTTTTTGGGTTTTTTTGCCAAAAAAGACCTTGGGAATATCTAACATCCTTTGTAGGTCTGTACAATGCTGTTTCAGAGGACCCCCTCCCTGAAATAGCCAGTTACCTGTTGGGGTGTCCTGAAGAGTGACCAGAAGTGATACATCATTACTTCGAATCATTCAGCATGACAGCTGTGGGGATGCAATGGAGTTCTGGGGGAGCCAAAATGTGATGTAAATTGTTAGGCTCTAGTGCATGCCCATGGCCCTGGTTTTCAGGGTAGATTCAGGTAAGGCACAGAACCTCTAGTCTGATATGTGTTGTAACAGCCTGGAAATTGAGTTGATAATTAAAAAGAAGGAAGTTGCTAGGCTTTTTGGTTGCAGAACATTGGAACATTCTCATACCCTTTCTCTCCTATCATATTTCCCATTTTCTGGAAAATTAGCTACAACCACCATGTTAAATTATTTAGAAAATTGAACAGCTCAATAGCAGAGCATATGCCTTGCAGGAAGATGGTGGCACACTCCTTCCCTGTCATCTCCAGTCCCCAAGATCAGATAGGAGGTAACAGGAAAGATTACTTCTGTGAAATCCTAGAGAGCCTCTGCCAAATCAGAACTGGTAGTCCTAAATTAAATGGACTAATAATCTGACACATTATGATCCAGCTTTCCATGAAGCCATATTAGCTGCAGATCATTATGTTTATCTTACAGGATTTGGTTTTTATGGTTGTTTGAAACTGCTTTGGTATAGAATACAAACTGACTTGACTTTCACCACTGAATTAAGAACTTTACATTCCTAAACTCATGCAACTTGCTTTGTCAAAAGGGTTGTTTCTGATTTTTGCTGTGCATCGTTGTTATTAATTATCATGAAGTTGATAATTAATTATCATGAAGTTGACTTATGGTGACCCTGTGAATGAGAGACCTCCAAGAGACTATGCAGGTCGTAGCATTGCTACTCATAGGGTTTCTCATGTCACATAGCTTTTGCTGAAAAATCAGACTAAGGACTAAACAGACTGCCCCTTTGGAGCAGCGTCCTGGTGACCTGTACCCCACCAGATCATGGCCATGGCAATTACACACCGCGGCCCCAATCCGGCATTCTTCTGGCTCCAAAAGAAGCAGCAAAATGCTGCTCCTTTTGGAGCTGGAAAAAAGATGCCTTTGCTGCTGCAGCGGCACTTTTCAACACTTCTTTTGGTGTATGTCATCTGGACATCGTGCCAAAGGAGTGCCATGACACCGCCCACTGTGCAGTTGGGCAGGTGGCATGATGGCAGCTTGGGGGTGGAGTCAGGGCGTGCATTGTGTGGCCGCTATGCCCCCACTCCAACCTGTTCAGCCCCAAAATGTGCCAAAAACCTGCTGGTCAGCAGCAATAGTGGGATATGACTCTGACAGGAGAATATCTCAGAGACAATGACAGTAGCATCATAGCTAACACTTATTAGTACTGCCCAGAAAAAACTCTATGATGGGACAATCCAAAATAAAGCAATGCATGTAGGAGAGAAAAATGCTTTGTTCTAAAAAAAAATGCTAAAGTTCCTTTTCCTCTCTTTGTCATTTTTCAGATCAACACACATGCCCTTCAGACCGTTTCAAATGTGAGAACAATCGCTGCATCCCCAATCGCTGGTTGTGTGATGGAGACAATGACTGTGGGAACAATGAAGATGAGTCTAACTCGACCTGCTCAGGTGAGGATTCCTTGTATTTCTGTTTCTCTGTCTGCCTACCATATCTTTATCCTACAAATGATTTTAGTCTTTCAAGGGGCTCATCTGCCACCTGTGGAGGTTGCTTCATTTTTCCTAACAGTGGGGCCTGTCTGGTAGAGTAATACGCCTTTTACTTTTCTGGTCTGAGCTCTGATCATTCAGAATCTTTGCAAGGTGAATGCTGGTCCTGTCATTGCCTCCTTAGCTGCTGGTTGGGGCAGTGAGAGGGATACATTCTATTTTTGAAGTCAGTAATACCCTAAACATCAGTTTATTTCCAAGTGCCAGTGTGATGTAGTGGTTTGCGTGTTGGTCTATAACTCTGAAGACCAAAGTTAATTCCCAGCTTGGTTAGTAAAACCCACTGTGTGACCTTGGGCAAGTCACATGCTCTCAGCCTTAGGGGATGATGATGGCAAACCTCCTCTGATCAAATCTTGCCAAGAAACTCCATAATAGATTTGCCTTAGAATCACCATTGGTCAGAAACTTCTTAAAGACATACACCAACAACCAGTATTCTGCATCTGTATGAGTCTGTATAGTTTCATTAGTTTATTAATCCAAGCAAGTGTCCATACTTGCTATTAACTTTGCTTCTGTTGTTAATTGCTGTTTACCCAGCTCGTACCTGCCCTACCAACCAGTTCTCCTGTGCCAGTGGCCGCTGTATACCAATCTCCTGGACATGTGACTTGGATGATGATTGTGGGGACCGCTCTGATGAATCAGCCTCATGTGGTAAGTATGAACCAGTCCATTTCAGCCACAGATACTTTTCTGAAATAATGTAAAATCATATATGTACCCACAACAACCAGAGTTGTTTCAGTATCCATAGTAGCATGTGCTGTCATAACAGGTGGAGAAAATATAGCCATATGGCCTGGAGGAGTTGCTAAATCCCACACATTGGTGTACCCTTCATGTTTTGGATGTTGTGCAATAGCAGATGTGATGTTTGCTATTAAGTGTGCACTCAACAGTCAAGGATGTAAAGATTCATGAATTTCATTTTTACAGACAAGAATGAATAATTTGTCATTTTTCTACCTGCTATTTGAAAGTCTCTCAAAATTTTGATGTTCTCAAGGATGATTGAGAAAAAAAATTTTTGTGTGTGCAGAAGCATTTTTTGTTTTTAGAAATTTGAGGAGGGAGCTGTGCAGAAGAACCAAGCACATTTTCCAAAAATAACAAATTATTTGTTGGAATGATTTTTCTCCTCCAATGTTCTCCTTGTCAGATTTCCTGACAATTAGAACCCTCCTTGTTGTTGTTCATTCAAATATTATTTCAGATATTTCTTCAGTGCCTACGCAAGAGAACATTGTATCCTATTCTGAGTCTCTTTTAAGTTTGTACCTGAAGGATTTGCATTTGCTTCATTCAAACATCATGTTTTTATGGGGGTGCTGCAGTCTTAGGTCAGAGATGGGGAAAATGGGACACATGAGTCACATGTAGTCTGTTGTGGCTCCCACAGCCGCCCCATCCCAGTTTTGTTTTGGGAAGTTGTTTTTTTTTAAATCAAAATCTTTAAGTGTGTGGGAGAGCAATTTAACCATGTCATCCCCTCCACCCAAGAACCAGGCTGTTGTAGGTACACAGAAGGTTCTTTTCACTCAAAACCTGAAATAGGTGCCAAGATTCTGATTTGTAAAAAAGTCCCATCTTGGGAAGAAAGAAAGAGAATGAGTGAGTGAGGAGAGGGAAGGCTGTGTGTCTGAGGGAGTGGAAGGAAATAGAATGATTGGCTCCTGCCATGCTCATTCTCAAAATATGGCTGCCAAGCTCTGGCCACCTGCTGTGAGGAGAAGCCCTGGTGTACAGAAGGACTGTCCACCTCCCCACTTAGAGCAACTGCAGCCATTTCTGCTAGATTCACAGTATCCTTGATGTGGAAGCTAGCCCTTGTTAGCTCTGTGCTTGTTTTCCCTTTGCAGCCT
>NC_056523.1:180297291-180445270 GCF_019175285.1 Sceloporus undulatus | reverse complement strand
ACAACAGTTCAGATGCACTTGTATGGTTTCATTTTGGCATTAGGGGTGGCTGAAGGCAATTATCTACCTGTGACAAAAGGACAAGGTGGTATATCTTCTCCATTCCATGTATTGAATCTAACTAGACTGGCAATTAAATTTTACATCAACACTGCTGACCAGACAACATCTTCCACTAGGTAAACAGGTCAGTTTAAGAAGTTCACACTCTTTTCTAAGTGAAAGAAAGGCCAGGGGACTCGGGAGAAATGGCTGAATGACAGTCACTATTGACTCCTTTCATTATTTAGAAATAGATGAGTTATTACAAATTTTAAAAGGAGGTCCCACATTCTGAATTAGGTCTGGTCAGAACTACATACACATACATAAGCACATGCACATGGTTGCAAATGGACATTCATTTGGTGGCCAGAGAATGCAGAGATGCCACACATCCTAAAGCCAACAGTATGATATCTGCCCTCTCACTTCATCCATTCCTACTCCCTCCGTGGTGCATGAGGTGATCTATGCCATTTCTGTGTTTTCATTTTTCATTATTATTGCTGTTGATGTTGTTATTGTTGTTATTAACTCTTTAGCTGCTTTGCTGTTATCATGAGCCCCTGGGACAATGTGGGGAGGGGGAGAGCATGTTTGGCTAGAGCATGCATGAGATAAAAGGGTGCTATTAAAGCATAGTTACTGGGACATCTGGAATCCTTCTGTTTAGACATTGAGTGTAATTGCAGAAATATTTAAGACATTGCACCTGCTTATCAGCCAGATATAACTGTATATAACTCTGAAATGGTTTAGAGGGATGTGAGGGAAGGGTAGCATCTGCTCTGGCAGACTCAGTGCTGTCTAACCCCCACTTCCATTCCTCCTGCTTCCAGACAATGACTGTGGGGACAACAGCGATGAGGCTGGCTGCAGCCATTCCTGCTCCAGCAACCAGTTCAAATGCAACAGTGGGCGCTGCATTCCTGTGCATTGGACCTGTGATGGTGATAATGACTGCGGGGACTACAGTGATGAGACCCATGCCAACTGCACCAACCAGGGTGAGGAGTGCATGGGAGATATGAGCCAGGCAGTTCATATTGTGCATTTTTGTTCAAGTTCTGCACAGGGAGAACTTAATATTCTGGGTTAAAAATAAACAAAACTACCATGAGTTGCAGAAGCCTGCTGATTATTACACACAGGTATTTCATTTGCATATGTTTTTCTTTTCCCTCTTGAGTGCAGTAACTGAGAGCTTTTCTTCTTAACTTGAAATGTACGTGACATGAAACTTCCGTGACTTTCTGCATGGAAAAGTGGAAGCAGTTAGGATTATTCTAAGGCTAGGAAACCATGAAGAGAAGTTTTTTTAAAAAATGCTATTGTTGTTTGGCTAACACAGGCACAATGAACTTACTTTTCAAATACATTACAGTTAGGGGGGAACAAACTACCCAGCTATTATGATGATCAATAAATTGATGTGATTTTTAAAATTAGCACTTTTAAAGAGGGATTTGGATAGAATATTTTCAAGCTCTGTGCCATTCTTGTATCAATCCTAAGATTTTTTTTTCAAGTAACCCAAAACAGGGGGGAAACAATAACAAATTACTTTTTCAGAATTTAAAGTAATTTAGAATTACTTTCTAAATTCTTTAATGAGTAAAGCAAATTACTTTTAAAGCAAACTACATTTGATACTACAGAAGCAAACTAATTTTAAAAACTGACTTTCCAAGCTTTGTTTCAACCTGTCTTAAAAGTGGTCAATGTGTACACAGTCTGATGCCAGGGTTAAAAGCAAAAGAAATTAATATGAGTAGTGAATGTACTTTTAAAATATATTGCCTCCTACCACTCTTTCTGGTTAACTGAGGCATGGAAATTCAATAAGGACAAATGGTGAAGCCTCTGACAATCCATTTGGATCTTCTGGAGCTTCTTCTCTCTGCCATGTCATGCTAACTTCCATTATTGTCCACCTACTTATACCAAAGTGCTGTTCAAACTTTGGTCATTACCTCTGAACCTTTGACATAATTTCTCTGTTACTCTGTTTCCCAGCTACGCGCCCACCTGGAGGCTGCCACACTGATGAATTCCAGTGCCGCTTGGATGCCCTTTGCATTCCCATGCGCTGGCATTGTGATGGTGACACTGACTGCATGGACTCCAGTGATGAGAAGAACTGTGAGGGGGTCACCCATGTCTGCGATCCAAATGTCAAATTTGGCTGCAAGGATTCTGGTCAGTATCTTTCATTGTATTGCAGGTGTGGGGTTCTGTGGGACCATCCAGATAGATGTCAAGGTTGAGATGCAGTGTTCAGATGCAGCCTTTGGTATGAGACAGTAAGAGTAGATCCTTCTTGATTCTGCTAGTTGAGCATAGCATTCTTCTGGATGTCCTAGAGAGCATTTTACAGTTGGTTCAGTCCTTTCTCAAGGCTCAGTTTCAGAAAGTGATTTTTGTTTGATTCTTTTGGCTTTTGGTGTATGGTGTTCTACTAGGGTCGTTGTGCATTGCTTGTGTTCAAAGAGATAGCTGTGTTAGTCTGTTGCAGCATCAAAAGGCACAAAGGAATCTAGTAGCACCTTTGAGGCTAACTGGGAAGATGAAATTTGTAGCACAAGATGCTAACTAGACTCCTTTTTGTTTCCCCTGCCCCCAAGTATAATTTAACGTTACATGGGAGAGATGATTTGGGAATTTGTGGTGCATTGTCATCAATGCTGAGATGACACACAGCTCCAGTTCCCCTTTTCATCCAATATTAGGTCAGCTTTGATGCTCTAAGTTGATTTCTAAGGGAGCAGTGGGCTAAATGAGAGCTAATAAACTGAAACTTAATCTAGCCAAGACAGAGATGGCACTGGTTGGGGGACAGGCAGATTCTGATTTTAGTTCACAGTTTAGAGCATGCTCTGGACTCAGCCCTTCACTTGGATGCTCAGGTGGTATCTATAAACCAAAAATGCCATTACTCAGCTTTGGCTGGTGTGCCATTTGTGAACATTCTTTGCAATGTCAGACCTGACCAGTGTCATGTACATTAATTATATCTGTTCTGGATTATTTAGCATATTCTGTGTGGGATTTCAGAAACAATTATTGGCCCAGCATGCCCCAGTAAGAATGTTAATGGGCACTCACTTAGAAGGTCATATTGTAACTGTTCTGCAAGGGCCACACCACCTATCAGCTTTTACTCAATTATTCAAAATGTTTGTGTTGATCTTCAGAATCACAAATGACATCACTGTGAGATAACTCAAGAGATTGGCTTCTTCCATACTGGTCTGCCCTTGTGTGCAGATCTGCCACAGAAGGCCATTTCTGTGACATTCTGGAACATAATTGATGGGAAGCACAGAATGCGAGAAAAGGCCTTTTCTGTGACTGTACCTGAATTATGTAACTCTGCCCTGGGAGATCTGTCTAGTACACTTTCTTCCATTGTTCTTCTATTGTTTTTGCAAGATGGTAGAACATGTCCTGTTTGGGCAAGCATTTTTTTAGCAGATATACAAGCTTCTATCTAATATCACTATTTTATCTGTTGCACTTTTTAAAAATGGTATTACTTTTTAAGATTTAACTTTAAAACAATTTTAAAACAGTGAATTGTATTCAACTGTATTGTCTGTTTAATGCTTTTAAACATTTTTATTAAGTATTGTTTTAGCTTTATTTTTTTATTTAACTTACACTGCAAACTGCCTTAATTCTCATATTTTATTGCTTTTTATAGTGGTCATTATATCTACCCTCAGCAGTGTGTAAGCACCTGAAAGCTAATATGTTATTTTTTGTATGTACATACTGTATGAACAAGTAGATAAAATACTTTAGTTTATCTCTTCCTTTTCACCTTAATCCTACTCTGCCAGTTAAATTGACAGCTTCCTGATTCCCCATAGAAACTGGACTGGAAAAATTCTGTAACTTTGTTCCATTATATTATTTATGAACATTCTGTGCCATGACACTTTCTCAGCCAGTTAGTGTCAGGAGTTTCATCATCATGAGCATGATGCAGTTTAGATGCCCAGTTTATGTTGCTGTGTGTTCTGTGTTGAATTTTTCCAAATTCTCCCTGGGTTTTGTTTTGTTTTTGTTTTGCTTTCTTATACTGTATTCATATCTCCTTGTAGCCCGGTGTATCAGCAAAGCATGGGTATGTGATGGGGACAATGATTGTGAAGACAACTCAGATGAGGAGAACTGTGAGTCATTGGTATGCAAACCACCCTCACACACCTGTGCCAACAATACATCCATCTGCCTTCCTCCTGAGAAGCTGTGTGATGGCAATGACGACTGTGGGGATGGATCTGATGAAGGGAAGCTATGTGGTGAGTGTGAGAGGGACAACTGATTGCCCTGGAATAATCCCTTATCATGTCTTTTCCCTAGGACAGGGGAAGGAAACTTTAGGCCCTTGGGTTTCCTTAAACGGCCATGTTCTCTACCCCATGACATCATCATCTTGTGGCCTTCAAGTTTTTATATGGGCCATTCACACACAGAAACGCACAATTTTGAAAGGCTGAACTGTCGCCCGCAAGGCTTAATTCCTGGCAGTAAGCAGTTTAAACTAAATTGTGCTGGTAATATTGGTCACACAGCATTTTGCGTTTGATGTTGCCTGTCACTGGAATATGGCCCCTGAGCACTTCTCTGAAACTAAAATTTGCCCTTGTGGTGAAAAACATTTCCCCACCCTTGATCTAGAGCAGAGATGTGGAAAGGAAAACTCCCCAGAGCTATCTCAAAAACATTCAAAAATGTTTAATGGCCCATAGACTGTCAGGAAATCTGTGTATGGACTTCATGGAGTTCCTTTACCAAATCAAGTTGTATTTTTCCCTACAGTTTCTTTCCTGTCATTTTGAATATTGCATTTAAGTACATTGGGGGGGGGCATGTTCCCATCATTTTATTAAGATTGACAAAGTCGTTCATAACCCTTCCCCAATTTAAAAACATCTGGCTTATCTATAGTGCAGTACTGAAGACCATGGTTATGAAGCAGTATGCCTCCCAGTTGTTTAACAGTCAGCAACTCACTAGGTGGATCTAGGCAAGCTGTTATTTTCTAAACCTTACCTACCCATCATCCACATAGTAAATATTAGCACTTGCTCATATCTTACAGAGATGTGTTAAATATTGCTGGGAATTACGTATGTGAACTCTATACTTTGAATGCTATGTCATCCTCACTCTGGACTCCTTTATATTAAAAGCCTCCCTATATGTCATCCTGTGCATCCATCAAACTGGGCACTGAAATGGGTAAAGTGAGTTAAATAGGTCTACTGGGGAGATTCCTATTTTATATGCTCCCAATCTCAGCAAAATAACTTGGGTCAGCCCTTTGTGGAGTGGCAGGAGATGCTCATTTGAGGAATCCAAACCTTTGTGTTGCTAATAATTTTGAGAAGGAAAGTTGAGTTTCTCTGTTAGACAGGAGACTGGACATTCTAATACAAAGATTCTCCCTGTGTGTGTGTGTGTGTGTGTGTGTTCATGTGTGCTTGTAAGCAACATGAGCTTGTAACAAAATTTCTTCCAGTGACTGTTTATGTTTCTGATCTACAGATCTGTGTTCTCTGAACAATGGAGGTTGCAGCCACAACTGCACAGTGGCGCCAGGTGAAGGCATTGCATGTTCCTGCCCTCTGGGTATGGAACTGGGTAGTGACAACAAGACCTGCCAGATCCAGAGCTATTGTGCCAAGCATCTCAAGTGCAGCCAGAAGTGTGAGCAGGACAAATACAATGTGAAGTGCTCTTGCTACGAAGGATGGATGCTGGAGTCTGATGGGGAGAGTTGTCGCAGCACAGGTATGTATATAGTGGAAGTTACAAGTGGGCAGCATCAGCTATCCTGTTGGGCAAGACGAGGCTTTTGGATCTATTTAGGGATATATATCAGATGAAGGAAACCAGATTGTCATTGGTGAAGAACATGAGTATTCAGTCAAGAGAAGGGATTGGTCTAGTGCAGAAAGAAGGACTGTGTAGGTCTCCAAATGGACTACAGTTCCCAGTATCTTTGCCCTAGTCCAGACAGGCAGAAAAGGACACCCTCGTCACGTGCGAGGGGTGTCTCGGGGCGGCACTTATAGATGCCCCTGGCATGTGATGAGGGCATCAAAATGGTGGCATCCTGTATAGACGGGTGCTGCCATTATGACATGCCAGATGCATAGCATCTGCATGTCACGACACCTTTACGTAATGGCGCCTGAAGAAGGCTGCAGCTTTCCCACGGACCAAAACTAGGCACCGGGAGACTGTCCTTTTTGGGCGGTCTGTACCCCGCCTTTCATTACTAGCTGTATTGCCTTGGGCTTACAGAAGTAGTGTTTTAGGAACTCCCAGGTGGCCACATATTCCCTATCCCTCTTCTAGATCCTGCACACATCTTGAAGTGTAAATAAAAGTACATTCAGGGGTCTTTCAATATTTATTAACTACTCTAAACATGTTGGAGTAGTAATAAATGTACATTCAGGGATCTTGTAGTATAAAGAGCAACAGTCAGGAGAGGCAGACAGCTCCCTTTGGAATACAGTGGTACCCCGGGATACGAATGCGCCGCCTTACGAAATCGCTTTCGTAACCCGAAATACTTCGCAAGCCGAAAAACCCAGAGGACCTAATGGGGAAAAGCCTACGAAAAAAATTTTGGTGCTTTTCGGCGCTATTTCACACGAAATCGCGGCTTTTCCCCATTAGCGCCTATGGGTTTTTCGGCTTGCGAAGTATTTCGGGTTACGAAAGCGGCGGCGGAACGAATTAATTTCGTAACCCGGGGTACCACTGTACATCCTTGTGAGACAAATATTTTGAACCCTATAGTTTATAGGTTAAAGCATCTACCGTATATACTTGACAATAAGTCGACCTTGTGTGTAAGTCAAGGTCAACTTTTTGGGCCAGTATTGAGGATTTTTATATGATCCGTGGATAAGTCAAGAGTCAGCCTTGAGGGAGCAGGGCAGGAGAGAGGTTGCAGGGCAATTGGTTGCCGTACCCAGCCACTCCCCATTTGGGCTTTCCTCCACAGTGCTAACTGAGCTAGGGAGAGGTTGCAGGGCAGTGGGGTGCCCTTCCCAGTCTCTCCCCAGCTGGGCTGTCTCTTACAGAGGCAGCCCGGCTGGGGGAGGAGCTGGATAGTACTGTATTGACCTGTGTATAAGTTGACCCAGGTTTTTTTGGGTCAATTTTTGACTTAATTTTCTCAACTTATAGATGAGTATATACGGTACTTAAAACATCTTAAATGTCCACCACTAAAAGGTAACATTGTTATGGGTTGATTTTTAGTATTAGCTTATAGATTTGTTGATGGTGACTGAAATATTTAACACATCACAGCTAACAAGGGAATTTATCCCATCTTGGAATCCCTTGTTAATACAGAATGAGGCAAGGGATGGCAAGATCTCACCACTTATTTTTGAAGAATCAAGAGGATTCATTTAACTGACCTGATCCTTATCTCAGCTTTACTACTTCAGCTACTCCCCCATTCAGTTTTTTTAAGAGTCCAGTAACATTTAGCAATAGATGATGATGATGATGATGATGATGATGATGATGATGATGATTATTATTATTATTATTATTATTATCATGCATCTGGAAATGTTCCCACTTCTTTTGTTAGATTTGTATCCCCACCTCTTTTCTAGTATGAGATATTCTTTTTCACTCTTTTTCATCTCAGAATAATTTGCTGCTGCTCTTTGTGAGTTGCTAATGAATGCTCCACTTCCAGGCTTAACATATTTTCCTATAGTGTTTCTTGTGAAGTCTGAAAGGGCATTACAGGAAACTTACGTGTTCCCAAGTAAGTTGCCTCACTCACATAAGAGGTTGGGATTGTCAAAATTCAGGAAAATTACTTTTTTGGATAGACGCCTAGAATCCTCTGCCCAACTTGGCCACTGGACTGCTGGCTATGTGATTCTGACAGCCGTGGTCCAAAGAGTGCTGATGCTTGCAATGATTCTTCCACTCTTCTTTCTGGATTTCAAATTAAATACTTTCAAAGCAGCAGATGAAGCACCTATTAGCTGGTACAGTGTTCTTTGTGAGACTTGTTCATGCATTATGTGGAAAATAAAAGACTGATACGGTACGCTTTAATAAAGACACTCTTTTAGAAAAACTGAATACTACTCAATGACTCTGTCTAGAATGGAGCTCAAATTGCAAGAGCATTTCCTGAACCATAGCACATAGAAAAGCTCGTCAAGAATGTTCTTTCTAAGTAGAAAAAAATGGGCAGAAGAGAATGTGGAGTTCCCTACCCCTTAGAGCCACATTTGTGGAATTCTCCCTGTAGCATAAACGTTTCTGCCCTTTCCAGCAGGCAGGCCTAGCCAGCCCTTTCATAAGAGAAACAACCCTAAGTATCTGACTCACAACACTGGGACTTGTGTTGGTCCTGAAAAACTCTTAAATCCAGGTGGAGAGGAATCCCTGAAACCTATTTGATATGCAGGAAGGGTAGCAAGTCTGTCCAAGGTTCATGTCTTTTTGAGAAACTAAATGGAAAAGCTGAGCAAAAGCAGAGGGAGGGGGAGTCCACAGTTCATGTTCTCTGTCAGCCAAGAAACACAGCAGTGTTCCTGTCCTTTAGGGACTTGTCCTCATTCTGCAGAGTTGCAGTTGGCAGTCGCAAGAAAGGCTGCTCTGTTCCCAGTACACCAGAGAGGAATAGAATTGGGAATATGAAGGGTATGGAGGATTTTTTTAAAAATGCATTTTCTTTAATTACAGCAACCTTTTTTTTTCAATGTCATGAAAAAATGGGAAGGTTGAGTAGATCCTGCCAATTTGGAAAATGTACTTTTTTGGACTCTAACTCTACCAGTTTGGATTAGTCTGGACAGTCAGTTTTGGTAATTGTAGTCCAAAAGTTAACTTTTCCGAGCCCTTGGCTTCACCGTGTTAGTGCTGTGGACATTTGCCTGTTGGAAACTTCATTCGCACATCACCTGGGATAGCAAAGCTCTGTCCATGTCTTTTTTTAACATTAATTATGATAAATAATGTCACGATGATTTAAAATGATGAATGAGATAATGATTAAAGTATCAGCCCAACATATGGCAACTGTTAGGTCTGAGCAGAAGATGGACAATGTCCAGGGATGCAAGAGTCTATCTCTTGATTTCAAACCTTTCCTTGTGTTTGCTTTTGAAATGTGATCAAGTACCTGTATTTGAATTGTGTGTGAAAACATAATAGCACCAATAATTCATAACATCCTCTCAATTTTCAGATCCTTTTAAGCCTTTCATCATTTTCTCCAACCGCCATGAGATCCGGCGCATTGATCTGAACAAGGGAGATTACAGTGTCTTAGTGCCAGGCCTACGGAACACCATTGCTTTGGACTTTCATCTGAATCAGAGCTCTCTCTATTGGACTGATGTGGTAGAGGATAAGATATACCGGGGAAAGTTACATGAGAATGGAGGTAAAAGAAGTCCCAAAATGCAAAAATATAATAATTGAAAAATGTACAGGATCTCTCATCATCTCATTTAGTAGAATATTTTGAAATTCTTAAGGGTGGAAATGAAATGAGAGATATTTAATTCAGTTCATCTTTATTGCAGTCATAGACCAGCGCAGAAATAAGAGATGGCTTACCTTCCTAGCCCTATGTGAATTGTAATTCTCCATACATTCATTTTTTAAAAATTTGCAACAAAAGAAATTAATATATTGAAGCTATGATTCTGTGTTGTTGTTTCTTTAGGGAAAATAGTTTATTTGGGGAGGACGATGTTTTGACTGAAGAACAAGCAAGGGGAGAGAAGGTTCCGCTCTCCCCATGGACTGTTTTAATGTTTCAAAAACCCCACATTTTTGTCTCCCCACTCCTCATTACCCTATGTATGTCTGTGAGGGTAAACGTGTGCCTGGAATCAAGTTGATTGTGATGGCAGTGGGCTTTTTTGGAAGAGTATTTCCAACAGAAAATCTAAAGGAAGTGAAATAATTTCAAAGTTTTCTCAGTGCTGCCTGTCACTTCTCTGCTCCATCGCACTTAAACGCTGCTTCTCTTTAAAGAAAACCAGATATTAAAGGTTTCACAGTTTCATGCTGTTTTAACGTGGACTGTTTTAGATTTGTTAGCTGCCGTGAGTCTCTGTACTGGGAGGAAGGCGGAGTAGAAATAAATGGACTAATAATAATAACAATAATAATAATACCTTAATTTAAGGAAGCTAGGATTTCTTAAGAAAAGATCTTAGAAAATATTTCAGTTTCTAGTTATGGTGAAAAGCATCAGCAACTCTGAGGCCAAAAGTTCAGCTTGCCAAATTTTCTGGGAACATTAAGGAATAAGATATGCTGCTGAATTCATTCTAAGGCGTGATGCAGAATGATGCAAGGTACTTTCATTTTTGTACCATCTGTTCCTGTTTTACTTAATGCTAGACTCCAGTATTGCATACAGGCACACACCTCTCAGAAGTGTTTGGCCATGCCTTCCAACACAGTCATGAAGGATCAAAACACAATTCTTGTACAAGCTTGGGCTTCTAGCATGTGTGACCCTGAAAGAATATGGACAAATCCAAGAGTCTGGTTTCTAATTCAGATAAAAGAAAGCTTGGGTACGTACCAATCCACAATCGGGAACAAAAATTGTGGCAGCGCAAGACCTTATTTCAGCCAGGGTCTCTAAGAACAAGGAGACCATGGCAGAAGACTTGTGGGTAAACCTGTCAAAAATATTGTGAACCTAATAGGATTACTCTTTCTAGAAATCTATGGCCACATGAATGAGTCCAAGAAGATCTTTATTGCTAATATTTCTGCCTCATTATGGTTTTGGTTTCCTCCAACTATGTCCTAGCATCCTAGAGTCACTCAAGGTCTCCAGTTATCCAGAACTAGTGCCTTTTGGAGGCATTAATCGAGTTAGGCTCCACTCTTTGTTGATGCAGCTGCCAGGCTGTAATTACTATTAGGAAAGCTCCAGGAATGCTAATTAACTCCCACATAATGATTCACATTGAAGAGAAAGAAGGTATTAACAGAGGACTGAATGCTGCTGCTACAGCTTCTGAGGCTGGTAATGACAGAAGCAAGGGGAGGGAGAGCAGCCATAGAGGTGGTTCTTTCCTTCCATATGCCCTTTTTCATTCATCCCAAAAGTTCTTTATCTTTTCATCTGTTGGGTATGATTATTTCAAATACTGTCAAAGATCAACAGAGAAAAGAGGATAAATATTCCAAAAGGAATGGTAGAATCCCTTCAGCCTTTCCTATAGACTAGAAATTTGGAAGCCAAGGAAGGGATCCAACAATATTATTGCGGGGCTAGTGACCCTGGGAGATATTTGAGAATTCACAGCCATTAGCAGAATACCCTTGGATTTGATCAGGACAGCAAGAAGGGATATGGTGACAGCGGAAGGGAAATCAGCAGCCTGTCACTGCTTTCTTCTCAGGAAGCTGGGAAAGTTGTCTCCCATAGCATCTTCTTCAGTGTGTCTCTGAGACCTTGTTATTGATCCCTACTCATGGTGGTGACATTGTAGATGAGACATCTCCAAGATTCCCATCCTCTGCTGTTCTGCTCTGCTTAGTTCCTGTATATTCATGCTAGTGAGCTCTTTAACAGACTCCATCCATCTAGCATGCATCTTCATCTTTTTCTACTTTCTTCTACCTTTCCTAGCATTATTGTCTTTTCCAGTGAGTCATTCCTTCTCATGATGTGACCAAAGTACAACAATCTCAGCTTTATCATCTTGGCTTCCAGGGAGATTTCAGGTTTAATATCTTCTAGGACCCATTTGTTTGTCTTTTTGGCTGTCCACAGTATACTCTGCACTCTTTCTTTTCCAGCACCGCATCTTGAATTAATTAATTTTCTTCTTACATACTTTTTTCACTGTTCAACTCTTGCATCCATACATGGTAATAGGGAAAACAATGACTTGTATGATTCTAACTTTTGTGCTCACTGGTATATCTTTACATTTTAGGTTCTTTCCTAGTTTTTTTTTATAACTGCTGTCCCCATTCCCAGTAGCTTTCTTGACACTCCTTTCTAGAAAATTCAGGGGTAAAAGGTCTCTCTTTCATAGGGTTCCCAGTTAAGAGAGCCAGATTCCACAAGATAAAAGGGTTTCAATTAAGAGAGCCTTGTATTTAGTAACACTTGCCTGCCTTGTTTCAGGTTAATGTCTCATTGAATTGGATTGCAGCTGAAGGACTGCTGCGTCTCCAGTTTACTGTCTGCCAATTCCTATGCGCAGATTAGAAATGCTAATCTAATTGCCCCAAGAGTATTTGTTCCTCATCAGTGGGGATCAGTCTGTTACTTATTCAGTTATTTGGGTTTCCAGAGCATTACAAGAAGCTTCCTGTTGGAGGTAAAACTTCAACAGTTGTTCACAAAAGGGTATTTTGATACTTCCTGAGCTTGCAAGCCTCCGTTCAGACATACAAAAAACCAGAAATTAACCTATTGTGAAAGCATATCCATTACTACTGTAACACAGTAAAGAATTACTGTATATACTCATGCATAAGTCCAGAAATTTTAGTCAAAAGTTGACCCAAAAAAACTGAGTCAGCTTAATCACAGGTCAATGTAAATACTGTGCTTTAACTCTTATAAAAAAAAGGGACCATTCTCTGGTGAAAGGCAAAAATGTAATCTGTCCTGGAGCACTAATCCCCCCCCCCCCATCCATCCAGCCTTTATTATGAGCAAAAACAGCAATGCCTGTTGAAATTTTGAAAGTTCTTTAGCATCATTTCCCTTTGCTTCCTCCTTTACATGATCTGTTACGTGCCCTTATGTTTTACCCTCGACTTATCCATGGATCGTATCAAAATTCATAATTTTGGCCCCAAAACCTGTCCTCAACTTAAAGTTAAAGTTGAGTATATACGGTATGTGGTAGGAGACACTCAGGCCCAGTAATGAATTAATATCTTGGAGGGTGGTATTGATTACAACAGGTCTGTAGATCCATATCAGTCAGTTGATCAGGGTGGTATTCAAATGTTTGAGTAGGGTGTGCCTCAGTGCATGTGTCCATAATAGGATTTGCCTCAGTAACAAGCAGAAGATGAACAAAGAAGTGAAACAGGCATACTTTCTTATAAATTAAAGCAAAAGTGGGCAAGATGCAACTCTCCAGAGGTTGTTAGACAGTATCTTCTGTTAAACTTTAGCCCAGTGGTTAAGAATTGTGGGAGTTGTAGTCTAGCAACACCTGAAGGCTTACACACAGCCTCCATCCCTGAACTTCAAATAACTTTCATAATTATTTGGATAGGAAAGAGTGAGTACAAGAGATGGGACAGCAAGGTACACATCTGAACTTACTTGAATGAAGTTCCGGTGAAGCCACAGCAACTGACAGTTGAAAATAGCTGTATGGTAGACTGAGGGCCCCACCAATGGCACTACCTTTCCATTATAGTGGAATTGCATGCTTCTTTGATGCAAGAGGCAATGCTGATGGTAAGGTCTCCCATGTCAGACAGACCTTTGTTGAGCCGGGCTAAATGGCCCAAACAGTTACTGGGCGGCGGCAGCAATAGAGCGGTGACATTGGTAGACAATCTCTCAGAAATAATGACGGTGGCACCATAACTAACTCTTGTTAGTATTGTGCAGAAGGAGGCATGGTAAATCCCTTTTGACTGTCCTTTACCATGAAAACCCTATGAGGAGATGGTCCAAACTGAAATAAGAGATAGTGACAGAAGATGAAACTCCCAGGTCAGATGGCACCCAACATCCTTGTAGAATGTAAAGATAATATAAAAATAGATTTTCACTATTAAACCTAATTGACCAGGAGCCAGAAGAACTCTGGACTGAAGCCAAAGACTTTGTCAGTGACAAATGCAAAAAGACACTATTTGCATTCAAGAAGAAAGAGAAGCCTCAGTATATGACAGATGAAACAAAAAGAGAAGAACAAGAGACCTCTTCAACAAGATCCAAGAAATCAAAGGGAAATTTAAGCCAAGAAGGCAGATGCTCTGTAAACAGCAGAGGGACACAATATTCAGTGGACCCTTGTTATACGCTGGGGTTTCATTCCAAAATCCTCCATGGATAACAAAATCCGTGGATGCTCAAGTCCCATTAAATATAATGACATAGCAAAATGGTGTCCCTTATTAAAATTGGAAAATCAAGGTTTGATATTTGAAATTTTTACTTTCTTGGAATATTTTCAAACCATGGATGGTTGAATCCATGTATCAAAAACCATGTATAAGAAGAGCCGACTGTATGACCAAGTAGAAATAAAAAAAACCCTGAAACTATACACTAAAGAACTATACAGTCCGCCCTTGCCTTACATGGGGGATCCGTTCTGGATCCCGCCACGTAAGGCGAATTCCGCCTATGCTCGAGCCCCATTGGAAACAATGGGGCTTGTGCGCGGGAGCGCATGGGGCGCAACTGGCGCACGCGCCCATTAAATTGAATGGGACGCTCTGCCCTGTGCGCGCCCCGCGGCTTGAGCGCGTATGCTCAAGGCCGCGTATGGCACGCCCACGTATGGCGCAGGCGCGCTGTATAAAACAGATGAACGGATGACATATTCATTAAAGGAAGAATCAGTTGAAGATAAACCCATGATTTTAGAAAATGAAGCAGAAGCTGCACTCAGAGCACTTGAGAGAAATAAATCACCATGAACAGATGGCATACCAATTGAGCTGCTACAGAGACAGAATATACAGTTGGCACGCCATATCCACAGATTCTTTATCCACTGATTCAGCCATCCACAGCTTGATAATACTTTTTAAAAAGTATAAATTCCAAATAGCAAATCTTAATTGTTTTATATCAGGAACACAATTTTACGGCACTATTGTATTTAATGGGGCTTGAGCATCCATGGGATTTGGTATCAGTAGGGGTCCTGTACTCTAGTTATAGCTAAAATCTGTCACCAAAAATTAAAAACAAAATAATGGTCCACAACACTCAAAATGCATTACTAGGATATTAAATACTAGGATACAATACTAAAATTAGGATTGTCCATGCCATCCTATTTCAAATGTTTATGTATAGTTGTGAAACCTGGACAATGAGGAAAGCCGATAGGAAGAAAATCAACTAATTTGATATGTATTGCTGGATGAAAGTTGTACAGATAGTGTGGACTGCTATAAAGACAAATAAATGGTTTCTAGAGCAAATCAAAGAGCCAGTGCGATGTAGTGTTTTGAGTGTTGGACTACAACTCTGGAGATCAGGGTTTGATTCCCTGCTCAGTCATGGAAATTCAGTGTGTGATCTTGGGTGAATCACACTCTCTCAGGCCCCAAAACCCCCCCATGATAAGGTCTCCATAAGTCAGAAATGACTTGAAGGCACAAAACAAATGCAACAGCAAGAGCAAATGAAACCTGAATTCTGCAGAAGTCAAGATAACTAAACAGAGATGATCATACTTCAGACATAGTATGAGAAGACGTGATACACTGGAAAAGACAGTAATGCTAAGCAGGGTAGAAGACAGCAGGAAAAGTGGAAGATTGCATTCCAGGTGGATACACTCAATCGAGGAAGCCATGGCTGCTCTGAGTCTACAAGACTAGAGCAGGATGTCATAAGTCAAAGTTAACTTGACCAGAAATTAATAACAACAACAGTAGTGTTACTTTTCAAAAATGTGATGATTACCATGTATTCATTATCACTAAAATGTTGAGAGGGAGGGTGGAGGTTGGGCATAGTTGGGGCAATTTTTGTATTTATAAGCAGGAAATGTACTGTGTTGGCTATGAATAACAAGTAATAAACAGGTCACTGTTATTTTTTTTAAAAAAAAGAATTACATTCCCGTAAGTAATGAATTCCTTTTTAAAAGTAAAGTTCCAAGCTCTACCACACATTACAGTACAGTGGTGCCTCGGGATACGAAATGATCGGGTTACGAAATTTCCGGGATACGAAAAAGTTGGATTGGCAAAAACTGTTTCGGGTTACGAAATATTTTTCGGGTTACGAAATTCATTTCGGTGCGAAATTCAAATGCTGCAAAGTGCAGCTATAGGCTTTCCAGTGCTAACGGAAAAGTGTTTCGGGTTACGAAATTTTCGGGTTACGAAAGGAATGGCGGAACGAATTAATTTCGTAACCCGAGGCACCACTGTATTCATTATAGTCCCTGATAAGAGGTTAGGTGGGTGGGCACATAGTACAGGAGCTGTCCTGCAGCAGCACCCTGATTGAGAAACCTCTTCCCTTAAGAAAGGTACCAGCACTAGCAACATCTGCCTTAGTTTCAGAGAGAAGTTAAAGTATTTTTGCTTTAATTTATTTTGTGTGGCTGTGTGAAAGGTTTTAATTATGGTTGTTTTTAATAGAATGGTTCTATTCATAGTTCATTGTTCAGTTTTAATATTTTGTTTTGGTGTGTTACCCTGAACCACACTTCTTAAATCTGAAGGGCAATAGATAAAAAAAAAATAACTGAATAGACTATCTCTGCCACAGCAATGCTGTACAGCGTCCAGGGAAAGAATACATATCCTGCATAGCCTCCAGTAATAATCCCTTATTAATATCTCAGTGATTGTTCTTTTGTCTTCCTGTGCCAGCCTACTGACATTACATTGTATCTTGGCCTGTCCATATTAAGGTCATCATCACAAGGCAGATTCTGGACTTGGGTTGAATTATACAGAGTTAGCAAAATAAGCAAATTTGAGTGGAAGAAAGTAAGAGAGTGTGGGAAACAGGACATGTACAGCATGTGGGAAAGGAGTGTGAGGATGATTGGCAGAGGAGTCAAATCTGGGAAGAGTTATAAATGAGAGAGAAATACGTGGGAAATGACTGTTGTACTTAGATCTGAGACCACTGATTTTTTTCTTTTGAACTAGGAAGGATTTTGAATGCTCATTGCCTTGAGGCTGAACACAAATCATGTTCATACATTACTCTCCAAAGATAATACTTTCACCCCCCCATGGTTACCCAGTCAAATAGTTTTTGCAGGTTTTTGAAATAATAGCAGAACTTCCAGAATCAAGGCAAAAGAAGGAAGAAAGTACACATCATAAGCAGCAATCCCATATTCACATGGCCTTAAGTGCTTGAGTCTAAATCCAGTTGTTAGTTCCAACTAAAATAAATTCATTAATTGCTGAAGAGTAAGTAAACACTTGTTTCATTTTGGATTGTCGTTTCATTTGGATTTTGTCATCATAGAGTTTTCAATGTAAAACACGTGTTGTCTTACTCTTAATGAATTTAGAGAAAGACTTCCTGTACCTTGACTCAGTCATTAATGAAAATGTCTGCATTTAAGAAATCAGAAGAAGACTAGGACTTGGTAGGGCAACTATGAAGGAACTAGACAAGATCCTCAATTGTAAAACCATATCATTGAATACCAAAGACAGAATTGTCTGTGTCATTGTATTTCCAATTCTTATCTGTGGTTGTGAAAGGTGGACAATGAAGAAAGCTGAGAGGAAGAGAATAAACTCATTTGAGATGTGCTGGAGGAGAGTTCTGCAGATACCCTGGACTGACTCCCCCCCCCAAAAAAAAGACAACTATATTGGTCCTAGAGCAAATCAAGCCTGAATTCTCTTTAAAAGCCAAGATGACTAAACTGAGACTTTTGTACTTTGGACATATCATGAGAAGACACCACTCACTAGAAAAGAGAATGATACTTGGCAAGGTGCAAGCTAGTAAGAAAAGAAGAAGACCCCAATTATAGATGGATAGACTCAGTCAAGGAAGTCATGGCCTTGAGTTTGCAAGAGCTGAGCAGGGCTATGACAGGGTGACATGGAGGGACACGCCGCCCCGCATGCTCCCGCACAGCTCTACACAGGTTTGAGCGGATACTCAAATCCGCATACAGCACATGTGCATATGACGCGGGCGCACTGTAAAACTAAGCATATATAACTGTACAAACTACATAAACTTCGACATTTGTTGGCAAAGCATTAATCAACCAGGATTTATCTGAATACTATGGTTCTGGAAGAGAACCAGTATTTATGTTAGGGTTGACAATTGCACCAGAAGTGAAGTAACATCAATTCTCGTTGAGTTTTTAAACCTAAAATTCAAAGGTTTTTAGCTTGAAAATCAAAGTTTTTCTTGTGTTTGGGGTGTTGTGATCTGGAGGAATGCCAAGCAGTTTGGCAGTGTGGACATACTTATCCCACCACAATTTATGTGATTTAGATTGTCAGATGCCACCAATATTTTGTACAGTGTGTATATCTCCTTGACCTGCTCCCTTCCCTCCTTTTTCTCCCACAGCCCTGACCAGCTTTGAAGTGGTGATCCAGTATGGGCTAGCCACTCCTGAGGGACTTGCTGTGGACTGGATTGCTGGCAACATCTACTGGGTCGAGAGCAACCTGGACCAGATTGAAGTGGCCAAACTAGATGGGACCATGCGGAGCACCTTGCTGGCTGGAGACATTGAGCACCCTCGTGCTATTGCCCTGGACCCAAGATGCGGGTATGGTGTAAAGCAGAAAGGAGCCAAGGAGCACAGTTAACATCCTGAGAACAGCAGCAGGGCTGATGCTACTCCTTTCTTTAGGTCCCTGGGTTTGAGTTTCTGCCATAGCTTGCCCTTGTGGTCTTTGTGACATTCATTGTTAGACCTTTGTCACATGTTCACTGGCTTCTTTAGGAGGAAGCAGGGAGCTGAAGGAATAATAATGAAATTCAGTCACCCCTCCACATTTGTGGCTTTGACTTTTGCAGATTTGATTATTTGTGGATTTGATTAATATTTTTTGTCTTTAGAGTCACACTGGAGGACCTAGCAATTCCTAGAGAAAACACTTTTCTAAACATTTCTAGGTCCTCCAGCATGATTCTGTGGTCAACCGCTAGCAGATGTTGACCATAGAATTATATTGGAGGACCTAGAGATTCTTAGAGAGGTGTTCTCTCAGGTTAAAAAATAGTGGGGGGTTTTATTTGTGGTTTTTCACAAGCATAGGGGCCCTGTTCCCCTACCCTCAGCAAATGTCAAGGGCCCACTGTATTTGAATAATGAAATAATTTAGAGGACAGCTGTGCACATCCTGCACTCTGATCCAAATATTGCAAAATGACATTTTAGTAATGGGAGCTGAATTCAGCATCTTGTCCATAATATCCACTGCTAGACTCTGAATGTGTTTGAGCTTTTTTTTAAAAAAAGGGAACTAGGTTTCTGGCTCTTAAGGCCCCAAAGACACATTTCAAAATGATATGTGTAGTGCCTGGTGAAACCTTAGCTGCCAAAAGGGTTCTGAATCAGAGCTCCTTTATGACTCAATGCACATTTGTGTCTCTTAACATCAGGAAGCAGATTGGGTGTTCCCTGCAGTGTGTGTTCCTGCTAGAAATTGCTTGTTTATAAAAAAAAATTACCAGAAAAGAGCAAGAGAAAGTGGGAGACCTTTTGCAACCTTCCCCAGGTTGATTCTATTCTTTACAGGGGGAACAATTGCTCTCTTTGTCAGAAGCAGATATCTAGAATATTCTCTCAGCAGTTTTCTAAACTTGGCCCTTCTGATGGGAAAAAGTGTTTGTTTGTGTGTGTTTGGGGGGGGGTGTTAACATTATACATAAAGATTGTGTGAAGACTGTAAAGATAAGTCATGCCCTTTCTGATAACCTCCCTGCAGGAGCACGTCATGCTGTTTTCTTTGTTCATATAAAGACAGCTCTAGATACAAGAACTAATATCTGAGGATTGATACTTAATCTTCTGACAAAGGATTAGCATCCGAAGTTGTGAATGCTGTTAAGAGCTAAGGTGTTGCAGAATTTCAAAAGGCATTCAGGGTCTCTCACCACTTGAATGCCTTTTCCTTCTTTTTTGTTCTTCCCAGGATCCTCTTCTGGACAGACTGGGATGCCAGCCTCCCCCGTATTGAAGCAGCCTCCATGAGTGGTGAGGGCCGTCGTGTCATCCATAAGGAAACCGGCTCAGGTGGCTGGCCTAATGGTCTCACTGTGGACTACCTAGAGAAACGCATCCTTTGGATTGATGCTAGGTGTGTGATACATTTGCTTCAAATATTTTTGGGGGAGTGATGGCTGTGATGGTTGGATTTTGTTGTAGTTACTAGTGATTTTGATTTGTCCTGTCCCTAGGAAGCCAGTCAAACTGGTTACCAGTTTAATCATATTCTGTACCACAGTTTCCATGGACAGCTGCTGCTCCAATACATTTTCTCCCCCTGTGGTTTATTTATTTATTATTATATTTATTTAGAGTATTTGTACCTCTCTCTTCAGTCACAAAGGCTTTCAGAGCATCTTACAGATTGCTAATTGGAATAATTTGTATTAGTCTCATGGGTGATTCCACTCAATCAGGGGTCAGGCAGATGCCACAATGTTATCTAGTCAATTAGATAAATAACGTTATTGGTGAGGGCACTTGAGACTGTGGGAGGATATTCATCTATTAGAGCAAGATAAAAATGCTCAGAAATCCCCAAAAATGATCTCGAGGTTATAGAAGGCATTCCCAACACATTTGGAACACCCCTGGGCCTCCCAGGTGTCAAGTTTTGCAAAGAATTATTATTATTATTTTGCCTCAAAATGCCCTCTAGGAGTGCAGGAAGATGCCTCAAACATAGCTTCAATTGTCCCAGAGGGTGTTTGGGGCTAAAACAAAACAAAAAATGTTTGTTTATTTATTTATTTGTGGGAACAAGAGCAGTGGAGGATGCAGCCCTCTGAGCTCTCCTGGAGACCTACTGTGGTCCCCCAGTTTTCTACAGTTGCCCATCCTGCACTTAAAACAAAGTACTGTACAGCTAAAACAGTTTATAGTTCAAATGTTTTCTTAAAAAAACAGTCAAATTAAAAACACAAATTTAAAACTGTTTTAAGGCATTTAAAACATAGTAGTGAATAAAAAAAATACATCACACTCCACTAATAGTATCTTCTGTAAGAGCAGAAAGAGGGGCAGCCTAGTCTTCTGTGGGATGGCATTCCACCTCCTGGATGCAGCCATTGAAAAGGCTTTCTCTGTTGTTTTCACCAAACCTGCCTGAGACAGTAGTGGGGCTGGCAGAAAGCCCTCCTCCAACGATCTTAAAATTCAAGAAGGCCATGCAGAAAGTTATGGCCTTTCAGATTGTCTGGGTATAAATTGTATAAGGCCTTATAGGTCACAGCAGGCATGTCGAACATGCTTGTAAACTGACCAATAGCCAAGTCAGCATCAGAACAATCTAAACAAGCAAGCATTTTCACAGCATAGTTACCAATAAAGTGGGAGCATTTTTTCCTGCTAAAAACATGCTTAATCAGAATAGTTTTGCCTCACCTGGCTGTTTTAGTATTTTGAGCACAGAAGGATATAATAATAATAATGAAAGAATACATGAATACTTGAATTTAAACATTCTGAGGTACTGAAATACAGCTACCAGAAATGTTTTAAATACCCCTGCCATGCCATATACAGTCCCTCAAGTGTGCCTGTCACATGTGTTCAGTTACTTTGTTGGATAATAATTACTCTTTTTCTGTGTGTAATAGAACCCCTGGGCTTTTATTGCCTTGGGTGAGCTGTAATTAGTTAGTTTAGTTAATATATTGCTTCACACAATTGGAAGCAAACCCAGAGAGATAGAAAATAAATAAAATACAAAAAACATATATAATAGCATATTCATTAAAATATACTATAGGTGTCTATCCAAAAGATCGTCTAAAGCTAACCAGCATAGGAGTGGAGAGCAGCAATTACCATCAAGGCAGTTAAAGCTGCCCAGATGCCTCAGAAAATATAAACAGGTTTATCTGGCACTGAATAAGTAACAAAATATCATGTAAGCTTCTGTGGGGGAAACTTTTCATAGTCAAGGGGCTAATACAGATAAACCCCACTGTCACCTTCCAGAAACATGCAATAAAATTTCCACTTTTGTCTTTCATGCTAATTACCTGCATAGTTGCTATCTTATATATGCAGTTATATGTGCACATGTATGACTGATAACGTATTTGGCTAGTGCACTAAATTGCTTCCTTAGTGTACAGGTTGCTCAATAAATCCCCATGTTGTGTGTGTGTGTGTGTGTGTGTGTGTGTGTGTATTTAACAAACTTTCGAGCAATGTAATATGAGTATGTCAACTTCTGCCTGAAATGGCAACCAGGAGTGCTTATCCTTGAACAAATCTACTTGTAAGCAGATAATGCTTGCCTCTATCTCCCCTTTCTTATATCCCTTCACCCTAAAAACCCATCCTTGCTTCCTAACTACTTCACCATATCTACCATTGCATTGTTGCTCTTTTCTGGTTGGTGAGGAGAAGAATCCACAAAGATTAGATTACTGCTCTCTCACATGAATAGACACAGACCCTGTGACTTGCTTTTGTTGTATTTATTTCCTGGCCAAGGCAATAGGCTTGTTCATGTGTCCCATTCTTCCACAGGTCGGATGCTATCTATTCTGCCCTCTATGATGGCACGGGTCATATTGAGGTGCTGCGAGGACATGAGTATTTGTCACATCCTTTTGCTGTCACCCTTTATGGGGGTGAGGTGTACTGGACTGACTGGCGCACAAATACCCTGGCCAAGGCCAACAAATGGACAGGTCACAATGTCACCGTTGTGCAAAGAACCAACACTCAGCCCTTTGACTTGCAGGTCTATCATCCTTCCCGCCAGCCTCAAGGTGAGATGTGACAAAGGAGAAAACAGGGTGAGGAAGAAGCCATGGGGAATTTTCTGAAAACAGAGAGCAGGCTGTAGTTTGCTTCATTCACAGCTACAGTTCAGGTTTCAATGTGCAGACTTGGAGCCTATTTCAAGCTGTTAGAGGGCTGATGCAAGAAGGCACTGCAACAGTGAGGTCTCCTGATGCTTAAATGATAGGACTATAGGAAGCTGCTTGTACCTGGTCAGATGATAAGATTATCTAGTCTAGTATTGTCTCTTCTAATTGACAGTATCTATCCAGGGTGTCAGCAAAGGTCTTCCCTATCCTTTGCTACTTACTTTTTCTTAAAACAGTATGAAAGAGATGAAGATATCCAGATATGTAAAAAAAAATTGGTTTTGCTCCCAAAGGTAGACCAGTTGCTTTTGGGCAGAAAATGTTTGTTCGGGATTGCAGACTTTTCAAAAAAACAAAACAAAATAAAAACTCCTTGATTACCAAATCTTGCATATAGCAACTGTTAGTTTCCAAAGGAAGAGGTTAAACATCATATAATTGCAAAAAATATATTTGTTTCCCTCAAGACCATCTTAATCATAGAGACTTGTCAAACAAAACACAGGATGTGTGTGAATAGCTGAACTTGTAAAGCTGAGGAGCCCTAAAATAAGGGCCTTAACTGGAGTTCATTCCTGTGCTTTAGACTTCAAACTTGTGTGACACTTCCTATGTTTTATTTCTGTCATCAGGTTGCCATGATTCAAACAGCCTTAACACACAAAAGTCTGTAAGAGCATAATGAGTATCATGCTTTACATCCTCTTGTCAATATAGTCTTTCAGGGTTCCCCCCCCCTTTTTTGAAATTGAGATGCTAGGGACTGATTAAGGGACTTTCGCATGCAAGCATGTGCTATACCAGTGAACTGTAGTTCACATGGTGACCCATTTGATAACTTTTGCTTTTGCCTGTAGATGTAAGTGGGTGCTCTAGTTAGACTTGCAATAGATAGAAGAGTGTGAGCCAATGGAAAACTGGAGCTAGAGGTTACAGCTATGAAATTCCTTGGGGTTGCTGGGTTGCTAAATATTGGCATACTGTTGGTTAGTCCTAACTAGAGTTGACCCGTTCAGTCAAGTGTTGAACAGTGAGTCACCACATAGGTAAATCTCACTGTTCTGGTAAGTCTGCTCTAGTTAAGATTAACAACAGCTTTTAGATCAAGGTTTCTTAATTTGAGTAGATGCTCTGAATTGCACCATCATTTATTCTAGGATCCTTCGCCATTTTGAGATTTGACCTTGGCATTTGGTGCATTTCTGATGGGCTAGTCCCTGTTGAACTCTTGTGTGGTAGATAAACCCAGGACTTTGTGTGGTACAGAGATAATAAATCAACTTTGTGTGTTCAAGTCTAGTAGCTAAAACCCATGCAAGCCTTTGTTGGTTAACTTAAAGAGAAGGAAGAGCAATAAGAATGAGAATGTTTATATAATGCTATCAGTCTATACAGCATTTAACAGTTAAAGATAAATGTATAACTAGTTCAGACCCTGCCCTAAGGACTTAGACGTTTTGTGTTGACATTGGTAAGATGAGTGAAGGGAGGCAAATGTAAAAGGGAATTAAAGTTGCAGCTGTGTGTACTTAGGCTTCCTTACAGTTAAGCAATTAAAAAAGACAGCCAAAACATTTGACGATTATAATACACACAAGTTGCTTTTGCAAACTATAGGGTTGGCTTTCCCCATTATTCCATAGTGTCAATGTACCAGTCTTGTATTCCCAGTGGATCTGATGGACACAGCTTGAGAGAGCAGAAATCCAGTCTTACAGTGGCACACTAATCAGAAATCCAGATCTCCTTTCCCAAGTTGGGTTATGTGCCTCGTGCCCTGAATTTTCCCAGACTGAACCCTGCATAATCCTCTCTTTAGGATAGGATAGAATGTAAGACAAGAGAACCACTTAACCTTGTGCCACTTTATTCATTATTCCAGTTCCCAATCCTTGTGAGGCCAATGGAGGAAAGGGTCTTTGCTCTCATCTCTGCCTCATCAACTTCAACAGCACCTATTCCTGTGCCTGTCCCCACCTCATGAAGCTGGACAAGGACAACATCACATGCTATGGTAAGTAAAAGGCAGAGGTTTTGTTGCTCTTTCAGTCCCAGTGTATAGCTGTGGAGAAATCTAAAAGAAGCCCCATCCTAAAGGTAATGGAATTTGAGACAACAATTCTGTAAAATATATTCTTCTTCGTGGTCTCTGCGAATCATACAAATGGGTTTCACTGCGCCTGCGCAGTGCTGTTCGGATACTTCTAGAATCACTGGGCAAAGTACACTTTGCAACATATAGAAACTTTTTGGCGGTAACCCCACCCCCCTCCTATAAAGCCCCGGTTCCCGCTCTTTTTACCCAGTTCCATTTTTTCCGCCGCGTTTGGCTGCTGTTTGGAACTTCGCTCTTGTTAGCTCGTTTTGGATCACTGTTTTTTTGACTCGGACTGTTTTTTGGACTTTGGCGTTTCTTCTCCCCCCGTGTACTGGACTCCTGGACTGTTGACCTTGATTGTGGAATTCGTGTTGGATTTGACGACCTCGGTAGCGATGTCTCCTCCGTTCAAGAAGTGTGATATTTGCGGGGGGAAAGTGCCGGTGCAGGATCCCCACACCTCCTGCCTTTTCTGCCTCGGGAAGGAGCATGATGTTAAGTCTTGCTCCCTCTGCAAATCCATGTCCTCCCAGGCCAGGAAGAATCGCAAATCGCGGCTCACCTCAGCGATAGCCCAGGGTAAGATCCGGGAAGGGGATCCTCGCCCGTCTTCGGCCCCTGTGGCTCCTGTGTCGGCGGCTCTTTCCGCCAGAGATGGCCCGGCAAGTGCACCCCCGTCAACTTCCGATCGCTCTGGGGGGCCCAACCCCAAGGCTAATGTGGCCCGTGGATCTGCCAAGCCCAGTGCCACCACCAAACCCACCAAGCACCCACATAAATCTGGGTCTGTGGGTATGGCCGCCGCATCGACTTCGTCGCGGAGTCGGGAGACCCCTTCTAAGACCTCGCGGCCGGCATCGGAGCACAAGCCCCGCAAGGAAGCTCTGTCGGACCCGAAGGATGGATCGGGTGCTGCCAAAGACACCGCCTCCAGGGCGAAGACAGCCCCCCGTAAGGAGGATGCGCCCAAACCGGGTGGAAGGCTCACAGAGTCGCCTATCCCCTTCTTCTCTCCGGATGCTCCACGGGGCTCCGCGTCATCCAAGAAGAGGAAGGCATCGGATTCAGCTTCAGAGGCTACGGCTTCCAAGAAGTCAAAACACTCTAAGGATCGTCCTCGCAAGGAGCCTGAGGGAACTAAGGAACCAGAGCGCCCGACCCGCCCTCGCATCCGGACGGATTCTCCAAGGCGGGACACCCTGTCGGTTGTATCCGATGACCTTCATCCAGGGAGGCCCAGCAAACTTTGTCGACCCCGGGACCTTCGGCGACAACAACCGTGCCCTTTCTCCTCTCGAATGAGGAAGAATCCCGGGACAGACTTTCGAGATCTCCTTCTTGGGATTTGCCCTCGCGGTCTCCATCCCCAGCGCTTCGTTCTCCAGCGCGGACTGAGCGGCCCCCGAGGTCCTTGTCGCCAGCGCCCCTGTCTCCTTTACCGGTGCCCGCTGATGATGGAATATTCTACGACTCCGAGGCAGACCAGTTCTACCAAAAGGTGTCCAGGGACGTCGCGATGTCCAGGGTGCCCTCTCGCGATCGCCCCCGTGATTGTCCCCGAGAGGTCTCGCAGCTGGAGATACGCCAGCGGGACCCTGTTCCAGCTTCCAGAGCTGCTTTGCTCCAGCCATCACCGCGACCAGCTGACAGACCTAGACGCAATATCGTTGTCCAGGTGGAGTCCTCCGATTCCGAGGCGGACGCTTCGGTCGGGACGGAAGACCCTTCAGATGTGGAAGACCTCCCGCGTCAATCGCCGCAGGATCTCCACTACCCAGAGGCGGCCTCCCCATCGGATGATGTCCGTTCCTTCGCGGAACACATCATTAAGATGTCCAGGGCCCTGGACATCGACCTGGTTTACCTGGAGGCGGATGCAGCAAACCCAGTCGAACGTCGGGTCCATGGCCGGGTTCCAACACCTCCGTGTGTCCCGTTTTTGCCATCCTTGGAAACGATCCTCAAGCGTTCCTGGGACTCTCCTTCGTCGCCTCTCGGGCCTCCACGGAAGATCGAGTCGCTATACAAGGTCGCGGCTCCCAATGCTCCGTGGCTCATATCGCATCCTCGCCAGAATTCGGCTATAGTGGAAGGGGCCCAACAGACCTCCACCCAGCGCCAAACCACCTCACCGGTTGATAAAGAGGCCAGAAAGATAGACGCCCTGGCCAAGAAGGCATATGCAGCAGCGGCACTGGCGGCGAAAGCCACTAGTTACACGGCTTGCATGGGAGCTTACGTCCAGACATTGATGGAGGGCATCTCCCCGATTGTGCCGGAAGTTCCTGATGAGGTGCGGAGGACCCTGACCGAGATCAGGGATGAGACCCACTCGATTGGCAGCTGGCTGATCACTGCGGCTAGGAACGTCACGGAATGCGTTGGAAGGGCTATGTCGGCTTCCATTGCGTTGAGAAGACATGCCTGGCTCCGCGGCTCGGACCTCAATCAGAGCGTGAGATCCACAATCGAGGACATGCCCATCGATGGTTCAGGGTTGTTCCACGCCGATACGGACGAGCGGCTCAACAAGAAGTTCCGCATGAAGGCGGCCGCTCGCAAGCATGGCATGTCCACACCGGGCTCCTCTTCCTTCCGCAAGCGTCTTCGTCCCTGGTAACATCACCAAGGTCAATTCCAGAGGTCCCCCTATCAGGAACGCCAGTTCCATCAACAGGGGTCACAGCGGCAGGGCTACCCCTCTCAGCAGTCCTCTTCCTCGGGCCGTCGCAACCAGTCTCGGTACCGAAAGAACCGCCGACAGGAGCCCGACCAGGGGAAGAAAAGGGCATGAAGATCCCCAGCGCACTTCGCCTCCTCCAGTTTGTTTTTTCTTGACATCCTTAGGCCCTTTGCCACCACATGGGCCTCCATATCTTCCGACTCTTGGGTCTTAAACATCGTCCGAAGGGGCTATACCCTCGAGTTCGAAGAGCTCCCGCCCACCGGAGCTTTTATTTCTACTGCCCCCTCGGGCACCCTTCTCGATGAAGTGCGCTCCCTCCTTCAAAAAGGGGCCATCTCTCCCTTGTCTCCGGATTTGTGGCCCAAAGCCTTTTTCTCCAGATATTTCACGGTTCCAAAGCCAGATGGAGGAATCAGACCCATACTGGATTTAAGGGAACTGAACTCTTTCTTAAGATATAAACGTTTTCGCATGGTAACGTTGGCTTCCATTCTGCCTCTGCTCCAGCAGGACCTCTGGTTCGCGATGGTGGACCTGAAGGACGCTTATTTTCACGTCGGGATAAGAGAATCCCACCGCAGATTCCTCGCCTTCGCCATCGGCTCCGTCGCCTACCATTACAATGTGCTCCCATTCAGTTTGGCCACAGCTCCTCGAGTCTTCACGAAGTGCATGGCCCCAGTGGTAGCCTATCTCCATCAGAGGGGATTCAGCGTCTTTCCTTACCTCGACGACTGGCTGCTGACAGCCCCGTCAAGACTGGAGCTCCAGGACGCAATCCGCTTTACTCTAAACCTCTTGTCGGAGTTGGGACTGGTAGTCAACCTGGAGAAGTCCCACTTGACCCCATCCAAACAGGTCCGTTTCATCGGCTCCGTGCTCGACTCCGAAGAGTCTATGGCCTACCTTCCTCAGGACCGCTTTCAGGCCCTGTCAACCGCAGTGCGCACCGTCTACTTGAGCAGGAGACTCAAAGCCAGGGATATCCAGGTCGCATTGGGGCACATGGCCTCCACCACATTCGTCACCCCATGGGCACGACTGCGCCTCAGGCCGCTTCAGTCATGGTTCCTCTCCGTGTTCAACCCATTGACAGACTACCAAACAAGTGGCTCACCGTACCGAGGGCCGTGACTTCCTCCCTCTTATGGTGGCTAGACTCCCAAAACGTGTGCATAGGTATGCCCTTCGTCCAGCCTCAACCACAAATGACCCTGACGACGGATGCGTCGATGGAAGGCTGGGGTGCACACCTTCGGGACCTATGCGTGAGAGAGAAGTGGTCCCTGCAGGAACGTGCGCTTCACATCAACGCGCTGGAAATGTTGGCTGTCGAGAAGGCTCTCAAAGCATTCGAATCCACCGTCACAGGCAAGGTGATTCTGCTCAGGACCGACAACACAACGGTGATGTACTATGTCAACAAGCAGGGAGGCACCAAATCCAGAACTCTCCTGGACATCACGTTGAGGATCTGGGATTGGTGCATCCACAGACACATCCTCCTCCAGGCTATTCACCTACCAGGAGAAGAGAACACCCTAGCGGATCAGCTCAGCAGGACATCAACCTGCCACGAGTGGAGGCTTCATCCAGAGACTGTCGGCGACCTATTTTGCAGGTGGGGAGCTCCCCGGGTCGACCTGTTTGCGACAGCCTCCAACAGCCACTGTCCCCAGTTCTGTTCTCGGGTGCGACACGAGAGTCCCCTCGGAGATGCATTCGCCTTCGACTGGTCCCGGGAAATGATTTATGCCTTTCCCCCGTTTCCACTGCTGACCAGGGTGGTGTCCAAGATGTCGAGGGAGAGAGTCGACGCGATCCTCATCACCCCGTGGTGGCCAAGACAGCCGTGGTTTCCGCTGCTTCTGCACCTTTCCAACGGCGAGTTTCTCCGGCTGGAACCGAGGCCAGACCTTCTTACCCTCCAAGGGGGGAGGGTTCGGCATCCCGACATTGACTCGTTGCCGATGGTGGCTTGGAGGCTCCTGCATTGACGGCGCTGCCACCTTCGGTGCGGAGGGTGATCCGTGCCGCGCATAGGCCTGCGACCCAGAGATCATATGCCTCCAAATGGAAGAGATTCCTTTCATTCCTTGCTGAAAGGAACCTGTCGCCTGAGAGCATCACTGTGCCAGTGGTGCTTGATTTCTTGATGTCACTGGTGGAGGCGGGCCTGTGCCTTGCTTCCATAAAATGTTACCTGTCTGCTATTTGTTCACATTTTCAATATGATGGTTTGCCTTCTTTTTTCAGGGACCCTCTGGTAAAAAACTTTTTAAAAGGATGCAATAACCTCTACCCACAGGTTTCTCTCCCTGCCCCGGCTTGGAGCTTGGAGGTTGTATTGGCTGCCCTCCAGTCCAAGCCCTTTGAGCCCTTGGCCACAACAGACTTAAGACTCTTAACCTGGAAGACTGTTTTCCTGGTGGCCATCACCTCGGCTCGTCGGGCAGGAGAACTTTGTGCCCTGCGGAGGAATGAACCTTTCCTCCGGTTCCACAAGGACAAGGTGGTACTCCGGACTGATATCACCTTCCTACCTAAGGTGGTATCCCTGTTCCACATGTGTCAGGACATTGTGTTGCCGACCTTGGCTTCGAACCCGACAACTGTGGAGGAACGTAGCCTCCATATGCTGGACGTTAGGAGAGCCTTGGCCTTCTACTTGGACAGGACTATGGGTTCGAGCCGTTCCGAAAGACTCTTTCAATGTTATTCGGAACCGAGAAAGGGCTTGCCGGTGTCGCCCCAGAGACTCTCGAAATGGGTGGCCAGCACCATCCGCCTTTGTTATGAACTGTCGGGGAAATCGGTACCGGCCAAGGTCCGCTCGCACGCGACCAGGGCGGTTGCAGCGTCCTCTGCCTTTCTGGCTGGCATTCCTTTAGATTATGTTTGCAAGGCTGCGGTTTGGTCCCAGCCATTGACCTTTATAAAGCATTATAGGCTGGACACTAGGGCAATTCGGGACGCAGCCTTTGGGAGGGCTGTCTTGGTTTCTGGGTTGCATTGATGACTTGTCTTGTGTGCTGTGCCTTTGAATTGGTCTATAATGTGCTCACTTGTGTTCGCCTTCAGGGAGAGTGGTTTTGCATAACCTTACAAATTCTCCTCAGGTTCTGCAGAGTGTTATTCACTGTAACCGTGGTTTATGCTTGCGCAATGCCTTTGGGCTTGGTCGTGCGTGACCTTACATGCCCTCCGTATGCCTTAAAAATTATGTCTGCATTGAGTGTTGTGCAAAGAACAGGACTGACTCTTTATGGTTCACGGTTTATTGTTATAATAAATTTACCTTGGTTTACCATAGCTTGGGTTTCAGGACACTCCCTCCGCCGTTTATCTAAGCTTGTCAGTCTAAACCCATTTGTATGATTCGCAGAGACCACGAAGAAGAAGGACAGGTTACTCACCTGTAACGGTATTTCTTCGAGTGGTCATCTGCGAATTCATACAAATCCCGCCCATCCTCCCCTCGGTGTCCTGCTCACTTTGGCTCTGTCTTACATCGCCTACTTGGCGGGAAAAAAATTTGGAACTGGAGAAAAAGAGCGGGAACCGGGGCTTTATAGGAGGGGGGCGGGGTTACCGCCAAAAAGTTTCTATATGTTGCAAAGTGTACTTTGCCCAGTGATTCTAGAAGTATCCGAACACCACTGCGCAGGCGCAGTGAAACCCATTTGTATGAATTCGCAGATGACCACTCGAAGAAATACCGTTACAGGTGAGTAACCTGTCCTTATCTTGGGTTATGCATGTCTCTGCTCTTGTTATTCCCATGTCCTCTGCACTGCAGACAGGTATGAGTTCCAGCTTCATTCTGAGCATAAGCTCCACAGGTCTAGACTCTGAAGGATCAGATGTCATGGGGAATCCTGATTAGCTAAAAAAAAAAATGAGTTTCTTCTTCGTGGTCTCTGCGAATCACACAAATGGGTTATTCTGCGCCTGCGCAGCAATGCTCGGAAACTTCTGGAATCTCTGGGCAGAATGTAAAGTAACTTTCTGCAACTTTTTGGCGGTAACTCCGCCCATCCCTATATAAAGCCCCTAGCGGCCCACTCTCTCTCAGTTCCTTCATTCCGCCACGCAAAGCAGCTTGAGGAACTTCTCAGCTTTGACTTTTATTCACGGATTGAATCTCTGGACTCTTGACCATCGGCTATTCCTACTGACCACTCTAACGGACTTCCCTATTATTCCAACGGTTTGAAACGACACTGTACGGATTGACTCGGACCGGTAAACGACTACGCTTTGATTCTCCCCCTTCGGACCCTTCCCAATGGCGTCCTTCAAGAGGTGCTCCAACTGTGGGGTCAAGATCCCCATCTTGGATGGACGTGACAAGTGTATCCTGTGTCTGGGGGAGACACACATCCCGGGGGCTTGCATCCACTGCAAGGCCATGACGTCCCAGGCCTTGAAGAACCGGGACCAGAAGCTTCCCTGTAGAAGCCTTTCAGCCCACCACCTCTTCGGGGGAACCAGCTTCCCAAGCCCCCTCGTCCGCCTCCCATGTGGACAAGCCGGACAAGGCCAAGGCCTCAAAGAGGAGGCATGGAGATAAGCAGAAATCCTCCAGAGAGGATGAGGACAAAAGACATGCTGACAAGCAAAAGTCCTCCAAGGACGGCGAGGGGTCCAGACGAACTAGGTCGGCCTCCCCAGTATCGAAGATCAGACGTAAAGGGCCACCTAGTACGGTCTCCGTTCCTCCCCCGGACCGTGGGACCACGGCTACTCCAACTCCGAGGCCTGTTTCGACTGTGGCTCCACCTCCGCTGGAACCGAGGATTCTGGTCGCACCTCACCTCTCCATCCCGGACGAGAGCCTCCAGATAGTCACGCTGGACCCGAGCTCCGAATCTGAGGGTGAGATCCCAGACTCGGATCCCCCTCCTTCTCCCTCCAGGCGAGGGTCTCGACAGACGTCCCAACAAAGGTCTCGCTCACCTCTCCGCCTCCCCCACGCCGACCCCGGTCTCCACCACGTAAGGATAGGGCTGCTCTGGGTACCAAGGCAGACAAAGCTCTAGATCGGGATCTTGAAGATCGGGACCTCTTTGACGTCTACCCAGACTTGGTGTATGATCCCCAGTCGGGCCAGTACCTCCTCCCAGTGGATGCCTCTCATTTACGCAGACGGCTCCCGGACCCAACCAGGATTAGGCCACGATCTCCTGTCCCCAGAGACACCACTCACAAGTCGGATGACATCTTCCAGAGACAGCCATCATCTGACAGGAAACCTTCTCCGCCGACCCGACAGCCTAGCAGGTCGCCTTCCAAATCTCGGTCCCGCTCTCGTTCTCTGTCCCGCTCGCCGTCACCATTTCCCAAGGATGACCAGTCGTTTGCCTTTGGACAGCCGGATGCCCCATCCCCCTCCGATGATGTCAGGTCTTTTGCGGATAGGGTCATCCGTATGGCGGATGCGCTGAAACTAGAGGTTTCTCATTCAGAGGACGATGCTCTCGACCCTGTTGAGAGACGGATCCATGGCTGCGCCCCTGCTCCTCCGTCCCTGACCTTCCTTCTTTCCTTGGAGAAGATTGCTAAAAGGTCTTGGGACACTCCAGCCACTATCGCCTCTACCTCGAGGAAGATTGAGAACCTCTACAGGGTCACCCCATCGGGACCCTCATGGCTCTTCAACCATCCCAAGCCCAACTCGGCCATCGTGGAGGGGTCACAGACTTCCTTCACTCCCCGCCAAGCATTTTCTCCAGCTGACAAGGAAGGGAAAAAGATTGACGGCCTCGCCAAAAAGTTTTATGCATCTGCCACCTTGGACATCAAAATTGCCAACTATCTGGGCCTCGATTACCTGGGCCTCGATTACCTCTGACACTTGGGTCCTAGATATTGTGTCTTGGGTCCTAGATATTGTCCGACGAGGTTATGCCCTTGAGGTTATGCCCTTGAGTTTTTAGAGCTCCCTCCCACCGGAGCCTTTAATTCCACCCTACCCTCGAACACCCTTCTTGACGAAGTGCGCTCCCTCCTAGACAAAGGCGCTATCGAACCCGTGGATCCGGCTCGGGCCCGATACTGCTTCTTCTCCAGATACTTTACCGTCCCAAAGAGGGACTCTGGCCTTAGACCTATCCTGGACTTACGCGAGTTGAACTCTTTCATTGTTTACAAACGCTTTAGAATGGTAACTCTCGCCTCTATTCTGCCGTTGTTACAGAAGGACTCCTGGTTCATCACTTTAGATTTAAAGGACGCTTGTTTTCATATATCCATCAGAGAAAGCCATCGCCGGTTCCTCACCTTTGCCATCGGTACCGACATCTTCCAGTACAAGGTCTTGCCGTTCGGCCTTTCCACGGCCCCGAGGGTCTTCACAAAGTGTATGGCCCCGGTCGTGGCTTATCTGCGTCAGAAGAGGATAACTGTTTTTCCTTACCTGGACGACTGGCTCTTCACCGCTCCATCCCGGGATGCACTCCTACGGGACGTTCAATTTGCACTATCCCTGCTGGAGGCACTTGGACTACAAGTCAACCTTCAAAAGTCCCATCTCCAACCCACAAGGAGACTGGACTTTATCAGGATGACACTGGACTCCAGGGTGATGAAAGCCTTCCTTCCCCTCTCCAGACATGACGCACTGGTCTCCTTTCTAAAGGACTGCCTTTCCCGGAGAAGAGTTCGAGCCCATACAGTCCAAGTGGCCATGGGTCACCTGGCTTCTACAACATTTATCACCCCTTGGGCCAGACTGCGCTTCAGACCTCTACAGTCGTGGTTCCTGTCCGTCTTCGATCCCGTGCACGACTCACCAACGAGGCTGCTTACCATCCCGAGGACAGTTCAGAGATCTTTGCTCTGGTGGCTCGAACCCGACAACGTCTGCGTGGGCATGTTCTTCGTGCCCCCACAGCCGCAAATCAAGCCTCTCTGCTAGGATGGGGCGCTCATGTCATGGATCTCTCCATCAAAGACAAGTGGTCACTGACAGAGGCCTTGCTCCACATAAATGCCTTGGAAATGCTTGCGGTAGAGAAAGCCCTCAAGGCCTTTTCCTGCCTACTACTGTTGCTTACAGACAATACCACCACAATGTACTACCTCAACAAGCAGGGAGGCACAAGGTCAAAGACGCTTCTGGACATCACCCTCCGCATCTGGGATTGGTGTATTACTCACAACATCCTTCTACAGTGCATCCACCTGCCAGGCGATCAGAACGACCAGGCAGATCAACTGAGCAGGTCCCCCAAGACTTGCCACGAATGGAGGCTCCATCCAGAGATGGCTTCAGAGTTATTCCTCCAATGGGGCATGCCAGTGCTGGACCTCTTTGCATCCCCTCAGAGCGCCCAGGTCCCAGCATTTTGCTCTCGGGTCCGAGCACCCGACCCTGAAGGGGACGCCTTCCAACTCTGCTGGAGCCAGGGGCTGCTCTACGCTTTCCCTCCATTTCCCCTAGTGACGAAGGTGTTATCAAAAATCATGACCGACCAATCAGATGTCATTCTGGTTACCCCATGGTGGCCAAGACAACCGTGGTTCGCCCCCCCCTTCTACAACTCTCCAAAGGACGCTATCTCCGAATCGAGTACCGTCCTGACCTCCTCTCCCTGCACAACGGGCTGATTCTCCATCCCGACATGGACTCTGTCCCATTGGCAGCGTGGAGGATACAGTTTTGACCTCCCTCCCATCTGAGGTTCAGGACGTCATACTGGCAGCTCAGAAGCCATCCACGCACAGGGCCTATAGCTATAAATGGTCCAAATTCTTGACTTTCCTTGATCACAGGAAGATCACACCATCTCAAGTGTCAGTTCCCACCATTCTTGACTTTTTGATGTCCTTAGCCAATTCTGGCTTAGCCCTCAGTTCTATCAAGGGCTATTTGTCGGCCATCTCCTCCCGGTATACGTTTGGAGATAGGCCGTCTCTGTTCCGGAATCCCTTGGTTAAAAAGTTCCTAAGGGGATTCAATAATTTACATCCACCCTCTTCGTTTTCTAGCCCGGCTTGGAGATTGGACTTGGTGCTCTCTAAGCTTACATCGAAGCCCTTCGAGCCCATGGCCACCATAGACCTCAGACTGCTTACATGGAAAACAGCCTTCTTGGTGGCCATAACATCCGCTCGTCGGGCTGGAGAACTATGTGCCCTGCGGGCTGACCAGCCCTACCTTCGCTTTCATAGGTACAAGGTGGTTCTCCGGACTGATATCACCTTCCTACCTAAGGTGGTGTCAGCCTTCCATCTAAACCAGGACATTGTACTTCCCACTTTGGCTCCGAACCCGACCACAGATGAGGAGCGTCGCATTCATTCCCTGGACGTAAGAAGAGCCCTGGCCTTCTATCTGGACAGATCTTGAGGCTTTCAAATAGGCTCTTTGTCTGCTACTCAGAGACAAAAAAGGGGATGCCAGTCTCCCCACAGAGATTTTCGAAGTGGGTCACTAGCACTATCCATCTTTGTTATGAACTTGCTGGTGTTCCCGCTCCGGCACGGGTTCGAGCCCATGCAACTCGGGCGGTAGCTGCATCTTCTGCCTTTTTGTTGGGAATTCCTCTGGAGGATGTTTGCAGGGCTGCTACCTGGTCCCAGCCTTTAACTTTCATCAGACATTACAGGCTGGATTCTAGGGACAGGCAACGCGCAGCCTTTGGGAGGGCAGTATTGATCTCTGGCTTGCATTGAATCCACAAACTTTATGGTATGGTTATGCTGTTTATTAGCGTTAATAAAATCGAATGTTACAATGCTTGGACACTCCCTCCTCCTTGACTTAAGCTTGCCAGTCTAACCCATTTGTGTGATTCGCAGAGACCACAAAGAAGAAGGACAGGTTGCTCACCTGTAACTGTGTTTCTTCGAGTGGTCATCTGCGAATTCACACAAATCCCGCCCATCCATCCCCTCAGTGTCCCGCTCATATTTTTGCTGACGTTGCCGTCTAGCTGTGGCGGCTCATTCGGAACTGAGAGAGAGCGGGCCGCTAGGGGCTTTATATAGGGATGGGCGGAGTTACCGCCAAAAAGTTGCAGAAAGTTACTTTACATTCTGCCCAGAGATTCCAGAAGTTTCCAAGCATTGCTGCGCAGGTGCAGAACAACCCATTTGTGTGAATTTGCAGATGACCACTCGAAGAAACACAGTTACAGGTGAGCAACCTATCCTTCCATTCTCTCCCTTCCAGTTGTGCAAGAGGAGGAGAGGGGAGGATCACTAGAACATGAGGCTTATTCATCTAATACTAACCTAGTGCTTTCCAGACATGTCAGACTACAACTCCTATCATCCTTGTTTGCCATGCTATCATGGGAGGGTGATGGATTGGAGAAAGAGCTGCTAAACTATAATTTAGAATTGCTGGCTTTAAGAACTAGGAACTTCTTAGACTAAAGGTGCAATGTAGGAGTGCCTGTGGGACAGTTTTTGCTCCCACTTCAGGCCTTACCACCCCCTGCCAAGATGCGGCCAGAATCCCTTTTGAATGCCACTCCTCTCTCCCCTTATATCCTTGTAAAAGTAATGGAGGAGCATGTACAATTTCAAGGTACTTGCTTGCTTATTTATTTATTTATTTATTTATTCGGTGCGCTTGCATTCCAAGGTAAATTCCAGAAAGCACAACTCACCTCTCCATGCAAGTTACATTAAATTACGATTCTTGGCTTTCATTAGGATAGGGATGGGCAACTGCAAAAGTTTCTGCGGTGTTCCCCACCTCCTCCAGTCAAATGCACCATTGTGACCATTAGTGACATCATGCCACTTACAGCTTTGTCTTCAGTTCCTCTTCCACCAATTTTTAAACTCTTAATTTTTGTGTCTGTTTGATGGTCATCTAGGAGTCAGGCTGTGTGGGCATAAAACTGCTACATTCTGCAGTAGTTTTTCACTGTTTTGGGATGAAATAATATTTTTAATCCCAATAATATTTTTTTAAAATTGTGGCGGGTAACTGGGGACTTCAAGCGTCTCACAGATAGAGCTTCAAAACAATGTTCTGGGAGCTGCAAGCAGTCTGTGGGCTACAGTAGCCCCACTATTGCATTATCCTTTGAGAGGTTATCAGACAAAATAGCAATTACTTATCTATTGTTTCATGTTTATAATCCAGTTAAAATGATATGGAATCAAAATGTAATTAAAACATTCAGAAACCATTTTCCATTACAAGGTAATCCCTATGGAAAGCTGGAATGCATTAAAATGAAATACAAGAAATGGTCCTAAAAATATGTCTCTCTTGTTGGTTCTTACAAGTACAGTGTAGGTGGAAGGGAATCATGGGACAGATTGTTTTTGCACCTCTAACTGAGGAATGCTGTGATGTGTCAGAAAGCCTTTCAAGTTCCTTTTTTCCCCTGACACTGTACAGATATACTTAGGACATACCATATGCTACAAATATAAATTAGTTTCCTGCCTGTTGTACTGCTATGGCTTCGCAACCAAGGAAACATGGGAACCATAGGTCTTTGAGGAGGTCATCGTGTTTTAAAGAAAGATAATGCCTGTGCAAAAACTACAGTACCCAAGAGTCTTTGGGGGACACAGAAGTTAAACTAGATTGAAACCAGTTTCAGCCTATGAAATGTGAGGTGCACACCCACTTTGCATTTATCTTGTGGTTGCTTGGGACAGTTAGCCATATTTGACAGATAACTAGCTTAGGAGCTTGTAGTCTGCTGACCTCAAATGGAATAAATTCTTATCATGTGTACTTGACTTTTGTCTCCTTCTCCAGAGTTTAAGAAGTTCTTGCTCTATGCCCGCCAAATGGAAATCCGAGGGGTTGACATTGACAACCCATATTACAACTACATCAACTCCTTCACTGTGCCTGACATTGACAATGTCACTGTGGTTGACTATGATGCTATGGAGCAGAGGATCTATTGGTCAGATGTGCGCACTCAAACCATCAAGCGGGCGTTCATCAATGGAACAGGCGTAGAAACGGTTGTCTCTGCAGGTACTCCTTTGTCTCCCTCTGTCGTCTCTTCCTCTTAACTTTTCCACACTTTATACTGTATTTTGACATGGCTCTGTTTTTATGTGAATAGCTGTTGTTGTTGTGCCTTCCATTTGTTTTCAACTTCGCTTCCGAGCTCAATATAAGGTGTTGGTTATTACCTATAAAGCCCTAAATGGCTTGGGCCCAGGATACCTAAAGGACCGCCTCTCCCCGTACATTCCGCCTCGCACCCTCAGAACATCTGGGCAGCAATTACTGAAGGTGCCTGGGGCTAGGTTAACCTCCACCATGCGGAGGACATTTTCCACGGCTGCCCCAGCCCTTTGGAATATGCTGCCCATTGAGCTCCGCTCATCCACCACCCTGGCCCAATTCAGGAAGGACTTAAAAACCTTCCTGTTTCAACAGGCATTCCCCGATTAAATATCCTGTGGGCCTCCCTCCTCTTCCGTGGCCAAGAGGTTGGGCTATGGGGCTTTTTCTCCTGTTATTTTCTTGATGTATTGATGTATTTGTATGGTTTTAATTTTTTTTGTATTGATAATATGGATTGTGTGTGTTTTTAATTGGTTTGTAAGCCGCCCTGATCGTTGGAAGGACGGGGTATAAATAAAAAAATTATTTATTTATTTATTTTAACTTGTGGTGGCCCTCAGGTGAACCTACAATGGCAAGATTTGTACAGAGGAGGTTTGCCCTTGCCTTCCTCTGAGGCTGAGAAAATGTGACTTGCTCAAGGTCACCCAGTGGGTTTCATGGCCAAGTGGGGAACCATTTTATTTATTTAGTTATTTTGCTTTTATACCAAAGTTGAGGAGAGTTGTGGCCCTCCAGATATTGCTAAATCAATTGTCGCCAAACTTTGTTTCCCTAGATGTTTTGGACTTTAGCTCCCAAAATTCCTGACTTTTGGCCAAAGCAGGCTGGGGTCTCTGGGAGTTCAAGTCCAAAACACCTGGAAGACCAAAATTTGGGAACCATTGTTCTATAAGCTAGAACTAATATCTTTCTTCACTATTGGCCAGGCTGTCTGGGGCTGGTGGGTATTGGTTTCAGCAACATCTGGAAAGATGAAAGTCCCCCACCATGCTTTTATCTCTTGTGCTAAATGAAACTGAAGTTCTTTCAGCTGAATACAGTTTTGAATTATAACCTCCTCCCAGCTCTGCTATAGAAGCATCTTCCTTCTTTGTCTCTCTCTGGGCTTTACCGTTGACTTCCCTAATTTGATAGATTTCCCCCTCCCCTTGCATTGTTTTCCAGACTTACCCAATGCCCATGGCCTAGCTGTTGACTGGGTTTCAAGGAATCTTTTCTGGACAAGCTATGATGCTAACAAGAAGCAAATCAACGTGGCACGGCTAGATGGCTCATTTAAGAATGCTGTGATTCAGGGATTAGACAAACCTCATTGCCTAGTTGTACATCCTCTCAAAGGGTGAGTCTGGAAAAGCTACGCCAGTTGAGTTTGTTTTATTTTCATCTCACCCTTTTCCCAGTAGAGAACTCAAGGGGGTTTACAATGTAGATTAACACAAAATATACCTTTAACCGTTTGTAATACAATTTTTAAAAAGTTAGAGAATAGCGATAACTTTGAATGGCTGTGAGAAGGAGATAAGAAGCTTCCACTTTCCTTTTCAGTTAACCATATTTTAGCATTATATCTGGACCCTATATTGCATTTCACCTTCATTATGTTTTACTGAAATAAGCCACGTTGATAAATCATAAAAATAACTGCAGTTTTTCCTAGTAATCATGTGTTTGCTTGAATGAGAACATTGCAAAAGTTTCCCAGTGTGTAAGTTTCTTTGCATTTTTTCATGATTTTCTCAGCCCTCAACCTTCAAAATAGTGGTGGAACTAGAGCACGGTAATCAAGTATATACTATAGTTTATCTTATCTTAGAGGATACACAGTATCTGAATATTGTCTGAGAACAGAACACAGCTTCCTAACTACAAAGAAAATGATCTGTTGATATTTTTGTTTACTATAGTTGTAAGGGCCCAGAAGATTTATTTTTCAACCACAGCTACAATCCACCTGTTTTAAAAATATTTGCTGGTATGGAGTCTCCTTGGAAAGGTAGCATATTGTCACGTGTTGTCCTTCACCCCTTTAGAGGGCATGTTAAGGCTTGTGATTGAGCCCTTATTTCTTGGTGCCGTTAAGAAAAGGAAAGTTTGGATGTGGCAGCTTTACCAGGACACTGTTCTGGAATGAACTGAATGAAGCCCAGGGGGCATACCTAAGTGGATTTGCTTCACTCCTAAACCCTTTAACCAGCTTTAAAACATCAGGGAGAGCTGTTGTCTTCCTCTGCCCCCAGTCTGCATTAACCTGACCGTAATGGCAGTAATCATCTTAAAAGGGCTCAAGTAAAAAAAATTGACTGCTTTTAGTGTTACAAATCCTCTTTCTGAACAACGGGAAGAATTTGCCTGAATCTAAAGGAGGAAACCTGTGACATAAAGGAAAAGTTAATCTGAAGTGTTTGAGAACCTATAGAACTTGAGAAAGTTACTTTTTTGGAGCACAGCTCCTAGAGTTCCCTGGCCATAGGACATCCAAACTAGGGAATTATGGATGTTGTAGTTGAAATATAAATTTTCTAGGCTCTGAGAATATTGTGTGATTGTGTGTGTACATACATGGACATGCTAACTGTTTTAGGACAGATTGTTTGACAAGGGAGACCTTGTTGAGTTGTCAGGACACTAGTTCTCTGGACATAGCGCTAAAAGAAAATTCAAAGTAATGGGGTTTTTTGCATTTATGTTGAACCGTTTTCCCCCATGGAATGGAGGGGTGCATGCATTGGTGCGCTTAATCCTTACCTACCTTGCTGCAATCATTTTTCTCTTTTCTCTTTCCAATTGTCTCTATCACACAGAAAGCTCTACTGGACAGATGGGGATAACATCAGCATTGCTAATATGGATGGCAGCAACCGAAGTCTGCTCTTCACTAACCAAAAAGGACCTGTTGGTATGTAGTCAACACCATCTGCCTGTGTCCATCATTATCCTTACGCACTTGGGAAGAAGCCAGATCCTAGTTTCCCACTATTTCTCTGTATTCGGTGGAGGTATAACCCATCACTCTTGCCACTTTTATCCATGTTGCTGTTCCTCCAAATGCTACAGCTCCTGGTTCAGGCACGAGTCCAGGATTGTTTCTGATGCTTTGAATGGCCTCATGCCAGACCAATATAGCTCATTGCATCCATTGCCTGGTGCTTCTGAGAAGACTTTAATATCCTCAGACAGTTGATAATCTTATTCCATAATCATCCCTTCCTCATATTTCACCTGTAAAATACACAGTGTTGGTGGGCTACTGAATGCAATTAACTTTATTTCCATTTCCAGGGAAATGGATATAAAGTTAATTGCATTCAGTAGTAGTAAAGTATACTACAAGCAGTAGTAAAAGCATACTACAAGCAGTAGTAAAGCATACTACAAGCAGAAAGGTGTACTCATATTTAAAAAGGTTTCTTTCTTTTTTCATGAAAGAAAGGATATGCTCCTGCAGACATGAGAAACACAAAATACAGCAGTGAAATACAAAATACTTGTTTAACTTATACCCAAAAGCTTTTCTTTACATAAGACTTCAACCAATAAATCTCTTGTAGTCCTGAAGACTGAACTATCTATCTAAATTCTATAGCTGTTGTTTTCCATCTTTCCACAAGGAATTCCACAGACAGATAGATCTAGTTAGAATTTAGGCATAATTTTATTGATCATGCCTATTTATTGATAATCCGTTATCATGAGAACATCCTATAGACAGCCCATCACCATCACAGGCTGACAATATGACATGGCAGTCTGTGGTAAGCAAGAATTGCTTCCAGGTGATACAACAGAAATTAATTTTTTTTGTAGCTGAAAAAGTGTTTTGTCTGTGGGCTACTACCGTATTAGGTTTTATGCACTTAAATGTCATAAAGGCACCAGATCCTATCTTGGAAGCTAAGCAGGATCAGTGATGGTTTGTACTTAGATAGGAGGCTGCCAAGGAATACCAGGTTCTATAGGGAATATTTCAGAGGAAGGAACTGGCAAAACCACCTCTGGATATTCCTTGCCTAAGAAAACCCCGTGAAATTCATGGGTGACCATAGGTTGACAGGTAACTTGAAAGCACGTACTTTTTTTTTGCAGTGTCATGATTAGTGCTGGCATTGTATCATGGCCTAGGGTCTAGGATAAGTTGACCCTAAAATAACAGGTTGTACCAAGGGGGCTGTAACATCCGTAAAGATGAATTGTAGCATGTTTAGGTACTGGGGTGGTCAATGGATAGGATGAGACAACATGATCAACTGATTCACCTCCTTTTGTTCTGGCTGTAATGACAGCAGAGTTGTGTTGTAAAATACATCCAGGTGCACCCAGTGAACATGATGTCTAATACCTAGATGGCTCTGACCTGCGCTGCTTGGAAAGACAACTATACAGACAACAGTATTCAAGCCAATAGTGACAGAGCACAAATGCAACCACGATTTTGCCTTCACAGTCCAGAATATAACAAGCACTAATTTCATACTGCTGTACCCACTCCAATTGTTCTTTTGTTCCAGGGCTCTCCATTGATTACCAGGAAAGCAGACTCTACTGGATCAGCTCTGGCAATGGTACCATCAACAGGTGCAACTTGGATGGCAGTGGCTTGGAGGTGATAGAGACCATGAAGAACCAGTTGCGCAAGGCCACAGCATTGGCAATCATGGGTAAGAAGCAATGCCCAGGGCAGGCAGCTATCTTTACAGCTAGTCTTTTCAACAACTTTAATTGCCTTCCTCTGAAATTGAGAGTGTGTGACTTGCCTAAGGTCACCCAGTACATGGCACTTCCCTTTAGCTGTCACCTGTTTACTGATTATATTTTCTTTATACCATTTGTATGCCGTACAATTAGCAGCGTCCTCTGGGCAGTTAGCAAAGTTAAAAATTAACCACAATCCAAAGTGAAATAAATAAAAATATTAAGCCTATCAACATTCAGAGAACAGGTCTTTTTTTAAACAAAACAAAATAAAACAAAACACTGAACAGGTCTAAAAATACCCAGGGAACTATTGTTCAATAAAACATTGGTTAATAAAATCTTCACCAGATGTTGTTTTCAACAGCTGTTGTGCCCATAATGAGGGTGCCAAGTGAGACTTGAATAAAGCATTTCACAAATAGGGAGCAGGTTCTGCCAAAAGCCTTTTCATTGGGCCCCCCATGGTTTTGTCTAATCTGTTTTTTAATCCAGTGCAGTAGTGGAAGAGAGCCAGCATAGTGTAATGTTTTGAGTGTTCGTCTAGGGCATGGATGACCAGCACTCATATTTCTATTCAGACATGGAAAGTCACACTCTCTTAGCCTCAGAGAAAGGCAATGGCAAACTTCCTGTGAACAAATCCTGTGAAGAAAACCTTGTGGTAGGTTTGCCATGGGGTACCCATAAACTGAAAACAACTTGAAGGCAGATAACAACAGCATAACAGGACTAGGAAGAGTGGAAAGAGTGACCGAGGAGATTCATCTGTAACTGACTGTAAAACATCAATTAGAATAAACATAAGTTACTATCTTTGGGCCAAGCCTGTATCTGTGCTGTTGGGAAAATAACACACTTTGGCCTGAATCATGTTGCTAGCCCCAACCAGAGTAGAAGCATTGAACCAGTGGGATTTACCTAAGTGTTGACTCACTATTCAAGCATTGATTCAATGGGTCTGCTCTTGCTGAGGCTACATAAAAGTTTAAGTTCTTTGTTCATAGGAGTGCTATGAAACTCTGAGATAATTGCCCTTCCCAATGCTGTTTCTCAGCTGTTTATTCATAGGTGACTGCACATTTCAATTCCACTTGTACATTTCTCTGTCTCCCCCAGGTAATAAGTTGTGGTGGGCTGACCAAGCCTCAGAAAAAATGGGCACATGCAACAAGAAGGATGGGACAGAAGCAGTTGTGCTACGTAACAGCACCACACTAGTTATGCACATGAAGATCTATAATGAGACCATTCAGCAACATGGTGAGCTCTTGGAGGATATAGGTTATAATAGACAGGTGGCCTGTGCTTGGTACAAAGGGAGGGTGTGGAAAAACATCACTGCAAACAGGGTATTGTTTAACTCAGAATAATTTAACTCTGGTGGGATGCAGTGGTTCAAGTGGTTAAGACGCTGACTCTGTTGACTGCAAGATCGGATGTGTGCGGCCTGGATTCCACATGATGGGGTGAGCTCCCATCACTAGTCCCAGCTTCTGCCAACCTAGCAGTTCGAAAGCATGCAAATGCAAGTAGATATATAGGTACCATTCCAGTGGGAAGGTAAACAGCATTCTGTGCAATCATGCTGGCCACATGATCAAGAGTAGTCACTGACAATGCTGGCCCTTCGGCTTAGTAACGGAGATGAGCACCACCCCCTATGGTTGGACATGACTTGATAACTTTGTCAATGGGGAATACCTTTCCTTTTTACTTTTTACTTTAACTCTGAGATCAGGAAGTACAGAATCATTGGTGTAGTACCCTTAAGTTACAGGTGGTTATCATTATGTAGATGGGGTTATGTTGCCCCTGAATTAACCATGATTTGCAACAACATCTGCTGCCACGATTGTATTTCAGAACCACATCAACCGGTGGAAAATACTCAGTTTTCCTTTAAAACATGACATAAGGTTTCTATGTACATTATTTTAAAATGATGGTGTACCCTCCTCGTTATTAAAATACAGGCAGGAGGATGTGTGGTCCACAAGATATGTGATTCTCATTCTTTAAGCCCACACGGTATGGAAAAGAAAATACCAGCCTGCTAGCAGAGTCCTAGGAGGCCAGCCTTTGGAGCTTGGTGGTGACTGTACCACATGAGGCTCACTGTCCACCTTGCCTGTCCTCCTGACTCTTCCACAGAGGCAGCCTCTATTCCATACTCTGCCCATTTGATTGTGAACTGAGAGGACTATGCATGTGATAACAGAATGAAACTGAACTTGGACACTGTCTGATTCTGTGTTGGTTTCTTGATTTATTTGATTTCTTGATTTCTTGATTGATACAGGTACCAACCCTTGCAGTGTGAACAATGGTGATTGCTCACAGCTCTGCCTTCCAACTTCAGAAACAACACGCTCCTGCATGTGCACAGCTGGCTATAGCCTGAAGAGTGGGCAGCAGTCCTGTGAAGGTGAACAATTGTCTGTGGGGCAAAACTATGCAACGGTTTGCCTCATTCCTGGGGTCTTTGTTGTTCTGCATATCTGAGTGATGTGTCACAGCTTAACACCTTGACTGTCGAAAGTTCAGAGCAGTAGGGCACTTAAGCTACAAATGCTCTGATTTTGCCGTGGTTTATTTATGGCATTACACATAGATAATGTGATGACTAAACTATTCTGAATACCGTATAGGCTTGGCAGGGTACTGTGGCCAGTCCTGTATATGAAGCAGTTTTTCAGAGGGATAGCTATTATGTTGTGTTACAACAGCAACAACAGAATAACAGGTGTCACCCAGAAAAAGCCTGTGGTCTAAGCAGGATGTCCCTTCACCCTGAAATTGCAGGGGAATATATCCCTCTCCCGCACCCACATACCCTGCTTTGAACCATGAGTAGTGAAAAGTATGATAAGATACCTGGTTTTTTTTATATGACATATGTTTCTCAAGAAATACTTTATCCCAACACAATGGGGAAAAGAACTTAGATATACACTGTAAAAGAGTCAAAACGTCTGTGTGCTAGCTGAATTTAGCATTCTATTGTAAGGTTTATGGAAATAATCCTAATGTGCAAAGTGTTTTAAAAATATTAAAAGTACCATATAAATTTACAATAACATTATTTAAAATGGTATATAATATTGACACTGCCTTATGATCAGTCAGACCACTGAACCATTGCATCCCAGATTATTTGGTCAAATTGGTAGAAACTCACCAAAGCTTCATGCAGCTACCCTGCCCTCAGCTTCTTTTAGAAGTGCTTGAATCTAGGACATGAAAATCGTGGGTTCAGCTACTCACCTACAGCCATCCCTCCTTTTTGTTTATTATGAACTTACTCAATCTCAAACCGTTGATCTATCTAGCCCTGTATTGTCTATTGCAGATTTCCCCAACCTGTCCTACAACTCCCTTCATTACTGGACATAGAGCACAGTGTCTGGGGATGATTGGACTGGTAGGCCAACAGTATCATGAGGAATCTAGGTTGTAGAAAGCTGGCCAACTCTGTCCAGCAGTAACTCTCAGAGTTCTGTTTTAGAACTTTTTGTTGCCAGAAAAACTTTGATTTCGTATGCTGGGGATGGATACTAAGATCACCAGCATATAAAGCAGAGATGGGCAATGTTTGGTTTCCAGTTTCTATCAGTCCCTTCCACTACCAGCCACTTTAGCCAGTGGTGAGGGAAAGTGGGAGTAGTAGTTGACTAAGTGCTAGAAGGACTATGTGTCTGTCACTCCCAGTGTAATGCATATGTTCTGTCACTGGGTTTTGTCCCCTCCTATGTGGTTGTGCTCACACTCAGTGACTATGTATTTTTCTCTGCGCAGGTGTTGGCTCTTTCCTCCTGTACTCAGTGCACGAGGGTATCCGAGGCATTCCATTGGATCCCAATGACAAGTCTGATGCCCTGGTCCCAGTCTCTGGGACTTCATTAGCTGTTGGCATTGATTTCCATGCTGGTAGGTGACAAACACATGGAATTGGTTATAATCCCCTTGGACCTTTCAGAGGGAAAGGAATAGAAGGATAGCTCCCTGGGGATGGGGCAAATGGATGATTTATAAAAATTATGTATGTTGCTTGTTGCTGGAGAGGGACTATTGTCTTCCTCTCACATTTACATAGCATCACTCTAAGCCTTCCCCCTACTTTTTCTTTTCTTCTTTCAGCTAATGATACCATCTATTGGGTGGACATGGGCCTGAGCACCATCAGTCGGGCCAAACGGGACCAGACATGGCGAGAAGATGTAGTGACCAATGGGATTGGCCGGGTGGAAGGAATTGCAGTAGACTGGATTGCAGGTACAGTCAGAGGTGGAACTGCAGCTGTTCAGAAGTGGAACTGGAGAATTAGAGTGGAAGGGATGCCAGTGCCTTGCAGAGACAGGAGAAGGGGAACATGACTAAATAATCAATTGTGCTCATCTTTCCCTTCAGGAAACATCTATTGGACAGACCAGGGTTTTGATGTCATTGAAGTGGCCAGGCTCAATGGTTCCTTCCGCCATGTAGTGATCTCACAGGGACTGGACAAGCCACGTGCCATCACTGTACACCCTGAGAAAGGGTAAGATTCAGCTGTGTAGGGTGGGGCTTCAAAACTACAGAAAAAAGGGGCCAAAACAGGAGCCATCTATTCTCTGTGAAGCTATTGGTGGCTTGTGTAATGGAGCTGTGGAAAGACAAGCACCCAGAATATTGTTATCAGATACTGCAGCGATGTTTACGTTCATTTAGTCTGTTGCAGGATCCAAAGGGAGGGTGTAGTCACTACTCAGGTCTTACCTGAGCTTCCTTCTGTAGACCATGGCTTGAATCTAGTTATGACTCCCACCTAGAATAAATTCACAGATTTAGTTGCAGTGTGATAAATCAGCACTTATTTAAATCCTGTTTTTGCAATGGCCTGGGACTAGCAATTGAATTTTTTAGGTACATGTTTCTTCTGGTGTGTACCTTCAGGGTTCAGTGATGTAAAATAGGTGGAGGAAACTGAATTGATTCTGGAGACTAGGTTGATTCCAGACCAGTCCGGAGGGCCAGATGACATCGGTGAAGACATATCCATAGAAATACACACACATATACAATACTGTGTGGTCCATTTTGCCTTTCTCCAAGCAGATTGAGACATTAATCTCCACACCTCTGTGCATACAGAAAAACATTCAGCTAGTTCTTGAGGGAATAGACTAGACAGTGGTGAAGTCACATGCTGACATTGCCCACTCCTCATCATCTTGACTGGGATGACAGGTGGAGGACAATAGGACTTGGACAGCACCTAGAGGAGTCATTTAATCTGAGTCCTGAGGTAGCTAAATTCCTCCAGAGGCTTCTCTAACTGATGAAGGCTAGGGAGTGTGACAAAGCAAACTCACCCTCAAGAACTCCTAAGCTGATTTCATTCCCCTTCCACTTTCCTTATTTACAGTGCTAACTGGACTGCAGTTTTGTGGTCATGGTTCACTGGCTGTCCCACTGCCTATCCTTCTGAGGGGGCAAAGTTTGAGGAAATGGCCCACCTTGTTTGCCCATGCCCCATAGGCTCCTCGTTCCTCTTCAAAAATGCCAAGAAATCAGCTGATCATCACAGGGTCTTTGCACTCCCTATCCTAGCCACATGATGACTTTCTACTGAATGAATGTTTTCAACTGATTCCATGATGAGAACTTTGCAGTTTGAAATGGTACAAAGCAATATGAAAGTTCAGTTGGCATTGTTTGGTGTGTGACAGCCCATTCCTATTGCTTGAGACTGTGCTCATGAAGCCACAAACATGAAAAAGCACTGAAATATAGTGCCAGCACCAAAGAGGTCAGAGTTCAGATTTCCATGCATTGATTACACTCATTGGGTGACACTGGGCCAGAACTGTTCTTCAGCATAAGCCACCTTTCAGGCTTATTGTGGGGATAGCAGGATAAAAAGGTAAATAATGATGATAGCATGCAGGCTGAAGAGTTTGGCTAAAGATGTGATCCACTGGCCTTTCTCATTTCCTTCAGATATCTTTTTTGGACAGAGTGGGGCCAGTACCCTCGGATCGAACGTTCCCGACTGGATGGGACAGAACGTGTGGTCCTTGTCAATGTCAGCATCAGTTGGCCCAATGGCATCTCGGTTGACTATGAGGTACGGCGCAGAGGTGGGAAGTGATAGAAATAGCAAGGGGTGGAGGGCAGAAGCACATGTGAACCAAAAAGGTACAGCTTGAAAGTACACCAGTGCAGATTCCATGCTGCACAGGTACTTTATTTATTTTATGCCTACCCAAGAATGGTTCATGTTTCATTGCATCCCTAAAAATGGCAGCAAAAATACAAGTCTGGGGACAGAGCTGTGTAACTGTCCTTTGTTCTGGTGGAAAGGGTTTCTGTCCAACTTCCTTCCACAAGATCCTGCTTTTGGCTGTTATAACTATGTGAACATGGAGAGAAATGAACTGTGAGGTCAAATAGTGTGAGGTACTGCCCAGTGGAAGTACTGCAGAAGAATCCCATATTCCAGGAAATGTACTTTAAATAGCTTTTCCATGATCTCCATGGACTCACACTTAACTGGCTTCTGAGATACTAAGTTAAAGAGTACTCAACAGCTCTAGTAGGGCAGACAGCAGCTCTCAATGGATTTATGGCAGTAAAATAAGGAAACAGGTAAAAAAGAGATACCTGATCGCTGTGTATGTGAGTGTGTGTTTTGTTATTTGTTTATTACAGTATTTATGTCCCGTCCTTTATAATGGGGTCCCAGGGCAACATACAATAGAACAATTTAAAACACTTCTAGATTAAACCATAAATTATTTAAACAAGTCACTAGCATATTAAATGAGACAGAAGTTAAAACAGGTTTAAAAGTTATGTATACGTACTTTTTGAAGTAATCATTCCCTATTTGAAGAAAGTAAAGCCCAGAAAGGCTTTAATAAAATGCCATATTTTAATGCTGGGAAAAAACTAATATTGGTGCCAGCTAGACTTTCAGGGGGTCTGTCCTCATCATCACCTTGAATTTAATCTAGAAGCAAATTGGCAGCCAGTGCTGCTCATTTAAGATGGGTGTGATATGTTGTCTGTATGATATTCCTGTCAGCAGTCTTTCTGCTGTCTTTTGCACTAGCTGTAGTTCCTGAGTCATCTTCAAACGCAGCACCATATAGAGTCCATTGCAGTGATCTAATGAGAAAGTATCCAGCAAATGGAGTACTGTGGCTTACTCCTGTCCAGAAAAAATAGAACTGGCACACCAGTCAGAGCTGGTCTTAAGCACTCAGATGTGTAGTTATTATATGGGTTCTCTACCTCAGGAGTTAGACACTCTCTCATTCTTCTGCTGGGGTACAATTTGAATTTGTGCTTTGGATCCTGAGGTATATTACCTAAAGATAGCATGTCACCTTGAACTCCTTCTCACTGTCTCATGCACTTTCTCTCTTTGCACTCTCTCTCTCTTTAGGAGGGGAAGCTTTACTGGTGTGATGCCCGGACAGATAAGATAGAACGCATAGACCTGGAAACTGGTGACAAAAGGGAGGTGGTCCTGAACAATAACAACATGGACATGTTTTCTGTATCAGTCTTTGAAGATTACATCTACTGGAGTGACAGGTCTGTATCCTATGTTTCCAGCCAAGAGCAAGCGGCTATAATAGAGAAATACTAAGATAATGCTTGAAAAGGCTTTGCAGTCACTGTTTTGCTTATTCCTTTTCCTCCCACGCTAAGTTATGCTCATCCTGGCTGGATAGTCCGTGTTCTTAATTGAGTCCTATTTACATATGCAAATATTATGTTTGTTATTGTGTGCCTTCAAGTCATTTCCAACTTATGGTGACCCTAAAGTGAATTTATCATGGGAATTTTTTTTGGCACAATTTGTTCAGAGGAGTTTTGCCATATCCCTCCCCTGAGGCTGAGAGCATGTGGCTCATCCAAGGCTGCCCAGTGAGTTTCATGGCCGAGCTGGGAATTGAATCCAGGTCTCCAGAGTTGTAGTCCTACACTCAAACCACTATGCCACTCTTACATACATACATACATACATAAACAAATATATTTTATATCTTTTGAAAGCACCACATCCATGAATTCTCATGTGCTTAATTCTGAAAATTTTTTGCTTGTTATGGATGCACATGTATCTAATTCTAGATGTTTTAATCAAGCAACAAATGTGATCTTGGAAAATCTGTAACACAAATAGCAACTTTGTTGAGCCTAGAAATCAGTTTTATTCCTTCTAGGACCTATCATGGTGCTGTAGCTCCCTGACTGTCCCATTAAAATTAATGCTACTGAATTTTGACAATTGTCAGATTTAAATGCTTGCTTTAAATCTGGCAGCGCACTGCTGCAAGTGATTTACATCAAGCAAAATGGTTGGTTTACATAGTATTCAGCAGCACAGATGTTGGCGCTGAATTTCAGTGATGTGGCTTTTGAGGGTGCCTTGGGTGGCATAATAACAGTCTTGTAATCTCACGCATCTTACATATCACTCATTTATTTTCTACAATAATAAATAAGACTATGTGTGTGACTGACCATTGGAGCCATAGCTCAAGGATTATGAGCTGCAACTTGGCTTGTATACTGAGAATCCCCCATGGTCTGTACCTGGTAATTATTGAGGGTTTAAAAAAAAATTAAACTTTTTTGAAGGATGCATTATTATCTTTGATCACTTGGTGGCATATTTCTCTAACTATCACATAACTGTGCAGTTGAGATAATTTCATATCATGTAGGAACAGTATAAGGAACACAGGGAGAGGGCTATCCCTCTTCTCTGTTTTGGGACAGCCCCCACTCACAAGAGGGAAGTGGGCAGACCTCTCTCACAAAGGTTTGTCAGGGGGAGGCACTATCTGAAGATTGCAGTTTATCACACTAGGACTTCTTATCTGTGTGAAGCTGGAAACTTTGGCTGCTCCATAATACACGAGTATGAAATAACATAAGTGTTTGAACATCCAGACGATTAAGAGGGAATGCCTATGAAAAGTGTTATTCCTCGGTGTCATAGATTATTGTTTCCTGATTGTGCTTAGCCCTGTAGCATCTACTAGTGCTCTGCAGAATGTGACACACTTACACAATTAACTGTGTCTCTTTTTAGGACTCATGCAAATGGATCCATTAAGAGAGGCAGCAAGGACAATGCTTCAGAAATTGTGCCTCTGCGCACAGGAATTGGGGTGCAGCTGAAGGACATCAAGGTCTTCAACAGAGCCAGGCAGAAGGGTAAGTGAAGAGGGATCAGCCTGCACACCAGAGATAGAGATGCAATTTGCTGTCTGAGATAAAGGCTTCTTTCCACCTGTGGTTAGACTAGCCATACTCATAGAAGTAGGCAGTAAATTAATGTAATGCTAATGAGTCTCACTCCACCTGCATTCCTTGTCCAGGTACCAATGTTTGTGCTCAGAACAATGGTGGATGTCAACAATTGTGCCTGTACCGAGGAGGAGGCCAACGGACATGCGCATGTGCACATGGCATGCTCGCTGAGGATAGTGTGAGTTGTCGTGACTACGATGGATACCTACTCTACTCAGAACGAACCATTCTCAAGAGTATCCACTTGTCAGATGAGAACAACCTAAATGCACCCATACAGCCTTTTGAAGATAGTGAGCACATGAAAAATGTCATTGCCTTGGCCTTTGACTATCGCCACGGCAGCAAGGGCAGCAACCGCATCTTTTATAGTGATATTCATTTTGGCAACATCCAGCAAATCAACGATGATGGATCTGGACGCAGAACCATAGTCGAGAGTGAGTACTTTGGATGCCTTCTCTCCTGATTCTTTCTTCTTAAACTAATCTGCTCTGGGCAATGTGTGAAAGATAATACCCAATTTCATAGGCTCTGTTGGGTGTAGTTTTCGTCCAGGTTCTATCCACAAAATGCTGCACTTAGTTGTTATAGCTCTCTTTAGGAAGAGATTGGTTTGACTACCAAGAGAGAATGGTAACTGTTCATTAGGGAAGAGAATCTCCAAGGCTTAAGATATTAGGACAACAGTGGAAATGGCCATAGCTTGAAAAATTTACTTGTTTGGCTTGCAACTACCAGAATTTTTCATTCAGCAGGTTTATTTGCTCTGGGATTCTGGAAGTTCTAGTCCAAAAATGCAGGTTTTCTAAGCTCTAGAAAGGACTTCAAAGCACTGTTGACTGGGTATGGAAAGAAGCATGAGGTTCACTAGTATGTTTGGCTGCTTTTATACCATTGATTTGGTAAAAGTGCATGTACAAGACATACACAGATGTGAATATTTAGCATTAAAAATCCTTGTTTAAAGATGGTGGTATTTGTTTGCTGTTTGCTCCAGCCATGGCATAAGTTTTTACTTCCCTTCCTCATTCTCCTGTTGTTGGAAAATCCTGATGAGAATATTACACCAAATAAAAATGTTCACAGTTCAAGACTTATTCTATGCCAAATACATATGTATGGTGATTTTTCACAGGAAGCAACATTTTCTTGATAGGAAACAACATCTTCTGCACAAAAAATAATAGAAATAATATTCTGTCTTTCCAACAACCATTAACAGAGTCACATCATTCAGGCAATTCCATTAGATGTTATAAGGTTTCTAATGCACATGTGCACAATTCACAATGGTATGTCTGTAGCACTTCTGGACTTAAGAGAACAGTTTGTTTCATGGACATAGTGTATGGATGGGAAGAAGCAGACTCACACTAAAAGCTGTGAGCTGTAAAATGTAGAGTTGAATCTTCTTGGCCCACTACTTTTCTAAGGAACCTGAAAGACTATGGCCTAAATCTGATTGTTAATCGCACATAGACATATTGAGTCCATTGAAACTTGATAAATCTATGGATATGCTATCTGCTTTGGTCAGTTCCACTGAGTCAGTACGTCTGTTCTAGTTAGAACTATCCATTGGATTTAGGCTCATTAGTACAATGCAAGTGTTTGTGTCCCACTGCTTCCCAAGCCTGCTTGTTAGATGACTTTTTAAAAAAAAATTAATGATATGGTAGAAATATTTGATTAACAGGCTTATTTTCCATATGCACATTCAGATTTTCCTTGGTTTTCTAAATGTGGATGTTTAATCCCAATCCAAAATAGACTTCCCTTTCTGTGCCTTATTTCATTCTTGATGGGGCTTGGGAAGGGGAATATGAGTCACACCCTTTCCTATGTTCAAATCTCACTAAAAGTAGAAAATGTAACATTAAGGATGTCACAGCAGATACGAGATTGATGCTTTTTTGCATGTCCTAAAAAGCAGTGTCATGGCTCAGTTATCTTCTTCCCTGACCCAGTCACTGTGGTGTTGGAGCAGGGTACCTGTTCCTGTGCCATCATACAGTGCCTGAAGACCTTTTCTCCAGCCACTGCCAGATTTCTCCCTGTCATTCACAGACTTCCCTTAAAGAGCTAATACTGTATAGACAAAACTCATTTTTTTCTGTAGCATGACAACTTTGTATGTGTGCCTTCCTTCACCACACCAGAAAATTGGGCACTACTTGAAATAATGTTCAACACGTTCTCCTTCAGGCATCTGCATGGCAGGTGGCAGTAGTGTGGGATTCTCTGGAGAGCTGTATATTAAAGTCACTACTCAGTCCATTCTAGTCTTCCATCTTTCCCTTCCCGCTTTCCCTCCTTGCCTTTGGACTTGTATATGTAAATTAGAATTACAGCAGTGAGTTTAATGAGATTTTAAACTGTTCTGTGCTCAAGGGCATTGCTGCTTATGTTCCTGTTTGGATTGCTAATGCATGTGGCTGGGCCATGTGTCCCTTTCCCTCCCCAATTCTGGAGTGATGGGAAAGGAGATTGTGCCGATACCCTACAAGCCTCATTCACTCTTAGAACTGTGACTTGTGGCATACTACCAGCAGGGCAAAGTTTTTCATTTGGAGAGAAACAGATTAGTTTCCTTCTCTTTATGAACTTGTGTGAGGAAGTTAAGTCACACAAATGCAGACATGCCCTGGGTGGATAATGCCAAGTGGCTTCTGTTTATTATGTTTGAATAGTCAGGCAGTGGAAGAAAAGTCCCCATGCTTTCTTCTGGGGGTTAAGAAAGATGGGGTTTTCTGCCCCTGAAATAGGCTGGAAGTTTTGTGTCCCGTGAAAGCTGCCTGCTGTGGACTGATCCTGTGTGAGGGAACCTGGGAGTTGTAGCCTGAAAAGTAACTTCTCCAAGCTTTTGCTTTGGGGAATTGACTATGAGAGATTTTGTCATGGCATGCCATAGGCTTGGATGGGGCGATAACATGGGAAAATCCTCCATTCCTTCACAGTGCTTAGAAATCATTTGTAACATCTGACCACAGTATGCCCTTGCCCAGAGAAGCTCACAACATATATAATGAACTGTGACTGTGACACCTGATGGACTCAGGAACCCAACAATAAGCTTTATTCGGAAGCCAAAGCTGATCACAGAATCCTTAGGAATGACTTTTGTACCAATATTACTCATAAATCGTAATCTCCATATATCACTGCCTGTAATGACAATAGTTGTTAAATAAACAACTAGCAAAATTATTATTTATTAAAATTATATCTTTAAATTACAGTAGCCTAGACACATGCTAAATGTATATACATGTATATTGTTTCCTGTGGTTAAAGTTTAAATTTGGTAAGATGTGATTTTAAAAAAAATAAAAGACTTTTAAAAAATTAAATGTAAGAACACTTTTTCATATTTTTTAAAAAAAATTAATTAAAAAAAACCTAGGGCCTTTTATTTCTCTTCCCATCAAGCCTTGCCCCACTCACACAATCTCTTCAGCATTTTAAAGGGATGCAGGCACAACATATTTCTATCCAAAGGCAGATGTTTGGGGAGCAGTGGTGTCACTCCCTTAAGGTATTACCTGGTGTGGCCCACACATCACTCACTCCCCTATTGATGCCCCTTCCCCACACCACTTTTACAGGAGAAACAGCATATATGAACTTAGGCTTCAGCATTAATTTTTGTTGTTGTTGTTATTTGTACAATCTCTTCTGTTTCCTTTGTGCTTCATGCATCACTGTTTTAGCATTGGTTTATACATTTGTTACCTTTATGTCCTGCTTTTCTTTAACAGAGTGGTGTCTGTGGTTTCTAGGTGATCTCCTATCCAGGCACGGCACTGAACTTATATAACTCAGCAAGGTTGCTATAACATGTCCTTTTATACATGGCCATCCCACTCAAATGTCAGTGAAAGCAGCAGTGTTTGGAAGCATTCAAAGGCATTAAAGTTGAATGGGAGGGAGTAGTAGCAAAAAAACAAAAACAAAACCCCAAGAGATTTATTACACATATGTATGTGTGGATGGATATCAACAGTGATTGAGTGCTGTAGCTTTTCAGTGTGAGAATGTCTGTGTGATCACCCAGAAACTGTTTTTAATAGCCACTGTTAAAGGCTTCTGAATAATTGCCTTCTTTCTGCCGTGGCTAATTATAATCCCCCACTCACTTACTCAACAGTCAGGCATGTTATAGTGCATCTGCCAACTGTACTCTTTATCTAGTGAGGTGGACAGTAGCCCATAAAAGATGATGCCAGATAAAAAGTGGTTAAGGTGTTCACAATGCCACAAGACTTATATAAGATGTTTCTCTTACATAAGATTGAAGCCAGACCTTAAGCACTCAGAAGAATTGCCTTGGAAGGAAATATACCAACCTGCAGTTCCATTCTGGGCATGGCAGCAAGAGAACTTGGGAAAGTTACCTTTTTGCACTATGAGCTCCAGGACTGGAGTGTGGCTTTGGCATGGCTTCTGGCCTCTTAGAATGCATGCATCATTTAAACAGCATACCTCCAAAGTGTCCTGAAGCAGCTTTATTTTGGCCTGTTTGTATGGCCCTTTGACTGGCAGAGATTCTTCCAGAACTTCAGGCAGGACTTTTCCAGCTCCACCTGGAAATTGTTAGAAATTTCAATGGTAGAAATAGATCCCCACACCTTTGGGATGCAAACCATGTGCTCTGCCATTGAGGTACTACCATCTTCCTGATGCAGTGACTCTTTCTAATAACATGTGTGGATGAGGTCTGTCTCAGACCACGGCATGTGTGAATTGTTGAAACTAGCCAGGAGTATTTGTACAGTACAGTGAAGTAATTTGTCACAGGATGCCTAGGCACTTGTGGCAGAACTTGGACTTGAAAAAAATACTTTTATAAAGCCACATCCCCTTTGGGTACTTTTCAATTACCTAAGGTAAAAGTGATTTTAAAAACCTCCTTGCTTTGATGTAGTGTGGACGACTTAATTAAGAAACATTGCCAAGAGACAGCAGAAAAACTCTGGGTGATCTTTAATTGCAAATGTTAAAGAGAAAGATTCCCAAACACAGACACACACACGCCTGCGCACACAACAAGTAATTCCCTTGTGTTGAAAACATCCATGGCTGAATCGATACAGTCAATTAGTAGTGTTCTGTTCATGGCAGCTAGTTTATTAGGCCATTTGTCAGAAATGCAAATATTGGCTGTGTTAGTACTGTATAGTCAGACATTTGCTCCTATGTTGTCCAGCTGTGAACAGTTGAAAATGGGCATACTGAAGTGGCACCTATAACATTTTTAGATCAGCATGGCTAGTTCACTTATTCCATAAAACGAGGTCATAAGCATATGGGCCAATAAATTTTGTTGGCTTGCCAGATTTTTATTTAAGTGCCCTACCTGGCAGAGCCAGTGAAAAGGAATGCAGAATGCTGGGAGTTGCAGTCCAAAAACATCTGGAGGGCTGTATTATTTTCAGCCCCTGTTTTAAACCTTTGACTTTACAGATGCTCCTGGATTCCTGTCCCTTTCAGCTGCAACCAGCCTGGGTAATGGTGAAGGCCTGATGAGAATAAAATAAAATAAATATTTGAGTTCAGCATCGGGAGGGGCAAACATTAGCCACTATGGTTTATAAATGCATCTTTGTTATTTTCTGGGGCAGGCTGTGAAAAACTTATCCTATATATTTCCAGAACGACTTGCTTGCACCCAGGAAAAAATGGCAATGGAGGTAATCACTTGATTGATTACCCATGCCACCACCAGCTCATTTCCCTTTTTGTTGCCCACATCTCTAAAATAATTTTACAAGTGCTTGTGGTTATTTATTATTTTTGCCAAGGTGTAAGATGAAGTGAAAAATTCATTTGTCACTTTTAGAAAGATACAGAAGTGGAGAGACAGGTCTGATGGCTGATCAGGTGTTCAGCAATCTGAAATATACTTAACTCTGTAATACAAGCTTTCTGTGTTAGACGTAGTTGTAAACGTGTACAGCTTTATGTACTGGAATTACCGCAGTGTTGTTGTTGTTTTTCCTCTCTGAATTTTGTTGTTGACTAATAGGGGGTAGGAAAGCCAGACTTTTTCACAGAGCCTTTTGTTTCCTTCTCCAGAAACCATGCTATTGGAAGCATGAATTCTGGCAATTTCATCATGTTCTCATGCCTTATGCATAAGAGCAGGAGTCACCCACAAAGCAATCTTTCTGTTTTGTCCCTTACATTCACAGGGAAGGTCAGCTTGGAGTCTCTAATAAAAGTTCACATTTGTTCCTGAACACTAGAAATTCTTATTTAGTGCAGAAAGAGCAGCCACTAAATCATTTGTCTGAAGGCTCAGGAGAATACGCATAGTATTAATTGGATAAGCTGGCAAAGAACCTTGCAAAATTGTAGTAAACCAGGTAGCACAGGCAAACTAAAGGCCGCTGCCTACATTCAGGAAAATTAGATGATGGGAGCTTTCTGGATTGTAGCACTTGAGGGTGAATTTGGGAACCTGTACTTAAAATGCTTCTCATAACACCCCACCCTTACTAGAATCTACTGTGTGTGGAAAATGAGCATATCATAAGCAAATGTTGGCTCAGCTTTCTTCCCCATATACTTTTTAAATTCAGCAAACTATTCACAGATAGGATAATTCTCCCTCTCCAACAACTTGAAATGGTACAGTCAAGAGAAATCTTCAACACTTGATCCAGTTGATTGTAGAAACTGGCCCTGAGAAAAGAAGAGATATAGGACATGAAATGGAGGAGGATGGCACAAAGAGGGCAATCTCGAAAGAAAGAAAGAAAGAAAGAAAGAAGTGTGAGCCAAAAATTATTGAGGGCAAAAGTCTCATCTTGCATTTTTCCCCAGAAAGTCTGAGGAATCTGGGGCCAAAGAGACACCTGGAGCCAAAATAATTTAATCTGTGTTCATTGATAGTTGACGAATCAAGCAAAGCATAGGAGCAATTGCTTGGCAGACTGGGACAGGGAGTGGGCACAGTGTTAACATCTGACTCCTGAAGGTTACAGGAAACAGAATGTGTAAAGAAACAAATGTGTTTGCTGAAGTTCATACTCCCTTCTATTCTCAACAGATGTTGGCTCCGTTGAAGGTCTGGCGTACCACCGAGGCTGGGACACTTTGTACTGGACAAGCTACACAACATCCACTATTACCCGACACACTGTGAACCAGACCCGTGAGGGAGCTTTTGAGAGAGAGACCGTCATCACCATGTCTGGGGACGACCATCCTCGAGCTTTTGTGCTGGATGAGTGCCAGTTGTAGGTTCCAATGTGCAAAACTTTGGAATCATTAAGGATGATGTTTATTAATTAATTAATCCAGATAATTTTTGAAATGTTTTATAGCCTCAAGGCTCTTGCAGCAGTTTACAATATTTAAACATTAATCAGTTTAAAACCGTAATTAAGCTTTTAAAATCTACAGCCTCATTAACGAAACTAGTAAGTTAAAACACCAGAATATTAATTAAGATAGCCAATTCTATGCCCACCTGAAGAAAAAATGCTTGACTTTATTTCTTCTCAATGAATCAGCTAGTGGCATTTCATGGGAAGGAAACTGTGAGGTAATGGGTACACGCACAGGGAGTGTTCAATTTGTATACATTTCCATGGACTAAGTAAGACCTTGTCTGAGGATTATATTATGTGTGACAAAAAGTGACATTTGTTAGGATATAATGTTAAACTATGGTTTAGTTTATGAATGAGCCTGGGCATTCGTTCCTTTCCTTTCTTCCTCTAGCATAGCCATGAGGAGATTGAAAGCTTTTACATCCATTTTTAACTAAACACAATTTAGTGTTATAGGTTGAGTCTCCTTATCCAGAATTCTGAAATCCAAAATTGTCTACATGGATGGCTGAGATAGTGACATCATTGCTTTCTGATGGTTCAGTGTACACAAACTGTTTCATGCACAGAATTATTAAAACATTGTGTGTAGGCCATGTGTAATAAAGATGTATACAAAACATAAATGGATTTCATGTTTGGAGTTGGATCTCTATCTCCAAGATTTCTTATTATGTATATGCAAATATTTCAAAATCTGGAAAACTCTGAAATCCAAAACACTTCTGGAGACTCAACCTGTATAACTGAGCCCAAATAAGCTGTGATTTGTTGTCACATTTGGGACCAACAGTAGATTTTGAATATTCTTTGAAGGTAGCCCTGATTAAAGCTCAATACAGTGGAGCAGTCTGGAGTTTATGTATCATGACAGCCAGATTCCTGTTCTCCATGATAGGATGCAGCTTGTGCACCAGCCAGAGCTGGTAGATGAAGAGAGAGCACTCTGTTAAAGTCTCTGCCTTTGTTAATGTAGTTAACAACAACTTTTCTTATACATAATCCTGAGTGGGAATGCTTAGAACCCTTAAGGGGACTGGGAGTCTTACAGCCCACAAGACAGGGGGGCTTGGGGAGGTACATTAGCTAATTGCTATGAATAGAGTTTCCTATAAAACCTCAGAGCCATGAGTGACCAAGCTGATTGAAAGAGGCAGGAAGGTCTGGAGCCCATAGCTTGTTTGGGGCATATGCACTTTCCTCCATTAAATCCTTTTCTGTTTCCCCTTCAGCTTGATGTTTTGGACCAACTGGAATGAACAGCACCCTAGCATCATGCGGGCTACCCTGTCAGGTGCTAATATGATCACCATCATCGACAAAGACATTCGTACACCCAATGGCCTGGCTATTGACCACAAGGCAGAAAAAATCTACTTCTCTGATGCTACACTGGACAAAATAGAGCGGTGTGAATATGATGGCTCCAAACGGCATGTACGTCCCACCAACCTATCAATAGGGCAGAATTGGGCAGGAGGAGAGGCTCCAAAGATTTGGCTCTCAAACTTACATTCCCTTATGATTTGGACTACACTTCTCAGAATCCACAGCCAATAATCAGGGATTCTGTGAGTTTTGATTACTCTCCTGGGGAACAAGTTTTGCTGCTATGAATCCTCCAGAGTTAACTCAAGTCTTGCCATTTGTTTATGGTGCTGGGCAAACCATTACTCAAAATGTGGGAAGTGTCATGAGAAAAGAAAGTATTATGAGATGTGCACACCCTCCAGACCCAAATCCAGCAATTTTGACTAGAGAGAGTAATTTTTCAAAAGGTTGGATGTGGTTTAAAAGAAGACAAATGAGTGTAGGAAGTTAGGAATGTGTAGGTTTTCTAGTCTCTGTATTCTGAGTTTCATAAAAGAGTTGTTTCTGTTGAACATTCATAAAGGAGTTGTATCTGCATTTAGCAGGCTGCATTTAGCAAATGATTTAGGTTTTAGTGTTTCATTTTTCATTTATATTTGGTGAAAGAAAGGAACAGGATAGGAAAGTTCCATGTTGGATTTTGCCTTATAGAGCATTGCATAAATACACGTTTACCAAGGCCACTTTTGGTGCTTATGCATAACCTGCAAGAGTGAAAGATAGTAAACAAAGCCACTTGATCCCGCAACAGGAATAGTAGCCAGTTAGCTCTGTGTGCCTGCACAGAAATGGCATGGCTAGATAGTTCTTTTGATTTTTGACATTAGCAAAAACTATCTTCAAAAAAGTAAAGATGCTGAATCTGTGGACCTCCAGATGGTGTTGGGCTACACCCATTCACCAGTTCAGGCTGAGGCTGAGGGTAGTTGAGGGCCATAGATCCCCAATCTTGCAGTATGGGGTAGCTTCTAATCCCTTCAGAAGAATTAGGAAACAAAGCAAAGAAAACCTGACAGTAATTGTGAAGCTGAAGACTTTCATGGCCAGAATCCATAGTTTTTTGTGGGGGTTTCGGGCTATGTGGCCATGTTCTGGAAGTGTTTGTTGCTGACATTTTGCTAGCATCTGTGGCTGGCATCTTCAGAAGATGCCAGCCACAGATGCTGGCAAAACATCAGGAATAAACTCTTCCATAACACGGCCACATAGCCCCAAAACCCCACAAAAAACTATTAACAGTAATTATTTGGACAAGAGCTCATAGCACAAGAATCCTGCCAAAAGAATCTGTTTACCATTGTTATTGATATGATAGAGCTGTATATTTAAAATTTTAATATTCTGCTCAGCATTACATTGAAAAGAGCTACACTGAGACATCCTTTAGATCTCATCTCAGAGCTTAGAAGTATTATTTTTTGGACTGTTGCTTCCAGAACCCCCCCCCCCCCAAAAAAAAAAACCCCAGCAGAGACACAGCATTGTAATCCAAAAGTAATGCTTCTGAGCTCTGGTTCTGAGATGGCATGAATATTTGATCAGTAGTTGTAACAGCGGCTTCTCTCCTCCTTGCTAAGACTGTGATAAATTCCCTACAGATGGTCCTGCAGGCTGAACCAGTGCATCCCTTTGGATTGGCTGTCTATGGAGACTACATCTTCTGGACAGATTGGGTGCGTCGTGCTGTGCAGCGTGCTGACAAATACGTGGGCTCTGGCATGAAGCACCTGCGTATTGACATCCCGCAGCAACCTATGGGCATTATCGCAGTGGCCAATGACACCAATAGCTGTAAGGAGAACCTCTTGTTTGCTCTACCCCCTCAAGCAACCATTCCTTAATCAGGGTGGGAATCCAAACTTACCCTGCCATTCCTGTGATCCTTGCAGGATTTTAAGTTGCTCTTCTGTCTAACCATTGAGAAAGTGGCCCATCCTTTCCCATTGGCCATCAAGACAATATTTGTTACTACCTGTTACTACCCTGCTCAGCTTGCTGTATCATCTACCCCATGTTTCTTGCCAGCACACAGCCCCTTATAAAGGATAACTTCATTTGAGCAAATGGAGCACATTACTGCCCTCCTTGAAAATATATAACAGGCATTTCTTTGGCCCATTTTTATCTGGCTGGTTCATGCTCAGAAGCATGGGGATCCATAAATATGGGTGAAAATATTTTTCTGGAGGCAGTCTTTGCATGCATTGCCTGTCAGACCAAATGTTCATCTTGCATAGTGCCAGGGAGCATGTGGTCTCCCAGATGTTATTGGACTAAAGCTCCATTCATTGTGCTGTGCCAGCTAAGAATTACTGGTGTTTCCATAATAACATCATTTGGAGGGCCACATATTCCCTGTTTTTAACCTAACCCAATACTTTGCTTCTAAAAGTCCCCTTCCAAGAATTTATACAAGCAAGGCACAAATAGTGCCATCTTTTGGTATTGTTCTTCCCTGTTCCAGCTCTCATAATTAGGTCATGTAGCTTCTAAAGAAAGGGATTTCATTCATAGCATCATAGTGTTGTTACTATGATTTAAAAAACAAAAATGCTTTTATGCCTTGAGCTGTAAGATGGTATTAAGTGTTGAGAAAGGAAGAAGTACAGTATAGTGTGAAACAACCTTGAATTGTTGCTTCCTTTTTTCTTTATGCTCATGGTAAGAGGTCAGTTTCTACAATGAATCTCTTCATTGCCTTCTACATCTCAAGCTAGGCACTTCATGTTTCTTCTCCTCTTCCACCCAGGTGAGCTCTCTCTCTGCAGAGTGAACAATGGTGGTTGTCAGGACCTGTGCCTCCTTTCAGCCAAGGGTGAAATTAGTTGTTCTTGCCGTGGTGAAAGGATACTTCAGGAGGATCTAACCTGCAGAGGTGAGAACTCACAAGGATATGATGGTACATAGGGATGGGATTCAGGCATGTGGATTAGGGTGTGTGAGACACACAGCAGAAGAAAATTTGTCTCTGTGTAGTGTGTGCGTGCGTGCATGCATGCACATGTGTACATGCGAATTCTGTTATATTCTCAGATATTTTTAGCCAGGGTGTTACACATCAACGTCTTATTACAACGTGTACACTAGAAAGGTATGAAATGTATGAAAGTACTATCACAAACACAGCAGTGTCAGAATAGCTGCAAGGCGGTGCCATGAACATTAATTGATGATCACAAAGTGCTGCTTGAACTGGCTGTCAAAAGAGAGAAGATGAAGTTAATAATACCTATAAGTAACCTTCGGAGTAGCAGGCCAAGGAAATTGTAACTCCTTCAGAGTATACTTCTGTAGGCAGAAGTGCAGTCTGTACCAGAACTGTACCTGTACCAGAACTGACCTGCTCTTTAATTCAGCCTTCCTCAGCTTTATGGCCTTTGGATGAGCTGGACATGCCAGCTGGGAATGATGGGAGTTGACGTCCAATCTTTCTGGGGGGGGGGGGGAGGGTGGGGCGCAGCACTGAGACTCAGATTGGGAAGATGCAGATGCAAATCCTTCCTGAGCTATGAAGCTCGTTGGGTGACTTTAGAACAGTCACAGTCTCTTTGCCTACCTTCCATTGTGATACTCATATGGGTGTGGGTTATTATGTGGGTAGTCTGGACAATTATTTGAAAGAGAGGGAATGCAGAAATCTCAAAGAACTCTACCAAGAATGTGACCTACATGGCAAGTCATTGTAGATGCCCATAGTAGTGCTTTCTCTGGATGTGGTGGTCTTTGTTTTTGCCCTTAGGTTTATATGCTTGCCTTATTTGTCTTCCAATTCCATAACTTTGTCCTGATCCCTCCTACCTTTTCCCCACACTTTAGAAGGTGAGGTTTTATCACTCACTGTTGTCTGCTCACCCTTTCCCAGGTGCAGTAGCAAAACTGGGAGAAGTTTTGCAGCACATGTGAAATGGGCTGTTAATCCTGGTATGCATGCTTACATGTGTTCCTACTGTCCCTTGCTTAGCTCCCAACTCCACCTGTAATGTGCACAATGAGTTTGAGTGCGGAAATGGTGACTGCATTAACTTCAGCCAGACCTGCGATGGCGTGGCTCACTGCAAGGACAAGTCAGATGAGAAACAATCCTACTGCAGTAAGGTTCCTTCTTTTGCTCCTCTACATTCCTGTTTCCTCTCTCACCTCATATTCTCCTAGAAATGTTAGTTAACCTTGCATTTGTGGAAATAATATAATGCCTTGTCATAAGGGGCTAAAGTACCAATTCTTCTGTATTCCCTGCTGGGAGGGAATCAGTGAGGTGGATAACAAAGGACAATGGATTGGCTGGAAAGCTGCCTTTAATGTGTCCTATGTAAAAAAAGGAACTTTGAAAGTCTAGTCCCCAGTCAGGTTCCTTTGCTTTTCTGTAAGCATCTGCTTGCTTTAAAAAATATGTATACAATTGGTCCTCCATGTTTGAAGCTTAGACTTTGTTGGATTTGATTATTTGTGGATTTGATTAATATGTCCTCTCTAGGAATCTCTAGGTCCTCCAGCACAGCTCTGGCAGAAGCTGAGCATAGAGTTGTGCCAGAGGACCTAGAGATTACTAAAGAAAACACTTCTCTAAGCATTTGTAGATCCTCCAGCATCAGCCTATGTCAGATGTTGACAATAGAATTGTGCTGGAGGGCCTAGAGATGTTCTCGCAGGTAATAAAAATTAGTGGTTTTTCTATTTGTGTTTTTTTTCACTTTCATGGGGTCCTGTGCCCCTAACACCAGCAAATGTGAAAGGCCTCTGTATATGAAGAAGGTGCAACAGTCTCATTCACCACAGCAAGAAGCAGGATCTAAGAGGAGGGGGGATGAAACTTTGTCCTTATCCAGAGCCGAACTATTGTTAAAGAACTGGATTTGTTTTGGCTGAGTGATAGGGATGCAAATCTTTACAATGTTGTTATCACACACAAGAATTATCACCCTTCTTGCATGTCCTTTTGGTTTGCTTTCTTTTAGCTGTATAGCATCTTAGGGTGTAGAGGTTTGTTTGTTTGTTTTTTGTCCCCGATTGATGAATTTTGCCAACTATATTCCAGGAAAGTAACTTGTTCAAGCTCAGCGTTCAAGGCTATAACCATCCTCACTCCATGTCCCCACCTGGCAATTGCCATTTGGATGAATATCCTCTATTTATTTATTTATTTAGGTATTTATATCCCGCTCTTCAGCCCTAATGGCTCTCAGGGCGACTTACAGTATTATTTTTAATCAGACAGTTCCCTGCCCTCAGGCTTACAATCTAAAAGACACGAAACAAAAGGAGAAGGGAATGATGGAGAGAAAGGGGATGAGGTCCAGTGGTTCTTCTCTCCCTCTAAGGTCTGGACCAAGGCAGATGGATTGGAGGGAGGGCTCTTCCTTCTTCCAGGCTAGTCCCGATGGAACTGGACTTGCCTGGCAACTCCCTCTCAGAGCTCATAGTGCAAAAATGCTTGCTTTCTTGGTACCTCCACAGCCTATGTGGGACGGTAACCAATTGAGTTGGTGGAAATAAGGGCTGTTGTACACTTCACAGCAGCCAGAGATTCCTCCTATACAAATGAAACTTTGGGGCATGGGTAAGTTTGGAGTCTGAATTAAGCCTTCTGAGAAGAAACGTTCCTGGATGACATTCCACCCCTTCTCTCACTCACATGCATATGCATATACACACTTAACCATTTTGTGTTGCAGACAGCCGCAAGTGTAAGAAAGGCTATCTGCATTGCACCAACAAACGCTGTGTGCCCATCAAGGATTGGTGTAATGGTATAGACAACTGCGGGGACAATTCAGATGAAGTACCTTGCAACAGTAAGTACTAAGAACTGGGAAACCACTTGGGGAGCCATTACTTCTTTTTTTAATTATGTTTACTCTATTTTAGTATTTGTAGCTGCTACTGCTGCATTTGGCATTTGCACAAACATAAGCTTTTGGGGCTGCACCCTTGCAGTTTGAGTTTTTGACTTCTCTGCTACATTGGCATTTTTGTTTGTTTGTTTGTTTGTTATGTAGTAAGGAGGTATAAATGCTTCTGCAGACCAGGATGTTGTTCTTACTTCATCCAGTACTAAAGAAATCCAGTGCAGATATAACCATGGCTAGTGTGAACCTTTGTTATATTAATCCTGAATAAGGTACAGGAGAATCATGGTTTCATTTGACAAATGTTGTCTTTAGAGGCTGTGTACAGAGAAACAGCAACCAAGGCCTGCTGTCCAAAGGTAGCTGATTCTGAGTGCCAGGGTATAGTGGTTTCTAGAGTGTCAAACAGCTGGTCAGTCTTGTGCCTGTCAGTCTTTCTCAGCCAAACCTTCATTCCAGGTCTGGTGCGACAGTTTTAAATGAAAATAGGTAGGGACCACGTAGATGATGCTGAGCTCCTTGGAACAGCAGCAGAATATGAAATGAATATACTGTAATAGTAACAGTGGGCCTCTCTGGCCTGTCATTCCAGAGACAACCTGTGCTGCTGCAGAGTTCCGGTGTCGGGATGGGACCTGCATTAGTAATTCAAGTCACTGCAACCAGCAAATTGACTGTGAGGATGCCTCTGATGAGATGAACTGCAGTGAGTATTGTGGAATATTATGTGTGAAGTGGCTTGAGGGCTGAATCTCCATGTCCACCCCACATCCCCAAATACAATGTGTTTTACTTTTATGCTCGTCTGACACACCCCTGCATTATTCATTGTTATGTCAGCTGTATTGCAGTTGACCAGGATGAACTCTAGGCTGCCATGCTTTAAGAAAAAGGGCCTTTTCACATCCAAACTCCATCTCCCAAAATATTCCCTCCTTGGCAAAAACAGACAGGAACATACAGAAGCAGGTGCTTTTCTGTGTGCTCAGTGATGCTGGGAATGAGTTGGAAAAAGAAGGAAAGAACCAGGTGAAAGTGAATGTTTAGCAGAACAGGCATGGAACTCTGCAAGAAAGGACAGTGGCAAATGCTCTTGCCCTGGGATGGCAACAAATATTTCTTCTCTATATCCAAATATATTTCCTGTCATCACATAAAAAGAGCATCCACCTGTCTTTTCTTAACTGAGGTGATATTTTTTACTCTTAATGTGCTCTTTCACCTAGTTCTCTGCTTTCTGATATATGAGAGCTAGTGTGGTGTAGCGGGTAGGGATGTTAGGAGTTCCAGGTTCAAGTCTCCACAGAGCCATGAAATTCATTATGCAATCCTGGACCAGTCCTACTTTCTCTAAACTCATCTACCTCTCAAGGTTTTTGTGAAGATAAAGAATATGAGTGGGAACAGAGCCATTTTGACCTGATTGGAGGGAAGATGGGATATAAATATAATGATGAAACAAATACAGTTTGCCCCTCCTTTCTCGCAGACTCGAGATCCACATTCTTGATTATTCACAGAGGGGCAACCTCCGTTGTTCTCAATGGGGTGTGCTCCCACAGCGTGCACCCTATGCACGCTCTCAGGCATGCACCCCATACAAAAACAGAGGGCTGACAAATCACCGTGCAAGAAGAGACGAGCCATCTATGTTTCATCTACCCTAACATGTAGATGACCCTGAAGCTGAGTGTGAAATAAAAGAAATCCCAAATATTACGGTGTAGGTGTGGCAAAAGAAACCAAAATGTAACTGGAAAAATTAAGCTTGCCCACACTGTGTTTAAATACAGCTTGCATTTCCATTGTCTGTTGGATTGTGGAGTTACAGTTTATCATTGATTTCTTCCTCCCTGTGCCTTCAGTGTCATCATCACAGTTGCGGGGGACAGCCAGTAAGGGAAACAAAGATACTTAAGAATTTTTTTTTAACTCTGGTTGTGGTGCAGTTGACTGTCAGGAAAGAGTCACCATTGCTCAGAAAACAAGATCCCATCCCTGAACCCTAAGGGGTGAAGCAAAAAGGAGGAGTGGAAAACTGTTGAAGAGGAAATAAAAAACAGTTGCCCAGAGATGTACCTGTTCATTGTTCTAGCAGGAATCAGGAATGTGTGTGTGTGTGTGTGTGTGCGCGTTGGGGTGTGTGTGTGTGTCTTTCTTAATAAAATGGTCGACTCTGCTTCAGATTTTAATCCAGAAAAGGCTGTGACCCAGATTCAGAAGCCTGGAAAACACTGTTAAATATACCAAATTTGACATACCTGCCATATAACCGGTTTATTAAGTTTCATGCAATTTGAGTAACCAAACTTTTTGTTTCTCTTTTGATAGCTGCCACCGACTGCAGCAGCTTTTTCAGACTGGGCATAAAAGGTACCACCTTCCAGAAGTGTGAGCATACATCAATGTGCTATGCACCATCCTGGGTGTGTGATGGGAGCAATGACTGCGGGGACTACTCAGATGAACAGGACTGTCCAGGTAAGTTCTCCAGCTGACATTGGCACTTATGAACTTTCAAGGACTGGTAAACATTAGACACTGTCAGGATGGAAGGGATGGCGCAAGGAGAGAGACGCCTTATCTTTTATGAGGTGAAGAAGGCATCCACCTCTGGTTAACATCTTCTGATCTTTTCTGTCCTACCGACTTTTCTTTCAAGGAAGCTGGGTAAGGAGGAAGATAGTGATTTTATACTGAAAAGGAAAGTACAGCCTTCTCCATCCTTCACTGTCTCCTCCATTACCATTGAGACAGACTGGACAGCATGCTTTATTCCATTATAATCAACCAGCACATTTACCTAATCTCTAGAGACCTCTCAATTTCCTCTTTGCCACAAATGTTGTGTTGGACAGATTCTCTTTTGTAGTGGCAGCAAAGTTATGGAATGTTAGAAAGTTCACTTAGCTGCCCCCATCTTTATATATCAGAGTTTGGCCAAGAAAATTTCAGAGGACTGTTAGGATTGCCAGGGCAATTACACGATTTTCATCTGTACAGTCATCCCTTCCAATTCGTGGGAGATCCGTTCTGGGGGGAAAAACATGAATTGGGAAAATTGCCAATTTTGGAGTCCCATTGATTACAATGGGGGCGCACTCAGATGCGCACGCCATTATGTCCTTCCCGGCTTGTCATCTGTGAAAAACCGAGGGATGCGAACGGCAAGACTGAGAATCGGGAGGGACGACTGTAATTTGTTTTAATGATTAATGTATTTAATATTTATTTATTACTGCATTAGTATAGATTTGTTCTAAGCCACTTTATGAATCTATAATGTAGAAAAGACTCTCCCCATCCCCACACCCCCCTAAAAAAAAATTCTACTGAGGCATCCCGAGCCTTGGGAGTGCCTGAAATAACTCTCTGTATTCAGGATCCAGCTGGCAATAAGAACATGTATATGGAGCTTCTGGTACCTTTGTATATAATATTTGTCTTTCTCCATTTCCAGAAAAAAAATATTTCTGAGTATTATCAATATTATTTTGCTTTTTTCTGTCTTCTTTAGGTGTGAGAAAATCCAAGTGCCCAGCCAACTACTTTGCTTGTCCAAGTGGAAGATGCATCCCTATGACGTGGACATGCGATAAAGAGAATGACTGTGAAAATGGCGAGGATGAGACACACTGCAGTAAGTACTGCACCCAAATTGGGATAGACAAACAGTTTGCTCAACAGCACACAATTTTCTCATAGCAGTTTATTTGAATGACATTATAATTTATTCTGCAAAACAGCTGGTGTTTTGGAACTGCCTTCCATCAGTCCTCAGCACTGTTTGGTTGTAACAGAGTCCAATTTCTATTTCCAGATAAATTCTGCTTCCCTGTGAAATTTGAGTGCAACAATCATCGCTGTATCTCCAAGCAGTGGGTGTGTGATGGTGCAGATGACTGTGGGGATGGCTCTGATGAAGATCACCGCTGTCGTACGTCTTTGCCCTTCATTTAGAAAAGAGAAAGACAGGGGATGAGTGTGTACCTTGGAGAACAATTGAAACCAGATGAAATACATCTTGGACATGGGTTATAGCAGGAGGAGAATGGAATGTCTGGCTGCAGACTTGAGATGACAGATGGGGCTACTGATACTTTGAGAAGATGGAAGAGCATTCTGGCTCATCTTTACTAAGTTATAGAAGGGGTAAAAAGTTTGTCTTGTCCAGTCCTTTGGAACAAGGCAAGGATATATTTCTACTATCCTCTTCATTCCAAAAATCAATGTACAGTGCGCCCGTGTCGTACGCAGCTCCCAGCATACGCTGGAAGCCGCACCGGAAAAAAGCCTCATGCGCCCTGGAAGAAGAAATGGGGCATGCAACTGGTGCAGCACCGTGCAGTGAGCATGAGCCCAATTACTTCCAATGGGGCTCAAGCTTACGCGTTTTTTCCTTTACTTGGGGGGGAGGGGTGTCCAGAATGGATCCCCTGTGTAAAGAAAGGGCACACTATATGTAGTCTTAACCATAAGAGCTGATGAATTACAAAAGGAAGGGAAGGAAAAGGGAATTAGGCATGTAGATACCAGAAGCAAAAGCAAGTTTACCAGACAAATAGTTTGAGATAATGTCTACAGATGATCCAAGCTGTAATGGGTCATTGAAGACAAAAAGTAATTAGCTAACAACAGAGGGTGGAATTGAGAGTTTCGTTATTTCAATAGCAGCTTCAATAAAGCAACAAGAATGAGAAAGCTGATGGAAAGCTATTGACAGAGTGAGGATTGTAATGAGAAAAGCAACAGACCTCACCTTTACACAGTCTGAATTTGCCTTTTGAGTCTCTAAATCAATAGTAGGAAAATAGTCGGGGCCAGGGGCCAGTTTCACCTCAGGCCTGCTCCACAGGCTGCACCTGTAGAGTAAGTGTAAATACCTTAACTTTCCTCTGTAGTCCCACACAAAATGGTGACGGGAAGTAATGTAGCATCACTTCCTGTTGCCACTTTGAGAGGGAATGCAGAGGAAAGCAGACAAATTTGGTGTTAGGATAGGGTTCTGGAGTGCTTGTGGGGATGGGTGGGACTCTTTTTGCCTGTTTTCATACATTTTGTGGGTGTTATGCATGTTTTGGGGACAAAAATGGTCTAAAAACTATGCCAATTTTTTTTTTAAAAAAATGGGCAATTGAGAGGTGCTAGGGGACTGGTGAGGGGCTTCATGGGCCACAAAAGAGGAGTCCAGGAGCTCCATGTGATCCACAGACTACACTTTGCCTCTCGTGCTCTAAAGGATGATCAGTCAGTAGTATCTCCCTGTTCTTTGTTTTGATAGTAACTTTTCTCCTCTAGGTCACACCACTTGTGCTGCAGGTTCCTTCCAGTGCCCAAACAGCTATATGTGTGTGCCGCACCGCTGGCTGTGCGATGGGGACAAAGACTGTGCTGATGGGGCTGATGAAAGTGTGGCGGCTGGCTGCTGTAAGTTGCTGCTGCTGCTTCATTTTCCCATTGTTTAGCTCCTGGTCCTTCTAGATTGTAAGATGTCTTCTTGATGGCCTCTTCCACTGATCAATTGTCATTTGTGATATATGGTTTTAGTATACAACAACACATGTCAAGAACGCGAGTTCATGTGCAACAACCGGCAGTGTATCCCCAAACATTTTGTGTGCGACCATGACGATGACTGTGGTGATGGTTCTGATGAGTCTCAAGACTGTGGTGAGTGCTGACCTAAAGGCAGGGTTTGTACATAAGAGAAGGCATTCTGTACACCAAATACACTTGAGTCTGAAGCTTCAAAGTTATAATAGCAATTTCAGAAAAAGTGGCAACATTGCTGGGAAAACATGTTCAAAAGTTTTGCTTTTTTGAAAATGAAGTTACGTAGATCATTGTTTCCCTAGCTATTTGCTAACGTATTCTTTTTTTTAAAAATCTGTGAGTCACATGGGTGATTCTAGCCAACTGGTAATCACATAATGAACAGGTGATATCACAGTGCCTATTGGTGAACACATAGTGAATCAATGATTTTCTTCTTCGTGCTCTCTGCAAATCACACAAATGGGTAAATGTGCACCTGTGCAGCAAAGTTCGGAAACTTCTAGAATCTCCAGGCAAAACTTAGTTTGCAACTATTTGGCGGTAACTCCACCCACCCTATATATTGTGTCTTGTTGAATTTGACCCATTGAACGACTACTCTTTTGGATTGACCTTCCTACTTTGTTAACCAGTTTGTGTTTTTGATTTCCCCTAAAATGGCCTCCTTTAAACGTTGTGCCAAGTGCGGGGTCAAGATCCCAATTTCTGATGGGCACAACTAGTGTGTCCTCTGCCTCAGCGAGGCCCACAACGCCAAAGCCTGCCCCACATGTAGAGCCATGACCATTCAGGCTCTGAAGCATAGGGACCAAAAGTGTAAGGCTTCCCTTTACGAGAGGGCCCTTAGCCGGCTACGGCTTCTGCTGCTTACTTACAAGGGGAACACCCTGAGAAATCTACTGATTCCCATAAAGATCAGCCTGCAAAATCTGCTGAAAAAAAGAGTGGACAAGGTCCCCAAAGACAATCCCCCTAAGTCAGGCAAAGATCAGGGCGAAGAATCCAAAAAGGCCGTTAAAAGAAAGCATGCTGACAAGCATGATAGGTCTTCATGATAGAGACGGTACAGGTTGGTTGGGGGAAACTATTTTGTGTTATTTTTCTCATTTTTTTAAACATGTTTTGACCTTTTGTGAGGTGTGCAGTTAAAATGCAGTCTAAGGATTAAGTGTAACAGTTTGCTTTTATTTGCCACTGCTCCTATAATGTTGATGGAAGTTTGATTTGCATTGTTTATTCCTAAACTATGAGAAAGCTTTACCCACTTAGATGCTGTCTTTCAAAATGTTCTTAGGACTAGACTGCATGCCATGTTACCTGCAAAGCATGCAGTTTAAAGTCTCTTAAAGTGACCCTGTACCAGATTAGGACCACCATATGCACAAGGTTGAGGTTTAACACACACACACACACACACACACCTGTTTTTAAAAACCTAAATCCCCCTTCCTTCCAACACAGGAGCTAAAAAAAAGGTGGAGTTTATGTACACATGTACATTGACCTCCCTGTATTATTGGAGCCTGTCATGGGGTAAGAGAAGATGTAGTTCAGCTTAGCCTTGCCTTTATATGTACCTTCTTTCTTGTCTCTCCTCAGAATACACAACATGTGGGCCCAGTGAATTCCGCTGTGCCAATGGCCGCTGCCTAAGCAACAAGTTATGGGAATGTGATGGAGAGTTTGACTGCCATGACCATTCTGATGAAGCCCCTAAGAATCCTCGCTGTTCCAGCCCTGGTAAGTGCTGTGATGGGAAAGGAAGCTGAGTGGTATATGTGACTCCTTGTGCTGATTTTATATTATTAGATGGGAAGGCCGGCAGCTGGACAGATATGCTTACCGCACCTGCCTTTAACTAAATCTTCCTGTGCGCCCATCTAGCCTCTCAAGATATTTTTTGAGAAGCCTGTTGTGGGTCCTTCAGAGAAACCTAAGAATCTGAACTTTGAAAAAAAGTCCTATTCTAGTTATGTTTGCACTGTAATTGAGAAGTGTCCCCTCTCCACAGATGAGGTGAAGTTCATCACTGTCAATCCATCATAAGACTAGGACAGTGTCCCAAAACCACAAGAAATCTGTGCAGAGCCAGTAACTCAGGCACGTGTATCATCCAAATACTGCACAGCAAGGTTTTTAAAAAATACTTTTCTCTCAGAACTAGGATCAGCAAAATTAAAACAAATACAAGTAGAATATATAGGCACAGTTAGGAACATTTTTAAAAGGTTATCAGGTTTAGTAAGTTAAACTGTAATACCAATCAGTTAAAATCCCTTTTGTCCGTAGTTGCTCAGTTGCTGAAAGCTTTCAGGAGCAAAAGGCTTTGAAAGTAAACAGTGGGGTGGGGCCACCTGTCCTCCCTTTGAACAGTTATTTTGCAGCCACCTTTGATCCTAAGGCAAACCTATCACAGGGTTTAATTGGCAAGATTTGTTCAGAGGAGAGTTGCCTTTGCCTTCTTCTGAGGCTGAGAAAATGTTACTTGCTCGAAGTCACCCAGTAAATTTCCATGGTCCAATGGGGAGATTCAAACCCTGGCCTCCAGGATCCATTGCCCAAGCCACTATACACCATGCTGGCTTTCAGTGGTATCTGCCTGATATTGTTGCTGTCTTCTTTTAACTGATGGTTTAAAATGTCTGAATTTGGGATCTGTGTTGACAAAAAAGCAGGTTACTAATCTTTTATTTAATAATTAAATAAAGTAGTCCTAAAACATTAGAAACAAGGCATCATCTACCCAGCATTTTCTGTACTGAGGAAAGACAAAAGAAAGAAGTAACAGAAGTTCAGAAAAAAGCCCGTTTCCAGTTTGGGTGATGCTCCACATTTGGCAAATAAACCACCTGAATGTTATGAATGATACAGATTGAAGGCTAGAACCATTCAGAACTCTGGTTTATGCTTTCTGTTTGACTCCATTGGTTACTGGTGGAGTTTGGGGCTGAATTATTAATCATGAGATTTTGATGTTATTGATTAATGAACCAATACATTTTTTTTAAATTGTCTTCTATATGATTGCTACAGATAGTGAGATAGCAGCAGGAGGATTATTCTAGTGAACATCTTTGCATGTTTTGTCTTTGGGAAAGCATTAGGCAAATAATGTGACCATGGTGGCAGACAGACCAATCATATGTCAAGCACTTGTGTGTGCAACAGCCTTGATGGGCTGGTGCTTGTGGTGCATGTATGCACAAGGAGAATCTGGGCTGGAAGGAAAGAGAAGGAAGAGAATGTGTCATTACTTTGAAGTAATATTTGGCATCTTTTTCCTCACCACCATTGCAGAGAGCAAGTGTAATGACACTTTTTTCCTGTGCCACAACAACCAATGCATCTCGAATCACCTGCTTTGTGACAACAACAATGACTGCGGTGACGGCTCTGACGAGCTCAACTGTTTCATCAACGAGTGCCTCAACAAGAAACTAAGTGGCTGCTCCCAGGAGTGTGAGGACCTCAAGATTGGTTACAAGGTTGGGCCTGGCAGTTTCTTTTCCTCAGCTGGTAAAGTTGTCTGGCTGAGCCAGAGTGGTCTTGGTTGTGTGATAGCATTTCCTTAGAGAATCATTAAGACCATCTTTCCTGTTCCTGTGGCAGAAAGCTTCCCTTGCAGCCTTTATGGCCATAGGATGACACAATATTCGTGCCAGTCAATACACATCAGGTCAAGTGAGGTGTGAACTTTGGAAGGTACAACCAAAGAGAAACAACACTTGCCAGTAGTTGAGTTTGATCGTTATATTTTTGCCACCATGTGAAGGAAGAGCATAGTATACTTTCCGAGCAGTCTTTGACATTTAAATAAATCATGTACGAAAACTCAGAGTCTTCTATACCTCTTTTGTTTTGTTTTTCAGTAGAACCCTGTAATCCATCAGTTGGAGGCTGGTGCAAAAAGCATACAGTTAGAATCAGTGAATTCTTAGACCAGGAATTGGTCAAAATTTTAATAGATTTTACAATCTTTCCTTCTAAAGATTTACTCCTGATTAAGCTAAACTTGCTTTATTCCAGCAGTATAATTTAGGGCTTGTGATAGCTGGTGCTAAATAGTGAGTCGGGGGTCCTTTCGGATCTACTGCAAACATACCAGTAGATCTAGATCTACCTTTTGCTCACCCTGTCATCTGTAGGCTGAAGGGGAAGCATTGATAGGAAGGTTCCCAGTGTATTCTCTACTGTACGCAAGAGTGTAGTTATTTGCCCAGGGCACTGCCTGTAAACCTGTAATGACTTTCTGCTGCCCCCTGCAGTGCAGATGTCGCCCTGGATTCCGGCTGAAGGATGATGGGAAAACTTGTATTGACATTGATGAGTGCACCACAACCTACCCCTGCAGCCAGATATGCATAAACACCCATGGTAGCTACAAGTGTCTGTGTGTGGATGGCTACATTCTGAAGCCTGATGACCCAACAAGTTGCAAAGCTGTCACAGGTGATGTTGAAACACTGCTGTGAACTTCCTAGAGATAAGTGTAAAGCATAAAGATTCTGTCATTCATTAGGGTGAACAAGTAAAAGCTTTAGGATAGCCTTCAACCTGGTCACCACAAGATGTGTTTGACTGCAAGTCCCAGAATCAGTTGTACTGTATCAGTTGTACTGTACTGGCTAAGACATTTCCTAGCAAATAAGGGCTGAACATCTTGGGAGTTTGGGTTATGCTCCTTCCAGTCACTCCAGATAGGTAGGAAAAAGAAAGACCTTCCAGTGTCCTTACATGGGTGGAGCTAACCCCAGAAGGCAATTTTTTTCCTGCCTACTGCTCCAATAGGACATGTTCGTTGTTGCTCTGCTTCATTTTCACCACAGCTGCTCCAGCCCTTTGTACTGAATGTCCCTTTCCTTTCTTCCTTTCTCTCTTCCTATTGCTTTGTTTAAAAAAAACATACTGTTTTTGGAGCTCTGTGCTTTAATTTATAGACTCCAGAATCCCCAATTTCTATCCCCCACTTCTTCCCCTCCCTCTTTCACTTCCTTGGGAGTGCGAAGGACCATTTAATATGAAAAGAGCTCCTTGAATGGGGAGAGGTTCTCCACTTTGCTGATGATTCCCCTTCCCCTCTGAACCTGCCCCCTCCCTCACATGGCAGGGACACAGGAGATGCCTTCAGAGGGCTTTAGACATTACAGTCCAACACATCTGGAGAACAATAGGTTGGGGAAGACTGCTTCAAGTTTTGGAGGCATTAGTCTGTCGCTCAGAGTGAGAAACACCTAAAAAGTGTTTCAGTCCTTTTCTCTTCTCAGTCTATTTGTCCCAAATAATTTGTGGGATGGATGTGAAATTAGGAACCTGTTAATCATATGAGCACAGGAAATCTCTAGTACTGACAGCTTTTGCCCTTCTAGGGCTCACTGCACCTTTATTCAATAAACCCCTTGCTTCCTTTCATAGAGGAAGAGCCTTTCCTGATCTTTGCAAATCGGTACTACCTAAGAAAGCTTAGTCTGGATGGTTCCAACTACACGTTGCTGAAACAGGTAATGATCACGATAGGAGCTGCTGCTAGTTAACATAACCAGTTCTGAACTAGATGGATTTATCTTTTGACACAGTTGTAGCTTGTTTTGTTCAAAAAAGAAAGAAGGAAAGAAACTTGTGGTAGAGTCAACAATGTGTTCAGTTGCAGTTCAATGAGTAGGGAGGGGAACATAACTCAATACAGGAAAATTGAGCAATTCTGCTTTGGAACGAGGGATAATTTTCTGGAACACAGTTTTGTAGAATACATTAAGCATAGGCTACGCCTGACTGTGATAGTGACCAATAGTGTACTATTATAATAGTAATGTTTGCAATAGTAGAAGTCATAATAACAATGTATTCACATTTGCCCAGTATTTTCAGATGTTTCATGTACTTCACATATACTGTATTATGTAATTGTAATTCTTATAACAATAATATAAAACCAAATCTCAAAGCAACAGCAACTACAAAAATGAAAGTGAGCAGAAGCCCATTTCTGGTTTTGAAAAGTAAGTAGCAGTCCACTTCTGGTTTTTTAACATTACTGTGCCAGGGGACCTGCAGTCTATTTAAAAGGTGTGTTGTCAGTCCCAGAGGCTTCCAGGACAGTTTGTTCACCCTATTTTGTTCAGAAAATAAGCAGTGTAAGGAGTCTGGAAAGGGTGAGGTCCAGAAAAGCATCCTTGTGGGCCACAGGTGGCTCCTGGGCCAAACTTTGCCCAACCTTACATGCCAGAGATCTCTTAGTGAGTTGATGGCAGGTATGAGATTTCAACTAGAGACTTAATCATTCATAATTCATTCACTTTGCATCTCTGCACTACAGCTGTTCAGATGACATGTGTGCATTTACAGCGCTACAGAAATAAACTATAATAATGATGATGATGATGATGATGATGATGATGATGATGATGATATGAGGTAATACTTGTATTTCTCTGTCGGTGGGCTTAGGGCCTGAATAATGCTGTGGCTTTGGACTTTGACTACCGGGAGCAAATGATCTACTGGACAGATGTCACCACGCAGGGCAGTATGATCCGCCGCATGCACATCAATGGCAGCAATGTGCAGGTATGTATTTAGCATTGTTGGGACTGTGTTTCCATTGCGTGTGGGTCAGAGTTCCTTTCCCTATGCTTAGGATTAGGTCACACATGTCCAAGCAGTTTTTGCAGTGCCTTTTCTAGATGTAGGCAGATTTTGCTTTCTTAAACTTTCCCTCTTGCAACACCAAAACTAGGCCCAGACTAAGACCAAACCCAAGCCTAGGTCAGTTTCATCCAGTATGTCTTCTAAAGAAGCCCATGTCTAAGCAGCATTTCCTTCAGCCAGATCCTACTTCCTTGCTTTATTTGATTTTGTGCCATTTTTCCTTCACCATCTTCCAGGTTCTGCACCGCACTGGGCTGAGCAATCCTGATGGGCTGGCTGTGGACTGGGTGGGTGGGAATCTGTACTGGTGTGACAAAGGACGGGACACCATTGAAGTCTCAAAACTCAATGGGGCCTACCGCACCGTCTTGGTGAATACAGGGCTACGGGAGCCCCGAGCCTTGGTAGTGGATGTACAGCATGGGTAAGTCTGTTGAGAGGTGTCTGGGCAGATCCCAGGTTTCAGCCAGTTGACGTATTGCCTACGCTATATTTATTCTACAGCCATATACATTTTATACCCTGTATAATGCAAGGATGAATGATATTACGTATTCAATTCTTTCTTTTAAAATCCTGTTCCCTTTCAGTTTAAGTGTTAAAATTGTCAAGAGTGGAAAGAACCTTAGTGTTAGGAAACCAGTATTCATTCATTCATTCATTCATTCATTCATTCTTTCTTTCCTTCCTTCCTTGGTTTATTGATTTATTGCATTTATATTTAATCTTTTTCCCAAAATAGGATCCAAGGAGGCTTACAATAGTCTAAAAGTTAAAACATTGATTTAACCCGTTAAAAGAGAATTAAGTACTGTAATATTAAAAGTGTATTTAGAAGCGTTAAAACCACTTAAAACATGCTTACAACATAGTTTCATTAAAAGATTAAAAATTTTAAAAGTACAGAACACCACATTGCACGCATGCAGCGCGCACACACATGCACACATGCCAAAATACACACACTACAACTCAGTGATTAAAATTCAGAAGGCCTGTCTAAAGCCTCCTGCTGGAGGAAAGGCAGCATTAGATAGTCATTAGGAGAAGAAAATTTGTTCTCAGGAAGAGGATAGGATTCTGGATCAAGGGAACTCTTGGTTTCTGTTACCAACTGCTAGAAGAGGTGTCCAGTAAACCCGTTATTGAGGTTAAACTAGATCGCTTTGAGTTTGTGAGTACCAATGACGTGGACAAGATCCTTGCAAATGTGAAGAAGATGACACGTCCCCTCGATCCCTGCCCATCGTGGCTGGCCATCCAGGGGGGTTATGCCTTGATGGCATTTCTTAGAGATGTCATCAATGCATCCCTTAGGGAAGGTTGTGTTCCAGCTTGCTTAAAGGAGGCGGTTGTTAGACTGCTCCTGAAAAAACCTTCCCTGGACCCCTTGGATATGAAGAACTACAGGTCTGTATCCCATCTGCCATTTTTGTGCAAGGTGATCGAAAGGGCTGTCGCCCTTCAACTCCAAGTCATCTTGGATGAAACCGATTATCTAGATCCATTTTAAACTGGTTTCAGGACAGGATATGGGGTGAAGATTGCCATGGTTCCTCTGGCTGACGATCTTCATCTAGGCATTGACAGAGGAAGTGTGACCCTGTTGGTGCTTCTAAACCTCTCAGCGGCCTTCGATACAATAGATCATGACATCCTCTTGGAACGTCTGGGAGAGCTAGGAATCAGTGGAACTGCACTCCAGTGGTGCCGGTCCTTCCTCTCTGGTAGATTCCAGAGGGTGATGCTCGGGGACAGTCGCTCCTCGAAAACAGCGCTTAAATGTGGCATCCCTCAAGGTGCCATATTGTCCCCGAGGCTAGTCAATATTTATATGAAGCCGCTGGGAGAAATCATTCGCAGACATGGGCAGGGTGTTATCAGTACACTGATGACACTCAAATATACTTCTCAAAGTCCCAAGCAGCAGCTACGATGACAGATGGCATTTCTCCTCTCAGTCAGTGTCTTGAGGCGGTAATGGGCTGGATGAGGAAAAACAAACTCAAGCTGAATCCAGACAAAACGGAGGTACTTACAGTAGGGCCCCCCAAACTGGGTATAGGGTTGCAACCTCCAGTCCTCGATGGGGACACGCTCCCCACCAAAGGACTGTGTTCGCAGTCTGGGGGTGCTAGATCCGTCGCTTCACATGATGAACCAAGTGAATGCGATGATCAGGAGCACCTGTTAGCAGCTCCAGCTGATATGCCAGCTGTGCCCTTTCCTGGAAGCACAGGACCTAGAAACTGTAGTGCATTCACTGGTAACTTCACGACTTGATTTTTGTAATGGGCTCTACATGGGTCTACCCTTGTGCCTAGTCCGGAAACTTCAGCTAGTGCAAAATATAGCAGCCAGGCTGGTCGCTGGAAAAACTAGGAGTAACCGAATAACACCTGTCCTAAAATCTCTTCAGTGGCTGCCTATTAGTTTCCGGCCTCAATACAAGGTGTTGGTTATAACCTTTAAAGCCCTACATGGCTTGGGTCCAACCTATTTGAGGGATCGCCTGCTCCCATATAATCTGCCCCGCACCCTCAGGTCCTCTGGGAGGAATCTATTGCGGCCTTTAAAAACCAGACTAACTGCTACCTCCCAGAGGGCCTTCTCTGCAATTGCTCCCAGACTATGGAACGGCCGGATGGACGAGATCCGTCAAATTGCCAGCTTAGACAGCTTTAAAAAAGCTGTCAAGATGGATCTCTTCCGGCAGGCCTTTCCTAAAAGTGTCCAGCCACAGAATGATCGCCCCTCACATCATGTATTAGCCCACCACTCTGTCCTCGTTATATTTTTATTGTGTTATTAATAGATATTTTAATCTCCAATTTTAATTGTATCATGTTTAATCCTGTTTTCAGGGGGGAATTTGGGACATAATGTTGAATGTGGATATTTTAATGTGTTGTGAGCAGCTTCGATTGTCTTGTCACAGAAAAGCAGGATAAAAATAAAAGTTTTATTTCTTTATTTATTAAGACAATAAAGAAATGCTTGAATTACAAGTGACTAGAGGACACTAGCCTTTTGTGCCTTTTTGTGAGAGTCCCTTGTCCTCTTCTTTTTTCAAAAGGCTAGCAAGGTGGGCGTGCCTGATTTGACTGCAGCCTTTAGCATTTGTTTCAATTTGCAGCAGCAGAGGCAGATATGGGACATCAGATCCCCTATTTTATTTCCTCATGATCTCCCTCCCTCACTACTCAGTGGTTTCCTAGATGATCACTGGTGAACAACCAAGTGAAGAATCAGGTGAGGAAGGGACTGCTTCTTTGGGAACTGCCAGTTCAGGGCCTCTATGGATGCTTGCTGAGGCAACTGCCAAGAGAGTGTATTCCTGTTGGCATTCTCAGTGGAAGCTACCACATAAGCAGGATCCAATGCTTTCAGTCAGCAGCTGCTAGTAAAGCCATCTTTCCTTGCACTTCGCTTTTTCAGATGGTGGTGAGGCTTCTTCAGGGTCTTACTGGCTGAATGAGGAGTCTCTGTGAGGCAGAAATTGCCTTGAGGCTGTACTTCCTTGTTTCTGGGTTATATAGACCCAAAAAATCCAAAATGCCAAAATAATAGTACAGTGGTACCCCGGGATACGAAAGCACCACGTTACGAAATTTCCGGGATACGAAAAAATTCTATAGGAAAAAACTGTTCTGGGTTACGGTTTTTTTTTTCGGCTTACGAAAAAATTTTTTGGTGCTTTTCGGCGCTTTTTCGCACGAAATCGCGGCTTCCAGCGCTAGCGCCTATGGCTTTTTCGGGTTGCGAAAGATTTCGGGTTACGAAGGGCGCCGCGGAACGGATTATTTTCGTAACCCGGGGTACCACTGTAATTTAAAAAAATCCAAAATGCCAAACATTTCTGGTCCAAGCCATTTCAGATAAGGGATGCTCAACCTGTATAATACTCCTAATATTTTTCCCTAAAATAAACAGCACAAATTACAGTTACTCACAAATGGTCCTCTGAAAGTAGCAAACAACACAAAATATTTAAGGTTAAACAGATAATTAAACTTGTTGAAATTAACATGATTGCAATAAAACTATAACCAGTTACGTATATATATATTTTTTTATTACGGTAGTTAAAGCCAGCTTTTTTATTTGTACCATGAATTGTACCATGAATCATCCAGGCTGGCAAAGCCTACTGTCACAATTCATTCTTTGCCTCTCCTGTCCAAACTGGGATGAACCGGTGGACCTTGGGAAGGTATCAGACTGTCATAACTGTTCCTAGATTTGGCACCCATATCTCATTCATAGAATAGTTCAGGTTAAAGTGTTTCATAATTTGGGTTGTGATCTCAACTGCTGCCATGGGTTTATGTCTTTTGTCTTGCCTCTATTCCCCCTGTCTCCCAGATACTTGTACTGGACAGACTGGGGTGACCATTCCCTGATTGGCAAGATAGGTATGGATGGCACCAACCGGAGTGTCATTGTGGATACCAGAATCACCTGGCCCAATGGCCTCACCCTGGACTACATCAACAGTCGCATATATTGGGCTGATGCCCGGGAAGATTACATTGAGTTTGCCAGCCTGGATGGCTCTAATCGGCACATAGGTAAGGAAGCTGTAGCAACTGTGGGCAGTGTGACCAGGAATATATGCAGCCTGTATATCTTGAAGTAGAGCCAGAACTTCAAGGGAAACACTGAGGGGGAAGAGAGGTGGAGTTTATCTCCCATGACTTCCAGTTTTTCCCTGCAAATGCTCTTTCTGCAAGTCTGATCTTCCCTAACTGACCCCATTGAGCTGGCTCAGGGAGAAAAGTGGCCTGGGGTGGTATTTGTAGGGGAGGATTAGCAATTATTTCATGGTTAAGCATCCTTCTCCCACTAACTAGGGCAGTCCATCCCTTTCTTTTACATGTTGAAGGAAACTAGGGGTCAAAAAAATATCTAGACATGTTGTTGAAAAACATGTTTTTGAGTGTTCAGAAACTCTGATGAGAAGAATCCTGGACTGGTGAGAATCTTTACATTTGGGAGTAATGCTGCACAAAATTCACACATGGTTGTTTTGCACAGAAGAAAGCATTCTCTGCGTAGGAAACAGCATTTTCTGTGCAGTAAATGATATTTCTATGGAGAAATGGTATTTCCTGTGCAGAAAAAGCTGTTTTCTTTGCAGAAAATGCTTAATTAGGGACTTATTCTGCACAAAATTTGCATGTGGGTGATTTGCACTGAAAATGCTATTTCCTGCCCAAAACAGCTAGCTACATACACATTTTGCATAGAATTGTTCCTGAATTTCAAAGAGACTTTGAAAACTGGATAGTTTTTTAAGCCTATTGCAACAGGAATAAAATTGCTAAAATTAATTGTTGTTTCTTTCAAGAAAAACCTTAGTGAGAAAGTCCACATTATCTGACCAAGTTATGATACTAAAACAGATTCATGATGTTATACTGTAATATCAAGGTTATGCAAGTTAATTATTAGCTCTTAATGAATGAGGTGTATTGGTTTCCAACTGCTATCTAGGGGAGTCTTAGCTGGTGATCTTAAAAATATCTACCTAATTTATATCACTAAATATGTTGGAAGAGATTATTGGAAGTCTTGTCAGCTGCACTTTTTTATCTGCATAACAGTTTAAGATTAAAATATGTGGAACAATTTCTGCAAAGAAAGGAATTGCTGATTTAATCATCAGAAATCAAATTCTTCCTAGCATATGGAAAAATGTATGTAACTGAGAGATTTTCTTCTTTTGCTTATTTAGTGGCACATACATGCCAGTTCTTTATTAATCTAGGCACATGATTGATGGTTTTTATGTTAATTAATCTACCTGAGTTATACTTTGTACATTTGTATTTTTTCATTTTTGTAACCTGGTTGGGGGTTGAGAAATGAATAAATGGAACTAAGGATTCCGCATGGTAATCGCAATAATGATGGATGTGGTAGCTAGAAGAACAGCTGCATTTCCTCCATCCTGACCTTGGAATATGAAAAAGAGGGTTGTCTAATACAGCATATCCTTGACAGTGAACACAATCACTTTTTAAGTCTGGGACTGGGCCAACTTTTTGGAAGTTTGGTCTGGAATTCTTTGAAAATCTGGAAACCAAAAATACTTTCTGTCATTCACATTTCATGGCCTTGGAGGTAAATTTTGGATATTGAACACTCCAGCTCTCTGTCCAGCTCTTACTATAGCTGTCCACAATCTTTAAATGCATCTCTCCATAATTTCATTCTAAGGGGCATTCTGAAGAATTTAAGATGGTGAATGGGAGCAATAAGGAATGGTGAGAAGTGCCTCTTGGGCCTGTTACAGACAGCCAAAATAAAGCTGCTTCGAGTCACAGTGGAGGTATGGTGTTTCAATGATGCATGCGTCCTAAGAGTCCAGAAGCCACACCAAAGCCACGCTCTAGTCCTTCTGGACTTCTGGACTCTTAGGACACATGCATCATTGAAACGCCATACCGCCACTGTGACTCGAGCAGCTTTATTTTGGCTGTCTGTAACAGGCCTTAGCTTCTGTCAAAATGTTCACCCACACCTGATGTGTCTACACATACTGTACTCAAAATTCTTTTCCCACTGCTACAAATACATTTGCCTTCCTGAAACCTGGATATCTAGAATAGCAGATCCAGAGTTGGAGTCAGGCATGTCCTTGGCTTTGGATTCCCCAGCCCTTCCCATTTCCATAGTCTGGATTTTCACAGGGTTCCCAAGTCTGCCACACTGAGAGAATATTTTTTTCTCCTCCCACTCTAGTTCTGAGCCAGGACATTCCCCACATCTTTGCCCTGACACTCTTTGAGGATTACATTTATTGGACTGACTGGGAAACCAAATCCATCAGCCGAGCCCACAAGACCACAGGTGCAAACAAGTCTGTGCTGATCAGCACCTTACACCGGCCTATGGACATCCACATCTTCCATGCCTTCAGGCAGCCAGATGGTGAGTACCATGCTGTTAATATTTTACATTTGGGGAGGGCATCCTTGCAGATAGACAGGGCTTCTGGAATCCTTGGGAGAATTCAAGGTATAGATGTCAGCATAAATATCTACCAGGACAGAATGGGGAAATATCCTTTAGAGCAGGGTAAGTCAAGTTTGTTATGGGAAAAACAAGGGGCAAAGCTCTTGCATTACTCAGACTGAAAGGCCCAAATATCATCAGAGAGTTTTTAAAGGGGACAGGCTTGATCATATGATATTCAAATGACTTATTTACTGATCTGGAAAGCTACTTTATAAACCCTTTATTTGTGATGCACTAAGTGAGATTACTGCCTGCTTTCCTTTGGGGTATCGGCTTGAGGCTTTGCTGTGAGTGTGCTGAGAATGTGATACTAAAGAGAACATGAGCCTCTTTTTTCATATGGAGAATTTCTGAAAATGGCAGATCTTATTTTACATGCACACTTCTCAAATATAACTATCTTCTTCATGGTGTCTGTGACTTGCACAAATGGGGTTATCTTGCATCTGCACAGTGCAAACCCAATCATGTGAGTTCACAGATGGCCACTTAAAGAACTACAGTTACAGATATTCAACCTGACCTTCCTTATCCAAGTATGTATGTAGCCAATGGGACATCCAGGAGTATTTCCTGGACCAGGTCTTTTAGGGTCTAAACAAAGTACCCTGTGATGTCCATCCCTATTATAGTGGATTGCACTGAGAATACCCATGGAACACTTTCTGTTCCATGAATATATTACAGTAACATTCTGAACCACCAGAGATGTCATTTGCGTACACATGTTGCAGAACCTTAGCCCTGAAGACCTTTAGAGCAGATGGTTGCCTGCCTTTAGTGTAGAAGAAATGGACAATTGCCATGCTGCAATTTGCAGCATTCTGAATGTGCTGTCCAGGTACTTAAAGCATTGAATGTAATTCCTAAGTATCTAAATTGCCTTACTTGCTCTAGTTCATGGCCAGCGATCTTCCAGCTGAATATGGAGGGTTTCTTAGAAAAAAAACATTATTTTAGCTTTATTGTAATTAATATATAACTGGTCATTTCCACAATTCTCAGTGAAAGCTCTCACTGCTCTTGATAGTCCCATCTTAGAGAAAGATAACAGTGCAGCATTATCAGCATATAAAAGTAAAGGGATGCTGACTGAGGCTAATGTTGGGGGTTGAAAAGTGTCTGAGGCGATCGCTGAAGGGAGGTCACTAAGATATAAATTAAAGAGGGTGGGTACAAGAATGCACCTCTGCCGTACACATGGAAAGAAGCATTGGTACAGCGCAGGAGTGAGCTATAAGTGCATCCTATACTGTTTTGACAAAGAAGGCAGGAATGGTTACTGTTTGTTGTAATCTGCATCTGTACCCCCTTTTCTTTTCCTTTTTGTCTCTTAGTCGCCAACCATCCCTGTAAAGTCAACAATGGTGGTTGCAGCAACTTATGCCTGCTGTCACCAGGAGGTGGTTTCAAATGTGCCTGCCCTACCAACTTTTATCTTGGTGGTGATGGCAGGACCTGCATCTCCAACTGCACAGCCAGCCAGGTAACTTCAGAAAATGCATGTAGAGATGCCCTAGCAAGCACTTCCATTCAGTGATTTATTGAGGGACTCTCACCATCTTGTAGCACAGGACTGGGGAACCTCTGGCCTGCCAGTTAAATTCCAGTTCCGCATTTGCTTCCTCCACTCTGGCCAGGGGTGAGAATAATGTGATTTAATAACATGTGAAGGGCCAGCTGTTTCCTACTCCTGTTATATTAGGATCTGAGGATGAGAGCCAAACCCTCAGAATCAGAAGGACTTCATAAAGCTGCAATGTTGGACTATTCAAAGTCCCAGGTGGCCAAAGAAAATGTGGCTAGAAAATGAATGTGCCCACTGTTGTGTTTACATAACAAATTTCGGTTCATGTGAAAGCACTAGGCATAGGAGTCAGAACAAGGGTGGTGGTTTGTCCAGCTGGAACTGAGAAAGGGATAAGGGGATAGTTAAGCCTAAAGGGAGAGGCTTTCTTCTGCCCCATTATTCATGACTTGCCTCAGCTTTATGGCCCTTTCTCTCTTACCATAGTTTGTGTGTAAGAATGACAAGTGCATCCCTTTCTGGTGGAAATGCGACACAGAAGACGATTGCGGGGATCGTTCAGATGAGCCCGAGAACTGCCGTGAGTAAACAGCTGGGAAGAGGCTCCTGGGTGGGTATAAGGTGACAGAACATACAGGCCAACATTATACCTGGTTCAACCGTCTGCATGCTAAGTTGACCATGTCAACAATATATACCTTAGCTTTTGTTTCAGTGAGGCCACTCCATGCTGAAAGTAACAGTTTCCTGCTGAAAATAATTCCTCCCCCTGCTCTATGGAGTTTCATCCTTGCTAGGAGATAACCAAGAATGAGAATTGTCTAGACCAAATTTAAATTGGAAAAATCAGGTTTTTGCCAAACAGAACAATACTTCATTTGGTCTCTGCCTCTAGTTTTTTTCTAGAATTTCTTCTGATTCAAAACACACACTATACTATACTGTACTATATTAGAATTCAGAGACTGGCCATATTAGTCTGGAACATCTGTATGCAAAGAGGTTTTGTAGCACTTTGAGATTAACTGGCAAAAGATGTTACAGCATAAGTTTTCATAAATTTAGTCTACTTCCTCAGATGCACATCTATGAAAGTTTATCTACAGTAGCTTTTGCCCAGTTAGTCTCAAAGGTGATACAAGATCATTTCATATCCTATATATAGTAGAACTGTAGAACATATCAATAGGAGGATTTGGTATCAAGTAGAGTTGTATGAAAACCAGCATGGTGTGGTTTGACTATGACTCTGGAGACCAGGGATCGAATCCCTACTGAGGCATGGAAACCCACTGGGTAACTTTTGGCAAGCCAAAGTCTCTCAGCCTCAGAAGATGGCAATGGCAAACCCCCTCTGAAGAAACTTGCCCCCCCCCCCCCAAAAAAATCTGTAATAGGTTCACCTTGGAGTTGCCATAAGTCAGAAAGAGTTGTATGAGAAAGTTGTTGGCCCAGCAAAAGAGAGAGAGAATTTTGTTCTCTAGAATACAGTTTGGCAAGGGGCCTCTGCATCATAGAAAAAACATAGGAGACTGACCTATGCCAGATTTTACCTTCAGACGTTCTAGTTCAGTATGGCCTACTGAATGGCAGTAACCCCCAGGCTTTTCTTAGACATTTGTTACTTTATCTTTTATCTCAAGATGCTGGGGACTGAACCTAGTATTTTATACACGGAAAGCATGCAGTCTGTTATGGAGATACTGTCCCTAAGGATCCTATCCCAAAGCATCAATTTTTTTCCCAACAGCTGAATTCAAGTGTCGCCCAGGTCAGTTCCAGTGCTCGACAGGAATCTGCACCAACCCAGCCTTCATCTGTGATGGGGACAATGACTGTCAGGACAACTCAGACGAGGCCAACTGTGGTAAGTATTCTATGTCAGGGGTAGGCAACCTTTTTGAGCCGGGGGCCGGGTTGCTGTCCCTCAGACAACTGGGGGGCTGAAGCTGGGGGGAGCTTCCACCCTCCAGGGGCAGAGCCACATGCCGGGGGCGGAGCTTCCACCCTCCGGGGGCCAGGAGGAGGCCTCCAGTGCTGACGGCCCCCGCTGCTGGGGCCTTTCAACATTGCTCCGGTGATCGCACCAGGCCTCCTAGAGGCCCACTGCCACTGCTGGGGCCCTCCAACAGGGCTCTGGCGATCACACCGGGCCTCCTAGAGGCTCGCTGCCGCTGCCGGGGCCCTCCTAGAGGCCCGCTGCCATTTTGTTTTTTAAAATGGCGGTGAAGTCTCGTGTGGCCTTTCCCGTTGTGCCCCGCAACGGGAAAGGTCACGCGAGACTTCGGCCACCATTTAAAAAAATGGTGCTCGGAGCGGGGCGGCAATCGGCGGCAGGACCGTGCCAGGGCCGGTGAAAAGACCTTGGTGTGCTGCATCCGGCCCGTGGGCCGGAGGTTGCCGACCCCTGTTCTATGTGGTTACACTTCTGGTGACCAGATCTTTTAAACTATGTCTATGTTTATGTATGTACATATTTGCTTCCTGTAGCACAGTCTTGTGTTAATGATGTCCATGGTGACTAAAAACATGTCAGAGGAAGATATTAAAACACATGATACCCCCAAAAATAAAAATAGGAGATATTAAGAATTAAACAGTGTAAGGCACAACAGATGAGCAGATGTCCTGGAGTGGGTTTGGTGTTGTTGAGATGTTCTGTATCCATTTCTCAGAGACAACCTGAGAGTTCGGCAAAAGGTATCTAGATCCACATCCCCTCCACATATTCCTCAATGCCCTTTCAGCCAGTGGAATCACTAGGATTGGTGTCACACACACACACCCATTGACCCATGCCACAACATACAGAATCCTCAGTAATGTTTTACTAATCCAGGATAGCCGTGTTGGCCATATAGCAAAATTTGGTATCATCCAAAATCCATAAAACAGTGATACCTTTGTTGGGCCAGCCAAAATGCACATTCCATAAATTGTAATTCCTGTGTATCACTCAAATGTAATGGCAATAGTTGTGACACAAACAACTAGCAAAATTAAAATTATACTTTTAAATTACAATATCATATGCACAGCCTAAATGTACTAACATGTAAATAGTTAAAATGAAATTTTGGTAAAATGTAATTTAAAAAAAAAGAATTTTAAAAATATATTTTTAAAAAGTTAAAAATAAAATTTTAAAATTTAATTTTTTTAAAAAACCTGGGACCTCTGCTTTCTCTTCCCACTGAATCTTGTCCCACTCAAAACCATCTCTTTAGAGTATCAAAGGGATGCAAGTGAACACCACCTCCTGTTTCTGCCAAAAGGCAGATGTTTGGGAAGCAGTGGTGTCATTCCCCCTTTAGGGTGTCACCTGATGCAGTCTGCATCTCCCTCGTGGCACCCCCTGCTCCCAGCACTACTACCAATATGCCCTCCCTTGGATGATGTGTTAGCAATCCAAGAGACTCAGAACAAGGACTTCCCCTTTCTTCCTTTTCTTATGTGAATAGTGTCAGTGTATAAAGCCTAGGAGATCATGGAAGATGCATTTTTTTCTCTGCTTATTTACTCACTTGCCTAATCACAATAAATCTTGTGAGACTCCCAGGCACAGAAAAAAAAACAGTATCTGAAATTTAAAAAAAAAAAGAGTTGGTTCCTCTCCCTTTTAAAGCTATTTTCATTGCTGCCTTCCCTCTAATAGAAGTGCATGTCTGCCTGCCCAGCCAATTCAAATGCACCAACACCAATCGCTGTATCCCTGGCATCTTCCGCTGTAACGGACAGGACAACTGTGGTGATGGAGAAGATGAGAAGGACTGTCGTAAGTTATGCTAAGAGCAGAAGCAGAGACGTCAATGTAGATGTCATTGTATGACCAATACAGTTGCCCATTAATGTAGTCAGCTCTTATCTGTGAGCCTTTAAATAATTTCAGCTTTGATTATTCTTCCCAGAATAACAAAGTTTGCAGGAAAATGTGGGATTTTACAACCTGCAAATGCTATTTTGTTAAAGAAAAAAAAAGTTCGTAGCTTGCATCATTCATTTTGTATCTTCTCATCATGGTGAAGGAATAAAGAACTTCAGGATACTAAGCCCCTGATCCTTGGAAAACCTGTTCATTCTTTTCTCTGTCATCTGAGATTTCAGTAGGCACTGCCTGAACAACTGAAAAACTGAGGATTCTGAGGATGTAGAATTGTATATCCAGTATGGATTTCTGCATTCGAGTAACAGAATCACAGTACTGGCACCACCATATAGCCATTGTCCAGCTATATATCAGCAAGCCTTCATTATGGGTGGACTTTGACTTGTTTTACGCTAGACCCTAGAATTGTCTCTTGACTCCTCTGTCTCTTTCAGCGGAAGTGACCTGTGCTCCAAACCAATTCCAGTGTGCCATCACGAAACGTTGTATTCCACGAGTGTGGGTGTGTGATCGTGACAACGACTGTGTGGATGGATCTGATGAGCCTGCCAACTGCAGTAAGGAACTTCATGTGCATTACGGGATAGGGCTCAAAGGTCTTTGTAATTAGAAGGGGAAAACAGGTTAACATTCCTGAGGGCATGCAGTGTTTAACTAAGAAAAGCCTCACTTTTCCTTTGTGCTTTAAAGAAGATAAAATTGCTTCTTGAATTTGCTTCCTCTTCAACAAATTTGCAGAAGATATCAAAACATGCTGTTAGGAAATAAACACATAATGAAAGTTCATATAGTTTATGTTACATCAGAATCTTATGCACACATCATTTTAGCAGCACGGATCTGGTCCCTCTTGCTCCACATCAAGTTCAAATCTAGAGATATAGAAGTGTGCTTAGTCCACTTCCACTCTGATAGCCTTTAGGGCTGAAGGGCGGGGTATAAACACCATAAATAAATAAGTAAATAAATCTCATTCTGACTTGTCTAGGACTTGATTTGTCCTCAGGCATTTGAATAAGTCTTTTTAAAATTTTACTCAAAGAAAACTCCAAATTCCACACTCAATAAATATTGATACAAATATTTTTCTATTGTTCTTAAATTGAGTAAATACGCATGTTTTTCACTTTCTGCAAAAAGGGAGAGGGGTCTGGGGAGAGAAAGGTGCATAGCTGCTGGAGTGGGAAAAGTACAATGTAAAGCAGGGTACATATAGCAGGGATGCACACAGTACATGCCAAATCCAATTTCTTGTGTCCCACATTGGCCAGTTGTGCTCCCCAGAAGTACGTGATTGGCCATTTCAAGCCATTCTGAGTGAACTGTTTTAGGCCCAGGTTTTTTGTTTTTTTCAAAACCAGGAATGACTAGAAAAAGACAAATGCCACTCTAGTAACAATTATCTTCCTCAATCATTCAAACATTTTTTTTCTTTCTACTCTCCTAGCACAAATGAGATGTGGTTTGGATGAATTCCGGTGCAAAGATTCAGGTCGGTGCATCCCAGCACGCTGGAAATGTGATGGGGAGGATGACTGTGGGGATGGCTCAGATGAACCCAAAGAAGAATGTGGTAAGTTGATAAAGCAGCCAGATAGGTTAGTTGAGCTAAGATAGATCAGGATGGTTAGCTTGGCCAGTTTTCCATAGATCCTTACCTGAGAGGGTCAAGTTGTGGAATGTTTAAAAGATTCCTGAAAAGAATCTGAACTGTCATATTGCAAAGGAAAGCACCATTCTTTGTACTGATGTATGTACGTTTAAATTAAGGCATGGAGAGAAATTTGCGTGGTTCACAATTTCATGCAAATTGGCCCGTGCCCAAATTACTGAAAGCTGAACCAAAATTATTCTTTGGATAGTCACATACCCTGAACTTTGCAATGCAGTTGTTTAGTTTTGGTGTGGGGTTTTTTAACTTTTAACTTTAACTGTTTTTAACTTATGTTTTAATACTAGCATTATTTAATTATATTTTAACTTTTGTAATTATTATTTTAGTTTTATCTTTTTAAGTTATTGTAAGCCACCTTGAATCCCATTTTGGGAGAAAATAAATAAATAAATTTTAATTCAAACAATAATAATAATAAATATTTATTTATATCCCATCCCGCCTCTTCCGATTGAGGATCAAGGCGGATAACAACAAAGTAAATACAATATACAACAATAAAAACAACAAGCCCCACAAAACCTCGGCCCAACCCTCCCTCCCTACTATAAAATTAAACAGTAAAAAATGTTTAAAAAGTACATAACAATACATCAAAGTTAAAAACAAATCACAAATAATAAAAATAATAAAAGGGGGATTCAAAAGGGGGTTCTGGACATTATCAGTCGGGGAAGGCCTGCCAGAAGAGAAAGGTTTTAGTCGCCTTTTTAAAAGCCTCGAGTTAGGATAATTGGCGAATCTCTTCCGGCAGGTCATTCCAAGTTTTTGGAGCAGTGACAGAGAAGGACCTCTGGGAGGTCACCGCCAGTCTGGTCTCTCTAGATTGTAAAAGGTTTTTCCTGGAGGATCGGAGTGTACGGGAAGGATTGTACGGGAGGAGGCATTCCTTCAAGTAGACTGGACTCGGGCCATGTAGGGCTTTATAGACAATATGCATGTGAGTGAAAAAAGCATATTAAAATGCACTTACATTAAGGAAAATAGCTTGCAGAAATGTCAGATTTAGGGAAATGGTGTACAGAATGCATGTATAAGAGAAATGCATATAAACATTCCTTCATGTTATTGTGCCAACTTTTTAAAAGACCATAAACAGAGATTGAAATTGGAAGAAACAAATGTAATTCTGGAAAAACGAGAAATGATGCAAAACCAAAATTGAAAGATTTGTTTATATCTAGTCAAGATAGGCTATCCAAAGGCTGAAAGGTCTGATAATCTAATCACCCAGTTAGTCATTTGAGGATCAATGAGATCTTAGTTCTTCCTCTTTTTTCTATTCCAAAAAAGATGCTACTTAGATGATGGTGTTAATTTGCTCTCCTTCCCCTTTCCCACATTGCATTCTTTGTTTTCAGATGAGCGAACCTGTGAGCCCTATCAGTTCCGCTGCAAGAACAACCGTTGTGTACCAGGCCGCTGGCAATGTGACTATGACAACGACTGTGGAGATAACTCTGATGAGGAGAGCTGTAGTATGTGCTCTTTTTCACCCCTATACTAGATAGCAGAATGTTTGCATGTGAAATCGAGGAGGAAGAGATGGTCTCTTGCCTTTTCCTATCTTAATCAGGCTGAGCTGGGCAGAAGAAGTGAAATGAGCACTGCTGGAGAGTGAAGGGTGGCAAGGAACACAACAAAAACTGGGCATTCCTTTGCTGTTGAGAAGTGCCTCATGTACCTCTGAGTATGCAAGATAGGAAATGATCTTGAGACTGGAATATGTTAAAGCAAAGAAATGTTTGGGTTTTTTCTCCAGAGTGTTTTGCAATGTGTTATAATTTTGAAAGGGAGAATTTCAGGATTCCCACCAGAGTGTTTTGCAAGATGTACTCCCCAAAGTTGCCTAAGTTATTGACTGTTTCCCTTCCTTTCCTTTTGTGCCACTTCCTATACCCATTTCAGCCTGTTATAGATGTGGGAAAAATCTGGCTTCTGTAGACCTTCCACCCACACCAGCCCATGCAAATGCAAGTATAAGGAAAGACTAGCACAGGATTCAACCCAGATCAGCTTTTAGCACACCACCCTGCATTTACCATCTAATAGTTGAGAAAACAGAGGTTCTCTTGTCCTTACAGACAAGGAGGCTAGTTCTTTTATGGATAAATTTGTGTTGAGCTGTACTGGTAGGCATCTTCTCCACTTCTACACCGTTATATGTATTTAATTCTTCTCAGCCTGCATGATTGATACTGTCTTAAATCTACTTTCCGCTTCCCATGTCTGAATCACTGGAGAGAAGAGTGTAGGCAACTTATTCATTTTGGACAATAGCTCCCAGAATCCATTAGCCAGAATAACCATTAACTTGAGGGGTTCTGAGAGTTGCAGTCCAAAGCTGGGATAAAAAGGGAGAGATGTATAAAAGGTGCCTTGACTTTGCCATCTGGAAGCACAAAGTGCATTCAAAAATTCAACTTTTCACAGATGAGCTTTGTTCCCATTGATGGCTAGAATCATAGAGTTGGAAGAGACTGCAAGGGCCATCCAGTCCAACCCCCTGCCATGCAGGAAATCACAATCAAAACATTCCCGACAGATGGCCATCCAGCCTCTGTTTAAAGATCTCTAAGGAGGGAGACTCCACTACACTCCGAGGGAGTGTGTTCCACTGTTGAACAGCCCTTACTGTCAGGAAGTTCCTCCTAATGTTGAGGTGGAATCTCTTTTCCTGTAGCTTGCATCCATTGCTCCGGGTCCTAGTCTCTGGAGCAGCAGAAAAGAAGCTTGCTCCATCCTCAATATGACATCCCTTCATATATTTAAACAGGTTAAATCTTAACTTTCTCTTCTCCAGGCTAAACATCCCCAGCTCCCTCATTCCTCATAGGGCATGGTTTCCAGACCTTTCACCATTTTAGTCACCCTCCTTTCGACATGCTCCAGTTTCTCAATGTCCTTTTTGAATTGTGGTTCACAGAACTGGACACAGTATTCCATGTGGGTCCGGACCAAAACAGAATAGAGTGGCACTATTACTTCCCTTGATCTAGACACTATATTTCTATTTATGCAGCCTAAAATCACATTGGCCTTGTTAGCTGCCGCATCACACTGTTGACTCATGTTCAATTTGTGTTCTACTTGGACTCCTAGATCCCTTTCACATGTAGTCTCATTCAGCCAGGTGTCCCCCATCCTATATCTGTGCAGTTAATTTTTCTGCCCTAAGTGCAATACCTTCCATTTCTCCATGTTGAAATTCATTTTGTTAGCTTTGGCCCAGCTTTCTAATCTATTAAGGTCATTTTGAATTTTGATCCTGTCCTCTGGGGTATTAGCTACTCCTCCTAGTTTGGTGTCATCTGCAAATTTGATAAGTATGCCCCCAATTCTTTCATCCAAGTCATTGGTAAAGATGTTGAATAACACTGGGCCCAGGACAGAGCCCTGTGGAACCCCACTGGTCACTTCTCTCCAGGATGTAAAGGAGCCATTGTTGAGCACCCTTTGGGTTCAGCCAGCCAACCAATTACAAATCCAAGTAACAGTTACTTTCTCTAGCCCACATTTTACAAGCTTGTTTTCAAGAATGTCATGGGGAATTCTGTCAAAAGCCTTACTGAAATCAAGATATACTATATCCACAGCATTCCCTTCATCTACCAAGCTGCTAATTTTATTGAAAAAAGAGATTACATTTGTTTGGCATGACTTCTTTCTCTGGAACCCATGTTGACTTTTTGTGATTATGGCTTTCTAGATGTTCACATACTCTCTTTTTAATGATCTGCTCCAGAATCTTACCTGGTATTGATGTCAGACTAACTAGACGATAATTGTTGGAATCCTCTTTATTCCCCTTTTTGAAGACAGGGACAATATTTGCCTTCCTCCAGTCTGCTGGGACTTCTCCTGTTCTCCAGGAGTTCTCAAAGATTATTGCCAATGGCTCCGATATTACATTAGCCAGTTCTTTTAATGCCCTTGGATGTAGTTCATCTGGTCCTGGAGACTTATATTCGTTTAGATTAACCAGATATTCCTGTACTATCTCTTTACTTATTTTGTGCTGAAATTCCCCTATTCTGACCTCTGCTCCATTATCCTCCGGTTAAGTACCCTTTTCTTTTTCTGAGAAGACTGAAACAAAAAAGGTGTTGAGTAATTCTGCCTTTTCTATGTCCCCTGTTAGCATTTATCATCTTCTTCGACATAGTGGCCCTACCATTTCCTCCTTCTTCCTTTTGCTGTGGACATACCTAAAAAAGCCCTTTTTGTTGTTGTTAACCTCTCTAGCAAGCCTGAGTTCATTCTGCGCTTTAGCTTTTCTGACTTTAGAAGCAGTGGTTTTGCTGCCATTACTGGGTATTACTTGTTCAGGATGAAAAGAGACAAATGGTTATACCTCAAAATGATTGTCTGGCCTTTTACGGAATAATTGCAGTAATCCTGTGGGAGATTGTGGTGTGCATTTTGTTTCCAGTGTAAACCTCACAAGAAGCCGTTACGTATAAGTCAGGCTAGGCTTTGAGAAATAATTTTAAAGTTTTAAGATGGATGCCACCCTTCCCACCTCTTTTCCCCCTGTCTCCCTCCCCCTCCCCACACTGGTAGAATCTAAAACGTAACACTCTTTTGGATTGTTTTTTGTTGTTATTTTTTTGCCACATCGTGTAATTTGAGTTTGTGCCATTTCATCTCATCTTATGTTTTTCTCCATTTTCACACTGTCGTATCGGGGCTTGCAGAGGTAGGTTTCTGTCAAAAATATTTCTTTTCCTTCTCCTTTAAAGCCTTGATTGTGGTGAAAGGGGTGGGGATTTTATTTGCATTCCAAAGTATTTGCCCCTGACCCACTCCTCCCTCCTCCCAAGGTACTGAATGGAGCAGATTTCTGTGTTTGATGCTTGTTTGGCTCCCAGAGATCCAACCCTCTTCCCATTCCCTTTTGCAGGACAAACCAGATTGAATTATGACTTCCTCCATCACTGTGGGATAGGTCTAACAGTACATTCAGTTTCTCCTTAGCAAATCTTCCATTGCCAATGGGCACCAAGTCGAGTTGCCCCTAACAAACCTTGGAGAGCATCAGGATGTTGTGAACCTTCACTGCCACAAAACAAAGGGCAATAGAGTTAGGGAGAGGGCTGTATCACTCATGGTTTAACTGTGGATGGTCACGAGTTTAATCTCCACATGCAGCTCAGGAAGACCTCTGAAACTAAGCATACTGTGAGACCAGTGGTCTCTATAAGATAACTTCCTGTTTTTATAAGAAGCTAAACACCAAAAATATAGATGTTCGGGGAACTTGTGTTGTGTGTTTTCCTTCTCCTGTCTGAGCTCCATGCAGTACATCAGCATCTTCATGTGGAAGTTTCCCATGCCCTCATAGCAGCATGAAACCAGCAGCATGATGATCACATATAAAAATGTCTAGATCAAGGATGGACAGAAAGTAGATAGATCCACTGGGGGAATAACTGCCAATTTTTTGTGGCAATGTTTTCTGACTCCATGCACAGAGAGACTCCTAACTGCTACATTTAGTTTGCTCAAGTGAAAAAACTTTGGAGAGATGGGAAACCAAGAGCAGTTTTTTTGTGTGAAAATGTGAGTTTAGTTTTAATACAGAGAACAAATGCTTAAGTTGAGGATATACTGAACACATTCTCTTGAATTGCTGAATATTAAGTGTGTTCATGCCCCACACATCCTGCAGTTGAGTTGGAAAACGAAGCCTGAAGTCTGCCGCCTTCCAGTTGATCAGCATTGCTGGCTGGGAGATTATGAACATTGTGTTTCATCACATCTGGAAGGCACCAGAAGGCTGTACACATTACAGGGAAAGCGAGACAAGGAGACACATAGCGGGTGACATTTTCTGGTGCAGCTTTGTGTTTGACCTTCTAGTTCTTGCTGGAGATAACAACCTCTAGGTGGTCTAAATAAAACCTCAGACCCTTGCTCGCAGACTTCAGGAATGTTTCTTTTTGGGGGTTGTAACATCTTCCATAATGTCCCAGCCAACACAGACATTAGCTGGAGGATTCTGGGAGTTGTAATCCAATGAAGTTGTATTCTCAAGGTGTGTTTGTTCCTCCCCCTGCTGCTCAGCATTGCAGAATTTATATGGAGTGTGTAGGGATGTTAGTGATTTGTCCCTTTAGCTATCAAACAGAACAGCCTCAGATGAACCCACAGTCAAGACAGTGTAGTTAGTACAGCCTAATAAACACTACTGATGTAGATAGTATAGTTTGAGACAGCTAGAGACGCCAATGTACCACTTCTTCTCTGCACCCCTACCTGTTTTCCTCTTTGGCTTTTCCTGTGTTCTCTACCTTGTTGTGTTGAAGTCAACAGTATGCTTTGTTGGACTGATAGTTCTACTTGTGCCCACCCAGTGATGTACTGGGAATATGCAACCACACTTAATCCCTGAATTATACAGTATCCCCCTTCTTTGCTCACTGAGACTTTTTAGCTCATCTGTCCTATGCTTCCTCTCTGTCTACAGAACCGAGACCTTGCTCAGAAAGCGAGTTCTCCTGTGCTAATGGGCGCTGCATTGCAGGCCGTTGGAAATGTGATGGGGACCATGACTGTGCTGATGGCTCTGATGAGGTAATGGACATTTCAATTTGTTTTCAGGCCTGGTTATAAGATGGAGATGACTTTGGTCACCTTGGTGGGTCACCTCTGCAGGAACTAGATAAGGGACAGTTGGTACCTATTGGTTCTACTGGACTTCTCAATGACTTTTAGTACCATTGACTATGGTATTCTTTTCACTTACCCTCTAGGATGGTCTTGGAGGCACAGGGGTCCCATTCCTTCTTGTAGGAGTAAATTCAGAAGGTGATGCTGGGGAATTCCAGTTTGACACCTTGGCTTTTGCCTTGTGTTTTTTCTCAGAGTTTACTTCTGTTGACTAAGGTGTTTAACAGATACATGGAATTTTTGAGAGAGGTTATTGGGAGTTTGGTTCCACTAGTATGCTGTTGATATTCAAATCTTCTTTCAGTCTAATTCCAAGCAGGTTGTTCAGAGGCTAAAACAGTGTGTGCTAAAGAATTGAATGAAGGTGAATAAACTGAAGTTTAATCTGGACAAAAAAGAGGTGTTCTTGGTCAGCCAAAAGGGTGCTCAGGGAATAGGAATACAGCTTCTGCTGGATGGGGTTACATATACACTGAAGATGCAAGCTCATAGTTTGCGTGTACTTCAGGATTCATCTATGAGATACGATGCCCATTTTTTTGCCATCATTCAACTGTGTATTTGCACAGTTAAAATTAGTGTTTGTTGTTGGCCAAAGGTCAAAGTCTTCTTCTTAGAGAAAAAGCCTGCCCAGCCTTTAGTAACCTCCCCTTTTCTTCCCTTCTCCCTTTCCCCCTTTACAGAAAGAATGCAAGCCACGCTGTGACCAAGACCAGTTCCACTGCAAGAGTGGCCACTGCATTCCACTGCGATGGCGCTGTGATGCTGATGCAGATTGCATGGATGGCAGCGATGAGGAGGACTGTGACACCAGGGGTAAGGTTCCTCACGCATCCTCTTTTTCTTGGAAGTAAGTGGTTCACTACAGTATGTGCCAAACTGAGTGTGAGGCATCAGTGCTGAGAAAACGGGAGGAAAAATGATGGCCTGCCTATGAGTACAGACCTTCTGCTGTCCTGAAAATAATAACCTTTCAACAGTTCTTTGCAACTAGGTTCAGAGCTGAATCCATGCTTGACAGAGCACAGAACGAGGTGCTCCCTATTGAACTCCCTCTTCTGTCAGTTGATCACAGGAATTTTACCTGTATGTGATGGCAATGCTGCAAGCAGAAGTGGGCAGTGACCCTGTGATCATGTTTGCCACAGTTTTTCATTGTGATGTTAGGTATGAAACACTGAAAAAGATGGCTTGACTGGAATTTTTAAAAGAAAAATATAAAGCAGCAGATCCCAACCTTTGTTGGGCCACGACCTCCTTTGGGGACGAAAGTCCCGCCCGCGGCCTCCCTGATCGGTTGGGAGACCGGGAGGGGGCGGGACTTTCGGCCGCTTACAAGCCCCAGCAGGCTTTGCGACCGGAAGTCCCACCCCTTCCTGGCCTACCAACCAATTAGAGAGGCCGCCGAGGGAAAAGGGACAGGACTTCTGGTTGCAAAGCCCACTGGGGCTTGCAGTCCCATCCCCTTCTCCCCATGGGTGCCTGCACCCACGGGAAGGAAGGGAGAGGAGGAGGGACCCCCCATCCCTTCCTCCCCGTAGGTGCCTGCACCCACGGGAAGGAAGGGAAAGGAAGAGGGACCCCCGTCCCTTCCTCTTCGTGGGTGCCTGCACCCGCGGGAAGGAAGGGAGAGGAGGAGGCAGCCCCCCTGTCCCTTCCTCCCCGTGGGTGCCTGCACCTGCGGGAAGGAAGGGAGAGGAGGAGGCAGCCCTGCCTCCATTCCCTTCCTCCTTGCACATGCCTGTGCCAGCGCAGGCACTCGCAGGGAGAAGGGAAAGGAGGGAGCCCCACCCCTTCCCTGCATGATGCCTGCTCCAGCACCGGCACCTGCATAGAGAAGGGGAGGGGGGGAGTGGGAGGGGTCCCAACCTGGCGACCCCCAGGTTGGGAACCCCTGATGTAAAGGGACAAAAGTTTGCTAGGCTCAACCCAGAAGCTGCCCAAGGATGCCTGGTGCTGTTACTGGCCTGGTTGAAGGAAATGCACGCAGGGTGCTAGGATGTAAAGAGTACTGCCAAATCTTCTTTCAGACAAGAGAAGGCATCAACACATACAGACACTTTATGGAAAACATGGTCAACTATCATAAGGTTTTCACATTTCACGACTGTTTTCTTTTGCTCAAAAACACTTTTTTTCATCCTCAAGCAAAATGTTCACCAAAAAGTCCTGAAATTAGAAAAAATATTGGAAATATGCAAGACCTCTCATAATCTCACCCAGCATGGAATAAACATTTGACATTCTTTGCTCTTGCGTGCAAGAAAGAGATAAGAGAAGATTTACATTCCTGCAAATCTCTAGGTGTGAGACTGATCATTGCCTATGATTTTAAGGCTGTTGATCTGGAGCACAGCACAAAATGAGGCTCTCAGTTAATGCAGTCCACAGTCTCAGTATGAGGACACCTAGTCAGTTGGTTGTTGGGCTCTTGAGAATTTTAGTTCATAAAAGGCATGTTTTCCAAGTTTTGCTCTCATATAGCTGATATATTATCACCCCATTCATTATTTTGCAGTGCGGACCTGTCCTCTGGATGAGTTCCAATGCAATAACACCTTGTGCAAGCCATTGGCCTGGAAGTGTGATGGTGAGGACGACTGTGGGGACAACTCTGATGAGAACCATGAGGAATGCTGTGAGTGTTTTGGCCTCCCTTTTCCACCCTCTTTTGCATGCTCACAATTACAAATACACGTAATTTTAATAAATAGTTAATTTCAATAAACTCACATCCAGCTCTCTATTTTGTGTGGACCCCCAGCTAGCACACCCACTGCCATACCTGTGGCTGTTGCCTAATAATTGTCCCTGGGTTGCTGGACTTGAATTAGCTCATCTGTTATATAGTTCTTAAAAAGTCCATTTCAAATCCTAAATGAGGTACTCTATATAGAAGATATATTTATATATTTCTTTATTTATATCCCTCCTTTCTCTCAAGACTTAAGGTGGTTAACAAATTTTAAGCAGTACAAGTTAAAGACAAGAGAACCAGCAGGTCATAGTGGTTTGAGTGTCAGACTGTGACTCTGGAAACCAGGGTTTGACTCCCAGCTTGGTCATGAAACCAACTGGGTGACTTTGGACAAGTCACATGCTCTCAGCCTCAGGGGAAGCCAGTGGAAAACCTGCTCTGAACAACTCTTGCCAAGAAAACCCCAGGATAGGGTTGCCTTAGGCTTGCCATAACTCGGAAATGACTTGAAGGCATGCAACAACAAGAACAGCAACAAGTAAAAAACAATATAAAAGCATTAAAATGTAGTTTTAAAGTTTAAAAACAATTGAACAATTTAAAAAGTTAAATACATTGCACATTAAAAATATTAAAATGTATTAAAATTATATACAAAACTTGACATCTGAATTGCACAACATTTAAAAACTCAACCCACACTAGTTAGATACCCTTCATTAAATGCAGGGCAGGCCCAAAACAGTTTGCTGCCTGAAGTGGAGCAGCAAATTATAACCTCTTTTTAACCAGTTCATAGAGCAAAGTGGGAGAGGATTGTAAAAGTGTCCCTTTTGCCAAGTTGGAAAAATCCATTTTGCAAAAGGAACATTTTTACCATCACCTCCCATGTTTTTACCACTGGAAGAAAATGAAAGTGCTTTGACATCATGCAGAGACAGAAAGAGAAACATGGTTCTCTCCATTTGCCTGCCAGGTTTCATTTAATGCAATAATGCATACATTAAAATAATATACAGTGGTGCCTCGGGTTACGAAATTAATTCGTTCCGCGGCTAATTTCGTAACCCGAAAAACCTTCGTAACCCGAATTGCCATAGGCGCTAATGGGGAAAAAAGCCGCGGCTCTGCCGCGGCTCCATTTAAACAGCGCCGGCGTTTTTTCGTAACCCGAAAAAACGTTCGTAACCCGAAACAATAAATCCCTATGGGATTTTTTCGTATCCCGAAAAATTCGTAAGCTGGGTAATTCGTATCCCGAGGTACCACTGTAAAGTATAGACATAGTTCTTGATAATGCACAGTAATGTGCACAAGAAAAAAAATTTGAGGTCACTCAGCATGATGCCTTATAGCAGACCAGCAAATCCTTCCCTGTTAACATTCCCCAAAGCTAGGATTCAAGAAATGGAGACATGCAGGATATAACCACGAGAGAGGGAACACACATGGCCTATGTTATTAGCCACCTCCCTTGGGTCACAATCACCTTATGCCTTTGTAAGTTTCTCTGACATTCTGACCATTTGTTTCTCTTTGCTGGTACAGTGAAATTCCAGTGTCCCCCCAACAGACCATTCCGCTGCAAGAATGACCGTGTGTGTCTGTGGATTGGCCGCCAGTGTGATGGGATTGACAACTGTGGTGATGGTACCGATGAGCAATTCTGTGGTGAGTGTCTCTTCCCCCTCATCCTCCCCCACCTCACTAATTTTGCCAAAGCTTTACAAGCTACTCCCCCAAGATCCTCTTCTCTCACACAGGCCTCATTGCTCTTCAAATCGTTGGTTGGTAGTGCTATATAGCTTGTTAATGAGAGTGGAGGCCAGCAGTTAAACCTAAATCTCTTTCCCATACTACTTTGAGTGTTAAGGCACATGCCTTTTGTGTATTAAAATCAGAGTCACTCTTTCCTCTTACTGTCTCAGTAGTTTACAGAATGACCCACAGTTCAAAGAGACTATATCCTGCCTTTGTGCATGAATCTCTGCCCTAAGTTTGCTTCTTGACAAAAGAAGTAAGCTCAAAGGAGTGATTCATGTATGGATGCAACAGGCAGGAAGATCTTTGTGTGGCTGGGGTCACTCTGTTGGGTCTTAGAATCTGGGATGATTCAATAATATAGTCGCATTTACTGTGGAGATACATCCTTTTTCCAGTTACTTTTCTGCTCTTTGGGAAAGAGGAAGAAGGGAAGGGGGATTTTGACTTTACAGCACATTCTCTGTGGCTTCTCACTGCCATCACCACACTTTTGCAGATTCACCAACTGTCAGGAGCTGCAGCCATGAGAAGAATGAATTCCACTGTTTGAATGGGAAATGCATCAGTGCGGAGCTTCAATGCAACTTCTTTGATGACTGTGGAGATGGATCTGATGAGTATAAGTGCTTGACAGGTGAGGGATGAATCACTCAAGTACAGATAAATTTGGGGTAGAAGCAAAGGCTGGCATTTGTGGTACAGGTGGTACAAGAGGAAGGGAGTTTTATAAGCCAAGTGTAATAAATATATGTGCTTTGGGAGATCATACACATATTCTCTATTCACATCTCCAACTGTTCACCCTTTGGTGTCAGCTAATGTAGTATTTGTCTATTTCCTTTTTCTGCTGGCAGATCCCAAGACCTATGGCTGTCACACCAATGTGACCATGTGTGGTGATGATGCCAAATGTATCCAGACCAACACATCTGTGTACTGCACCTGCCCCAGCGGCTTCCAGAAAGTGCCAGACAAGAATTCCTGCCAAGGTACTGGGCCAAGAGATGGGTCATGCCAAGGGTTTATATCTCAAAGTTACTGGAAATACAAGAAAGAAACTTAGAAAATATGCTGTAAGCCTAATAGAAGCATACAGGGTGTGAGGTAGCAGCACCTATGCCAGTGTTGCCCAAGAATGTAGGGTGATGTAAAGAAGACCTTTTGAGAAATGTCACTAGCTTTTATGCAAAAACCTTTTGCTCCCTTCATTATTCCTCAGCCACCTAAAAGCAGAAAGGAACCTGCAAAATTAGCTTGAAATTTTGTTTCAGTCGCAACTTTGCTGGCAGGGTCTGGTGTAGCTAGAAGCAGCTCTGGACACACCCAAGATCTTCTTGCTGCTTGTATTCTGATGATTGGTCAATGCTGCAGACATCAATGTTATTGTGTGTTTGCTATCAGAACAAAGGCCACAATAAAGATCCTTCTTGCTGTCCCCTGCCTTCCCAGCTTGGGGAGGGACAGATAGTAGGTGAGTTGGGGAGCAGGCACAAGAGTAGTCTTTGAGTGAATTTTGAAGGTGGAGGGATGAGAAAGGGACTTGGGGAGGATTTCCTTTTTAGGGTTTTGGAAACATGTTCAAAAGTAGAAAAGTGTTAAAGTATTCTTTCTTTCCCTACTTCAAACTCAAAACAAAATGAGCAAAGTAAAAGGAGGGGAGAAAAAAGATCTAGGGGGCTTCTCTAGGGAGGATATTGAGCAAGAGCCAGCCAGAATCTAGTATTCTGTTTACAGACATTCTCGTGAACTTCTAAATGGATTCTTCTCATTCAGTTTAGTTTTTCATATATATCACCTCTCAAGGAATTCTGCCGAAAATGTTTTCTTCCAGGAAAACCATTTATATCAGAATTTTCATTACCTTTATACATAATATAAGCCCAGAATCTATTTCCTGGGGATTTAATATTCAGGTATTTATTCAGACAGGCTTTTGAAACAGAAAGATTTTAGAGAACCTTGTGGGGGCGTTGTACTGTTTTAATGTTTATGGGTTTTAAGAGCTTTTAACTTTTAATTTTTTCACAATTTTTAACAGTTGTGACAAGTAACAATTTTTAAACAAGTTACCTGTTTTAATACTGTTTTTAATATTGTTCTAATATTTAATATTAATATTTAATATAGTATGATTATGTTTAAATGGTCACTTTTGTATGTTTTTAATTGTATTGTGCTTTTAAATTGTAAGCTGCTTTGAATGCAATTTTGGGAAGAAAGTGGGATATAAATAAATAGAAGAAGAAATAATAAAATAATAATAATAATAATAATAATAATAATAATAATAATAATAATAATAATTAATAGTCCTAGTGAGATCTCATCATTGTATAAGTAGGACCAGGCAGTGGTATCACTAGGATTGTGCCACCCAATATGGTAATTCATGGTGCATGTCCCCCTTGACCTCCTCCTATACCACACCATTTTAAAATTTATTTTTTTTAAGAACCTGGGGCGTCTTTCTCCTCCCACTGAGCCTTACTCCACACACACCATCTCACAGGCAAAAGCCACAGACCTGGCAAAAGACATGTGTTTGGGCAGCAGTGGTGTCACAATTCCCTTGAGTTGTCACCTGGTATGGCCCACACCCCCTAATGATGCCCCAGGAATAGGATTGTCTTCTCAGGATGCATTTCATTTGCACTCCAGGCTTTATAATGTACGATCTCACCTGTCATTTTATGTCTCAAATCACTCCAGCAGTATTGCTTACTCTTTGAGATCAAGGAGAGAACACACACACACTCATTTTTCTTTCTAAACTACCTACTTCATCTTACTGAACATTCAAATATCTTGTATTTTTATGAAAGAAAAAAATTAGTCATTTCACAGGTGAAAGGCAAGAGGAATATCACACATTATCCAGTAGGTCACTGTAGCAGCTACAGGTGAAACTGGTGCCAGAAATGCTGGTGCTGTATTTCTGGGTCATGTTCAAACCATATCATGTATTTTACCATTGACTACTACAGTTGCTTAAGAAAGCCAGATCGGAGACAGGACAGGAGTCTTGTGCGAAAACATCTTTCTTCAATGTTGTCTCCAGATCCCTCAGATCCTACAGTCTACAATAAAGCTTCTGACATTGGCATCCAGTAACCTTGTTTTGGTCTTTTTCCTGTTCTGTCCAGATATCAATGAATGCCTGAAGTTTGGGGTTTGCAGTCAGCTGTGCAACAACACAAAAGGCTCATATATGTGTACTTGTGCCAAGAACTTCATGAAGACCCACCAGATGTGCAAGGCGGAAGGTACCAGCAGCTTAGCTAGGAGGAATTTTTTTCTCAGAGACAATGTAGTTTGTGTTGTATGTCTGTATATATCTATGCATGCTTAACAGACCCATGGTAATGCACTTCTTCTTGGGATGCCGGGCAATTTCCTGCATTGCTTCTATAGGACATCATTTCTAGTTTATCAGAAAATATACCTCCTCTTCCAGGGTGGAAATGCTACATTTTTGCAGGTATACTGTCTGGGGAATTCTGATAGTTGTAATCCAAAAAATTAACTTTTCCTATGGCTCCCAATGAGGTTCTCTCCAAGCACCAACACTCACTGATTTCAGTGAGAGGAAACAATGAATGTTTTTGGCTGTCTTACGGCCACTGGGTATCTTTGTGTCACCTGTGTCCTGATAAATAGGCAGCTAAGAGATAAAATTCATTAAAAAATTGCAGTTTCTAACTGGTTATGATTATCCAAGATTGTTGTGTCTTCCATTCCCATCATAAACTATTGGGCTTGTAACAACCCTGGGAATCTCTTGGAACTGATCGACTCAGATCTCAGTCAAACAAACTTCAGGGACTGCCAAAATGAAACAAAGCCATGTGTGTCACAAGATGATGTAGAATTCACAGACACAGCCATGTTAGTCTGGAAAATTGGAAGGCAAAGGGATCTTGAGACTGAGCAAAAGAAGTTTTAGCATAAGCTTTTGTAGACTTGGTCTACTTCCTCAGATGCTAGATGACATAGATTATTAGTGATGCACAGTGGAATGACAAACGTAAATCATAAGTTATAAAAGCAAAAGAAGCTCACATGCCCCTCAACTGGAACCTAACATTTCACATAAATGATATTCCACTGGGATATTACCATAAAGATCAGCCACAATTCTAAAACTGGTGCAGCACTTCCTTTTCTCTGGGCAAGACTAAAGAGGTCAATTTGTGCGTAACTCTTAAAGAGCCTCTCTCCATGTTCCAAAAACTGTGAGAAACCTCAGACTGGGAGATCCACCACCTTCCATGTAAAATAAAGCCTCATCCTTTTTCAGTATGTGTGAAGGAGTGGTAGTGTTGGGGGCAATCTTACATTCTTCTCAGTAGACAGTGAGTGACATCTCGTTCTTGAAAGGGCAAGAGAAGCTAGTATGCCCAAGCAGCTGCAGGTGCCTTTCTCGCTGGAGTTATAATTGGTTAGTGTCAAGCAGCTGCAGAATAGCCTATGAAAAGACTGCCCACTGTGTTTGCATATACATGCCACTGTGTGCTAAGAATGCTGCATAGGACATGTCAATAGTGCAGTGTGAACTCTCTCCAGTGCTAAGCATAATATAACTCTCCATGCTTCTTCCGAGCTATGCTGTAGCATTTTGTACAGTGCCCAGTTCCCCATGACATGTTATATCAGGGCCATGCTCCCTACACGCCCTAAGAATGACACACCCTCTTTTTCATATATGTGGTATATGAAGATGCAGCAGTTTCTTAAGATGGCCATCTGTCAGGGATGCTTTGATTTTGAGTTCCTGCATGGCAGGGGGTTGAACAGAATGGCCCTTGTGGTCTCTTCCAACTCATGATTCTGTGCACCTCTTCTGCCAAGCTTTGGGTCCTTTGTGTTGCTGGTTAAGAAGACCTTCATAGCATGAATGACTTTCCTACTGTCATGATTGGATTACCTTTTGTAGCAGAGACAAGGACCCTGTATCCTTCCCAGTCAGTACTTTGGGCCAACTTCCATAAGCATTGGCCAAGGGTAGGGATTGTCAGAACTATAATCCAGAACATTTCAAGGGACAAAGGTTTCCCAACTTTGTTGTATAGTTTTAATAGTATTATTTTATTGGTATTTGTATTTTGTATGTTTACTTGTCTTTGTAAACTGTATTGTGTTTTTCATGGAGATCAGTATATATATTTAAGAAGGAAGGGAGGGAGGACAGACAGACAGTGTTGTCATCATACAAGAGTCTTGGGTCTAAGGCCATACAAAAGATGTGCATAGATCTATCCACTGTTGACTATGGAGCTTCATTCTATCTCCAAAATCATATGAGTTCTGGATTGCAGTCCTGGCACGTAAAAACAAACATCTCAGGTTAAAATTCCACATGAATGAAGACCGGTCACATAGCCTCCTTATTTCTATCTGCATTGTTTCCTGCTCTAGCCTATTTGCTTTGGGAAAGACAGCTTGGTTTTGGCCCCATGATGATTTATTCAAGGTTTTTTTGACCTTCCTTTCCTTTCCAGGTTCTGAATACCAGATACTTTACATTGCTGATGACAACAAGATCCGCAGCATGTACCACTTCAACCCCAACTCGGCTTATGAACCTGCCTTCCAAGGGGATGAAAGTGTCCGCATTGCTGCCATGGATCTGTATGTCAAGGGCAACAAGATCTATTGGACCAACTGGCACACGGGGCACATCTCTTGCCGAGAACTGCCATCCTCTGTTGGCTCTAGTCCTTCCAATCGTAACCGGAGACAGAGCGATGGCGCTGTCACACACTTAAATGTACGTAGCCAGGCTTTCATGAGGAAGCATAGGGAGGTGCCAAGGTGAAAAACTGGAACCCAGAAGTGTAGTTAGGAAGACCCCATGGTTAAATTGTTGATGCTCATGGTGTATTTACTCTCACAGATCTCAGGGCTGAAGATGCCACGGGGCATTGCCGTAGACTGGGTTGCTGGGAACATTTATTGGACAGACTCGGGGCGTGATGTCATTGAAGTTGCACAGATGAAAGGCGAGAACCGTAAGACACTGATCTCGGGCATGATTGATGAGCCACATGCCATTGTAGTGGATCCACTTCGAGGGTAAGATGGGCTCCTCTACTATGTTACTGCCCAACTTGCTCTGCCCCTTGCATCTCCAGAGTGGCCTTACAGAATATCTCTCTCTTTATAGTACCATGTACTGGTCTGACTGGGGCAATCATCCTAAGATTGAGACAGCCGCAATGGACGGGACCCTGAGGGAGACCCTTGTGCAAGACAATATCCAGTGGCCCACAGGTGAGTTGAGTGATTTTTGCCTTTACTCTTTAGCAGGCATTAATCACACTTTGGGCTACACCTTTTTTGTATTGGTGTTAAACAAATACTGTGATGAGAATAAATGATGCAGATTCCCTATATGTAAGATTATATGAAATTGTCAAATGCTGAACATGGACCATCTAATATGGTCTTTTCCAGACTTCCCCAATCTAATGCTCCTCAGATGTTTTAGACCATATCTCCCATTAGTCTCAACTGCTATGGCAAGGGATTATGGGAATTGATGTCCAAGACTCCTGGAGGGCATCAGGTTGTGAAAAGTTGGTCTTCTTCATGATCTGTGCCTCACAGAAATGGGTTTTTGCACCTGTGCAGAGAACACCTACAGAACATTCTAGAGCCGAACAGGAACACCCCATCCACACCGTCTATCACATATGTCCCAGCCCACCAAGCTACTACCATCTCCTCAATTTCTTTCTGTCTGCCAACAGAGTTTATTTTTCTTGCTTTCCCTTCATTCACTTTTCTTCTCACAGTCTTACTATAAAATGCAGGGAAAAGGCTTTTGTTTGTCAATTCTTCTCCTTCACCCATCCACCCCTGTGTATTCAGTATTCTTTTGCATTTCTATGGCATCAACTTCTCTTTTTAAATGCTGCTCCTTTTGAGATCGGAAAGTCTCTCCCTCTGTCTCCCTCTCTCTGTAACTTGCACTCCGAGTGTCTTTTCTACTTGGGAGAAGGACATATTGTGGAGCATTCCTCCATCTGCAGGGGATTCATGGCCCAAGCCCTCAGGACAGAGCCCAAAGCCTGAAAATTTATTGCTGGGAACTGAAAGCTTCTGACGTGACATGGTATCCCCCTGCCAGGTAAGACCACTCCAGTATCAACGGTTCCCCCAGTTCTGACTATAGAATCAACATCAGTACCAAGCTGTGTACTGACTGATGCCTCTTCAGTATTGATGCTGCCTCCTTAATGTTGATACCGATATTCCTGGCAAGAAGACCAGGCCTAATCAGAAGAGACTACTTTCGGCAGAGGGGCACTCCAATCCCCATGGTGACTTGAATGTCCAGGCAGTGAAGGACAAAAAGAAAAAGAAAAAAATCGAAGTTTCCTAATGCTTAAACAGTCCCATCCACAACACAGGATGCTGAAGTCACATTGGTATCATCAGCTCCTGCTTTGCAGGTAGGTGTGCTGTCTCCCTCGGACATGCTGCCTCATCTTGCTGCTGCCACCACTCCTCCAGACACTCCAATGGATAAGAGCTCAAACCAGCATACTCCAGTGGACCTGAATCGTCTTGTTCTGTCTTCAAGACCAAGGTGTCTGTCTTCTCAATACCTATAGGATAGGTCCCCTTTTGCAAGGGAGCAGCTGTACACTTCTTCGGTCTGAGGCTTTTCTTATAGGGATGACTCCCCACACACCTCAATGTTGTACCTTGATTGATACCGCCACAAGCACCCTATGTCCTACCACTCCTACTTCCCCTTTTATCAGGGCCAATAGCATTGGAGAGAATACACAGCTTCTCATCATTCTCTATATCAGTATAGAAGCCAATCCAGTCACCAACTCACGGAAGGATAGTCCCCTCAGCACCTCCTCTTGGTACCAAGGGTATTTTCCACCTTCTCTCTTTCTGAGGCTGTCTCTAACTTCCAAACTCCCTCCACTCCCACCTCTATGCATCACTGCCACCTCGTCTCAACCTCCACCGCCTCCGCCATTGACCTGTTTCCCGTCAGTATGAGTTGCCTTGGTATCGGCATTGATGTCAGCTCCTTAAATATCAACTGTTGTTACTCTGTCTGTGTCAACACCAGCACCAAATGTTCATGTTCCATCAGTCTTGCAGGCTCCATACCTTCTTGCATCTACCACACCTGCAACCTCTGCTTCCTGTGCTGTGACCCATGGACAGGCAACCACCGGTGAGACACTATGACTCAGGGGCTTCCTCACTTCAGTCCCTTTCCCCATTGCACTCTTCTCCATCAGGTGCTATTGAAGACTTGTGACCATTGTCTCCTGAGTATATGAAGACAAGTGACCCAATGAAGAGTTGAGGATGTCCCCTTTGATGGTGACAAACTCTGGACAAACGTTCCAAAGGCCCTCACACAACCCTCCCTACCTTCCTTCTTTCAGCTCTCTGTTGTGTATGGTGGACTTCCAAACTGAGATGGTAGCTTGGTGGGCTGGGAATGTGCGCTAGATGGTAAGGGCAGGGTGTTTCCGTCAAGCTACTGAGCTCTAGATTGTTTTGTAGGTGTTCTCTGTGCAGGCCTAAAAACCCATTTGTGTGAGGGCACAGATGACCATTGAAGAACCACCATTACAGGTAAACAACCTGTTCATCTGTGACTAGCAGCTGTACTCCTGGATCTCATGCAAAGGAGGGACCTTTTCTTTTTATCTGAACTCCTCCTGGCTGGGACTCCCATTCTTCCATTTCAGAATAGTCACACAACTAAAAGCTTGAAAAAATGTTGGTAAGCTGAAAGGGAGGATGAGAAGGGACCTGGGGAATGAAGTAGGTGAATGGAGAAGGATAAATGGAGAAGGTGGGGAAAATTGGAGGAGTTCTGAGGAAGGAGATGAGCTCAGTGGGTACATCAAAACCCACTCTTGGCCTCTGGAAATCCTGCTAAGGTAGGAAATACAGGTTGTGTGATCTTTGGCTGACCAATACCAGTAAGGAGGGCTAGGAAATCAGTATCCACATTCCCTTGACCTGGTCATGATATTCACATAGAAAAATGGTCCAGTGAGGATCCTACTTTCCTGAGAAACAGCCATCGTCTCTGTAACAGATGACATTTCATACTTAGTCACATATGACATTTATAGCATGTGCTCTGGGAGCCAAGATTACTCATTAGAGATTGGGATGTGCTTGATTATTAGTGTTTTTACACCTTTAGTTGTTGAAAGTTATATGTATTGTTTACCTGCAGGACTGGCTGTTGATTACCACAATGAGCGGTTGTACTGGGCTGACGCCAAACTCTCTGTCATTGGCAGCATTAGACTCAATGGCACTGATCCAGTGGTGGCCATTGACAGCAAGAAAGGTAAAAATAATTTAAATTTGAGGATGTGTGTGTCTGGGGTGGAAGAGGTCTGTGATTGTTTCAACATCCTAAGGACTTCTTTACTTTTGCCTTCCCTGGTGTTCCTCAGGCACTTCTTTCCTACTGCCAAAGGGGAAATGCACCATAGTCACTATTAGTCAGGGGCATTTGGTGTCTCTCATGACGTTTGAGCAAGGAGTCTGCACTGGACTTTAACCTGAACTTTAAAGATGCTTTCCAAACTAAAAACTCAGAGAGAATTCACCACCCCTCTGGCCTGGAAGTCACCTAACACTGCTGTTGTTCAGGAAAACAAGTAGAATCAGCTGAATTGGATCAGATCAGCAACTGCAATGATTGCCCTCTCCTTGTAGGTTGCCACTTCTTCTTAAGTTGGCTCCCACTTTCATAGCGGCATTCTCAGTTGGGTGCTCTGTCTGGATGCAGTCTAAGAATATGCTGTTGTCGCTGTCGTGTGCCTTTAAGTCATTTCTGACTTGTGGCAAGCCTAAGGCAAACCTGCCACAGTTTTCTGAGTGTGAGACTGCGAGAGAGTTGCCCAAGGTCACCCACTGGATTTCCATGGTTGAATAGGGAATCAAACCCTGATCTACACAGTCATCATCCAATACTTGAACCACCACACCACTCTGGCTCCCATTGAATTTCCTCTTCTGTCACAGAACATGCAGTATTTATATCTGCTGTTTCCACAGCACTCCATATTTCCTGCTTCCCTACAGAACCAGACACTCCCATCTAGTGTCCACTCATCCCAATAAAAATCCAGACACACAACACATTTAGCTGACCTTTGTTCTGTCTGCTATCCAAAACACTGTGTCCATTAAGCACAGCCAGTTTTTAACACTTGTTTCATTTTTTTCTCAACACAGGGCTTAGCCACCCCTTCAGCATTGACATTTTTGAGGACTATATCTATGGTGTCACCTACATCAACAACCGCATCTTCAAGATCCACAAATTTGGACATGGCACTGTAACCAACCTTACAGCTGGGCTGAACCATGCCACCGATGTGGTACTCTACCACCAGTACAAACAGCCAGATGGTTAGTACTGCCTGTTGGAATAACAAACCTTAGAGAGTGGCTACCATATTTCTTCTGTGATAGCATCTAGATAACCTGTAGTAGATTTGAAGAGTTTTATGGAGACAAGATAAGAAGAAAAAAACAGCAGGATACTGACTGTAGTTAAGGAACTTGTGCATGGTTGGGCATGATGCCTAACTTTAACAAATCTTTATTTATGATTGTCTAACAGATAAGAAGCCATCATTCAAAAAGGTGGCACAAGCCATGCTTTATGCTGTCTGTGGTTTGATGAAATGTCTGAAATGACATTCCAGTGATGTTATAGCTCTGTTTCTTGAGACAGCTGCACCATAAAAATAAAAGGGCATGAAAACAAGATGGCAAACAGTTTTGAACTGTGCTGTGCCTGTAACATTTGGAAGCTCAATCTATGGTTTGGATTCTAGGTTATGGTTAATGCCATGGCTTGGTAAGATACCTGCTTGAGTTCTCAAATATTTTAATAGGCTTCTGTATATTGGCTGGGAGGGTGAAACAAGAAAGCATTGGTTGCATTACATTTAGGCAAAGAACTGGGAATATTTTTGGATTCTTTAAAATTTGTTTGACACTGCAATGGTATATACTTGCTTAGGGAGGTAGCAGAATATCTTTCATTGAAGTATTTCCAGAAACAGTTAGTGAGGCAGGTGTCAGGAATGTCTGAGGAATCCAAGTATATGGTATGGTTATCAGTTAGATAACCCACTGTACTTCTGTTCTCTGCATTAATATTTAATTACAATTAATTGTTCAATAGCATAATTTCACCTAAATGGGATCTCAGTCCAAGGTTGATAGATCAGTTAAGGCACAATGTTAATTAGGTGAAGGACTGTAGATGTTCGCAGTTTGATCCAAAAGGATAGTGGTGGCTAGCTGGTGGAGAAAGTATGGCTATCATGTATACTGAACCAGAGAAATTCCAGATGGATAGTGGAGACCTCATTCAGGAACCAAGTGGAAAGAAGGCAAGGTTTGAGAATGCGAGAACTGCTTGTCTAAATCCTCAGACAGTCTCTCTCTGGGGGTCAGTGTGCCTGTTGTGCAGTAGGAGAGGGACAGGTTTTTCCCAGAGGCTCTATTGAGTTCTGCTTTCTTGGGGTCTTTCCTCTTCAGTGGCCAACCCATGTGATAGAAAGAAGTGTGAATGGCTTTGCCTCCTGAGCCCCAGTGGTCCTGTGTGCACCTGCCCCAATGGCAAAAGGCTGGACAATGGCACCTGTGTGACCGTCCCTCCTCCTACTCTCTCACCTCTTGGTAAGCACATTTCTTACCCTTCCTATAAACTTCTCCCAAAAAGACACACTGACTCAAGCATGTCTGCCTTCCTTATGAATGATATTTTGCAGTGCTTGGTGCAATTTCTTTTTTGGACCAAGACTGCCAGAATCCTCCAGCCAGCATGTAAGATTTGCAGTCTCATTTTCTTCTATTTTTAGTTCCAGATACTGACACGTGTGAACTGGTGTGCCTCAATGGTGGCAGCTGCTTCCTAAATGCCCGCAAGCAGCCCAAATGCCGATGCCAACCACGCTACAGTGGAGACAAGTGTCAGAACGACCAGTGCTCCGACTACTGCCAGAATGGGGGCACTTGTACTGCTTCACTATCAGGTGAGGGGGTGCAGTTGGTGGCAGAGGAAAGAACTTGGATGATGTGGGAATAGTATACAGAATGGGAAACAAGGGAGGATGGGAGTCCTCATGGTCATTTGCATAAGACACTGGAGTTGATTATTCACCTTCAAATCCTAAGAATGACCTACAAATGTTGCAGTAACCTTCTGCTGTCTCAAGTGAAAACCCAAAATGTTTTTTTTCCACCAGAAACAGTTTCCAACTGGTTGAATACCAGTAAAAGATTGATTCTACATTAAATAAATAAATAAATCCTGATTTCGGAGCCATAGATTTAGACATTTCTGCTTTGCAGTTAAATCCTCATACCCCTAAAAAAGATATTGATGCTCTGACCAGGAAATAATTGGATAGCTGGTTCCAAGGAGGAACTATGTACATTCAGCTGGTGTAAGGTTTTGTCCAAAGATTTCATTGTTACTTGCAGCATCTCTGATTGAACCTTGATCTCTGTGAAAATGGGGTTAGTTGTACTGGTCCAGTGTGCATATAACCACTCTGCTTTCCCCCCACCTACCCCAGGGGTACCAACTTGCCGCTGCCCCAATGGTTTCACTGGCTCTCAGTGCAATAAGCAGTCGTGCGCAGACTACTGCCTCAACAATGGTAGTTGCACCGTCAACAGGGGCAACCAGCCCAACTGCCGCTGCCCCCCTGAATTCATCGGTGACAAGTGCCAGTTCCGTAAGCACCTCTTGCCTTTCTTGATCTTACAGCAAATGATGAACTAGGGAAAGGGTGGGGGTGTTCAACTGTGAATTCTTTCAGAGTGGGTTTGTTATGACTTCTCGGTGCTCAGAGCCAAATGCTGCTATCCTGTTATGGCCCTTTGCCCACAAAAATCATCATTGAAGGTCCTTTGAATCCCCTTTCCACTCCTGCTGAGCTCGTGGGACCCCTTGAGACCACCTTTTTCCAATAGCTGCCACCACCTGATGAATTACCTGATTCTCCCCCTTAGCAACACACCAGGACTTTGCTAAGTAATCTATAGGTACTTTCCCTTGCCAACTTAGGCAAGAATTAGCCAACCCAAAGGTACATGAAAAAGTAGTATGAGAGAGGAAAGGTACTTTAAAGAAAAGCTTTATCCTAACTAAGGAATTCTAGAGCAAAGGATATTGTTATATGTAGGATCCCTTATCCTATAGGCACAGAAAATGTATGTTACAGAATACAGTCATTTCAACCAATCCAATAAAATAACCATCGTGAAGTCGAAGGCTTTCATGGCTGGCATCCATAGTTTTTTGTGGGTTTTTCGGGCTGTGTGGCCATGTTCTAGAAGAGTTTCTTCCTGACGTTTTGCCAGAATCTGTGGCTGGCATCTTGAAGATGCCAGCCACAGATGCTGGTGAAACGTCAGGAAGAAACTCTTCTAGAACATGGCCACATAGCCCGAAAAACCCACAAAAAACAATCCTTTCATCACTAACTAGTACATGTTCCTAATATTACCTACAGTTCAGATGGGATTTGTAGTCCTTGGTGTTTCTGGACACTGGGAGCCTGGACTCTCTTGTCTAGCTCTACCAGTTCCTCACGATCTGCCTCAGCGCAGACAGCTGCCAAAGGCAGACAAAGGAGGGCTCAAACGTCATGTTGCAAGGAGGCCATTTAAAAAATCTTTCCTCAGAAGCATCTCGAGGATTCACGCTGGCCATTTCATCAGCTGTGATGTAAACCCTCATTAGAATGCACCTCTCCTCAGCATTTAACCCTTTGCTGTCTGGGAAGAAGTCCTCTGAGAAATGGAGGACCCCATTTATCACAGGGATATTCTTTAAATCTCTAGTCTTCACTTTAAGTTCTAGACCATGTAAGGATTCTGACTGTTAACCTACATATTTCCTGTTGCTTCTTTAAGTCTTGCCTAGTTTCAGTTTACCTTGTTTATTCCCAGTTCTTAGGGTGAGATATGGGAATACAGTGACCAGAGAGAGGCCTGTGATCTGGGAAATGGGAGTGCTTCATGCTGCCATGGAGTGATGTACACCCCATTTAGACAGTGAGATGCCCATCCACACACAGTCCTAGTCCTCAGTACTATGTCTATATTCCCATTCTGTTTGGCAGCCATTTCATGTAACTGTTAAGTGTTTCATTATTCAGTACTTAACTAAATGATGATGTATTTTTCATAAAAACTAACTAAGCATAATAGACAGTCCAGGAGAGTTGAAAAGGAATGCTAGGTGTGCTGGCAGTGACATGCTTATGAATGTTGGGAAAAGATTGAACATCTGGTCCAGAACCAGACCTGCTGTTAGGAATGAATCCTTCACCCCATGCTTCTATTTTTTCCTGTGTCTTTCAGGCCTGTGCCCAGGCTACTGTGAGAATGGTGGCGTGTGCCACCTGACAACTTCAGGAGCTCGCCAGTGCCGATGCCCATCAAATTACTATGGTGACCATTGCCAGCATAACAAATGTGACCGGTGTCTCAAGGGCAACTGTTCTGTCGACAAACAGACTGGCAACGTCACTTGTATGTAAGTGCCCAGAGTTCTTGGAGTGGGGAGAGGTCTGGCTTGGTGCTGAGCAGTGAGAGCCAAGGGCATTTTGGGTCTCCTGCACATTCAAGAGACTGGAGAGGGACTGTACAAGCAAGGGGGACTGGACCGCCTTCAAGGGAGGAAAGTTAATGGCTACCAAGTGACTGCTTAAAGAGCAAGAAGATTAGATTTTTTGGGTGCTGTGGCTGGACATAACTGTTGCTGGACATACCGAGCTTGGAAGAAATGCATTAAAAGTAATAATGTTACCTTATGACATGTTACTTTTGGGATTAATGAATGTGTAATATTTCTATTTTCATAAAGATAAGACAATAACTTGTAATATTGGCTGGGAGTTTTGGTATTATGAAAAAAGTTTAATTTTTATTGCTAGATGTTCTGGGAAGGCATTCTCTAATTTTTTAGGTTGCCTGATTTTTAAAAAATAATGTAAATGTCACTGCATTAGTGACAAACTAGCGGTGGCTTAATTGGGTAGTAATTCATTTTTTTTAAAGTAATGCATTAGCTTTAAAGAACAAAGTTCCAAGCTATGTATACATCTCTTCTATTGGTTATAAAGCCAAAGACAGCCCTTGCAACTCCATGGTGCATTTCGCTTGCTCTTCAAGATCAGGTCTTTTAGCTTAGGTGGCTGTGTAAGAGCAGCAAAAGGAAAAAGTTTTACTTGCAAAACAGAGGAGGTGTGGCCTGAGTTTATAGGAGGAATTAGTTTGGCAGACAAAGACTCATACCAGGAGATGACAGGACAAGGATTCATGTGAATCTGAAGCCAGGTGTGGGTGAGTGGCTTCAGAAGATAGCAGGGAACATCTTAACTCAAGAATCTCAGCCAGAGCAGTTACTTGTCACAACCCAGGTTGTATCTATGTGTATTTCAATATGTATGGTTTCATTTGAGACAGAAGTTATTAATATATGGAAATTGGTGTTCCATTTTTATTATTGTAAGCCCGCCTTGATCTGTAGGGAGAGGTGGGAAATATAAATAAACTATTATTATTATTATTATTATTATTATTATTATTATTATTATTAATTACAGCGTCACTCTAACCTTCATTCAAGGAGCTCAGAGCACCACCAAGCCCCTTTATCCATATAACAATTTGTGCAGTAAGGCTGGGCTAAGAGATAGTGACTAAGCCAGCATCACTCAGTGAGTATCATGGCTGAGCAAGGATTCAGTCTTTGGTCTGCCTGGTACACCAGTCTACTCCCACTTGGTGATCTCCAAATGTACTGTACTGCAGATCTGTCAGCTGACTGAGATTGTAAACAACATTATGGTAAGGGCACAAAGTTGTGAAAGGCTGCACTATACTTTATCTGTTCTGTACACCTGACCTCAGGCTTAGAGCATGTAAGGCAATAAGTAAAGAAACACTTAGGACATTCCCAGGGCACAGCTTGATTGGTTAGTCTGAAATTAGACTGGATAGGAAGCCGCCACTCTGTAGGAGGATGTGACTTTTTGGACCTCTTACTTGTTTTGCACTGACCTCACATTTCTTCTGCACTTGCAGCTGCCCTGATGGCAGGACAGCCCCCAGCTGTTTGACTTGCAATGACTACTGCTTGAATGGAGGCACATGTACAATGAACACCGAAACCTTGATGCCAGAATGCCAGTGAGTCAAGACGAAAATTGGGTTGAAGGGGGACATAGCATGTCTGTTTGTCTAGAATGAGAGCAGAGGTAAACTCTCTACAGTGTTTCCCATGGTGCAGAGGGAGGGCAAGGAAATTACTCATTTCACATGTTATCCTGACCCATATATTCCCTAATCCAGAGGGTATAGAGCCTTTGGCCTTCTCACTATTGATGGATTACTATTCCCATTTTGTTAACCAGGGTCACTACAGCTTATGGGAATTTGGAGTTCAACAACATCTGGAGAGTCACAGGTTGCCTTGTCTTGGCCTGTTCACCTCCATTCTAGGATTTTCACGGACCATTTCTTTTGATCACATTATCTGGCCTTTTGCACAATTTGTGCAGTCTGCAAACCATTGTCCTACTTTGCCCAACCATTGCAGTGCTGTTATCGTCTGTGTTTCCTGTATGGACTGTTCATGAGAAAGATGGCTCAACAACTCTATATGGTGGCAGAACTCATTATGTTTACATGAACACTCCCTTCCTGCCACCTTTGCTGGTGTCAAATACCCAAATGGCTTCCCAGCTTTCCCGGATTTAATCCAGATGGTTTGATGTCCTGCTTAGCAGTATTCCTCTTCCCCACATTACCTAATCAGATGTCCACTGCCCTGAAAGAGCCTTCCATAGCATATCCTCACACTCACAATGTCCTGGTTGTAGATATAATGCTTGCCCTTTTGCTTCTCACTCTCTAGGTGTACATTGGAAATGACAGGGGAGCAGTGTGAGAAGTCAGTGGAGAGTGAGCAGCAGAACAATCGTAAGTAAATTGGGGAGATGTAGAAACTGACATGGGGTGTGTAGCTACCTGTTTGCAGGTGAGGGAGGGTGGAAGAGCTGGAGAGATCAGGTTGTACCTGTTTCTACATGAAACAGAGGAATGTATCTCAAGAAATGTGGCTCTTGAAGAGGAAATTTCCAACAGTATACTGTATGGGGAATCCACTACAACATGTGTGCAAAATGTGTGGTCCTCCAGACTGTGATTGCTTTTGCACTGCAGTTGTGGGCAATTTTTGTAGACCAGCACTTCTGCCTTTTCTTGTAGGAACAGTGTCCATTGTCATTCCAATCCTCTTACTGCTGCTTGTGATATTGGTGGCTGGTGCTGTGGTTTGGTACAAAAAACGAATCAAAGGGTAAGTAAGGCACTGAGAAACTAAAATTGTGGCCAGTCCATGAAGTGGTGGATATAATTGATTGGGGCTGGGTGGCCTCAATTCATGGGTCCAAGAGCAGTCAGAGCTCCAGCCCAAACAGGGGTGAAGCAGATCAGCACCAGGCTCATAATTTCTGCCACAGTTCAGCGGAAGCATATGGTGAAATATTCAAACCAGAGCTTAGGAAGGTTACTCTTTGGACTACAACTCCCACAATCCCCCAGCCAGTAGGGCCAGTGGACATCTGGATGTTGGATTCTGGAAGCTGTAGTCCCAACTATAAATTGCCGATGCTCTGATTCGAATAAGAAACTAGCTAATTCTGCAAACAATTGTAAAGTTATTCAAGCTGGATGTTCATAGGATTTCTAATGATACATCGTTCCATGTTTTCAATGCAGACTCTGCTAGTGAGATGCATGCTAAATGAAACGTAGCTTGGTCGGCAATACAATTTGCCATACATCTGATTCCTTTGCTCATATGACAAACATCTGCTCCTATTACATCAACTGTAGCTGCCATCAACTAAGTCAGACCACCGATCCATTTCACTATTGTCTGCTCTGACTGGCAGTTGCTATCTTGTCACATATACAAGTAATAAGGGATGCATTAATCCTTCAGACTTGAGGATAGGACTATAATGGAAACTTGAGCTTTTAAAACACAAACAGGTACAGAGGAAGGTTCTTAAATGACCTATGCCACCAGGTCTTCTGTTCAAATATGCGAAACTACACACACATACACACATATCTGTTGGGGGGGGGGGAGCAGGGTTAGTTGTGGAAGAGAAGCAACAGATGCAGACAAGAGTAATCACTTCACTTTCCTGCAGTGTGCACCTCCAATGCATTTGCATTTGGCAAACAAAAGGCACTCACTTTGGAGTTTGGCATTCCATCCTAATTATGCAGTCTCTGTAGCTCTCACCTCTTTGTTTAACATTATACTGCAGTGCACTAAATACAGTGCCCACCTATCTGACATTTGACTTCTTCTCATCTCTATTCTTTGCCACTCCCAGGGCCAAAGGTTTCCAACACCAACGTATGACCAACGGTGCCATGAATGTTGAGATCGGCAACCCTACCTACAAGATGTACGAGGGGGACCCCGATGCTGATGATGTTGGGGAGCTGCTAGATGCCGACTTCGCCCTTGATCCTGACAAGGTTTGGAAGAGGGAGTGGGGAGACTAACTGATACACAAGGGCTGCCTGAGGTTGTTTTGAAGAAAGGCTTTGAGTAATGATAAGGAGGAAGGAAACTCACAAAGGTGTATGGTTGGGTTTTTAAGTCAAGGGTTTAATAGCATGCATGGAGGAAATAATAAATTGGTAAATGTAATGGCAGAGTCCAAGAAAAGGCCTGGTGAAAATGAGGGAGGGATGGCATAGTTAATTCTCCTTTATTTGGAAAGCGAAGCACTTTTAACTGAGCCATGGGCTGTCAGAAGACGTGTGTGTGTGTGTATTCATTTTCTTATATCCCAGCCATTTGAGCAGCTAACAGCAAATTTATCAAAGTTATTAATATCAAAGATAATTTTACCTGGTTGCAAAAGGAAAGTACACTGCCCCCCTCCACACACAAAGGTGTTGCTCTTGAAAGTTTTTTTGTAATTTGATGAAGTTATATCACTGCAGAGCACCTTTTAATTTTACATAGCTGTAGACTTCTAGTTAACAGTGGTACTGGTGCAGATTTAACACTCAACAGTGGTGAAACCTGACAAGGGACTGGAGAATAGGGTGTGGGAGGCTGGATGGCCAAAAAGGCCTGTGTTTCATTCCTGATCTCTGAACCATAACAAAGAGTTTGGCTGTGCTATTTCTCCACCAGGCTGAAATGTAGTAATACATTTTCTTTACAAGAGAATGCATTAATTCATCGAGAATGTCACCATGGAAACAAAAAATGGAACCACCATTATAGTCAGAATACGCTGACAAATTCCATGGACAAACAGAAGTAGAGAGGAGTGGCCATCACCTCCATGCTTTCTTTTTGATCTTCTTCTGGTCGCTATCAGAGAGAGAACATGGAGTGAGACAGATATTGTTACTGATCTAGTAAGGGAGTTCTTCTGTACATCCATGCTGGGTAAAGGTATAGCACTGATGAAATTGTCTTCAACACTGAACACAATTTATGAAAACTAAATAAGGATGGCCATATGTTCACCCAGCATAGCATCACAGCAAGATTATCAACCCTTGCACACCAGCAGGTCTGTTATTAAAAGGTTGCATGCCTCCTTCATATAGGAGACAGAAGCACAGACATGATGTAGCACCAAAGGCTTTGAAACATTCAGAAGTTTATTGCACTGGCCCTGAACCGGGCCCAGTGCGTTCTAAAACGTGCACGCGCACGGGTGCGCACGGAACGGGATAGGGCCAAGAACCAATTTTATTGCACGCTGGAACACTGCCTTTGCTGCTGGGCGTTCCAATTGTGTCCCTGTTCCATTCCAGAGGGCGCCATTTCTGAGAATGCTTTAGAACAGTTCTCAGGAATGGCGCTCTCTGAATCAGAACGGGGACACAATTGGAACGTCTGGCGGCAAAGGCGGCATTCCAGCGTGCAATAAAATGGGTTCTTGGCCCCATCCCGTTCCGTGTGCACCCGCGCTTGTGCACGTTTTAGAACGCACTGGGCCCGTTTCAGGGCAATAAACTCTTTAATCATGTATCTTTGTTCTAAAACTGATGACCCATTAATACAGTGGGTCCTTGTGGATACCAAAATCCATAGGTGTTTAAGCTCCATTATATACAGTGGTGTAGCAAAATGGGGTCCCTTGTAAAAATCAAGGTGTGTGTTTCGAAATTAGATAGATAGATAGATAGGGAATATATTTCAAACTATGAATAGTTGAATCTGTGGATATGGAAGGCCAAGTGTACAAAGAACAAGACCATCTGTAGTGTATGTCCAGCACTCTGGATACTGTAGGGATCCTGTGCAGATCCTGGAACCCTACTGTATTAAGTTCTTACAACCTGCTAAATTCTGGACTAGCTGCAGACTCCAGATTTCAAAAGTAGCTTTGTGCAGAGTACAATACATTATTCTAGTCTCAGGGTTATGCAGGTTGCTAGGTATCACTCTGATAGGGTGTAGCTGGTGAAATTGTTCTGGTGGCACTTGCCATGTCATGGAAAGTATGGAACAATGAAGTGCGGGATAATGTTGGTTTTGGGGCAGAGTGAGAACAGAGATGGAGAGGATAGGTAAAAGGGCTGGGAGAATCTCCACAGAAGCCAGCTCTGCCTTCATCCCAAACCCTTCCCTCATGTGCTTTTTCTCTTCTTCCCTTCTAGCCCACAAATTTCACAAATCCAGTGTATGCCACACTCTACATGGGCGCCCACAACAGCCGCAACTCACTAGCCAGCACAGATGAAAAGCGGGAGCTGCTGTCAAGAGGAGCAGATGATGATCTTGGCACCCCCCTGGCATAGGGAATGGAGGAATGGGCCAGCAGCCCAGAGACCAGATAGAAAGAGACAAGATGGGTCAGGGAGGGCAAGGGGGTGGGCTCGGAAGCAAGAGATACTGTATAAATGTACAAATGAAGGATTATTACTTTTATATGTGAGCAGTATTATTACCTGTATATTCCCTTTCATCTACCAGCCGCTGAATCTCTGTCACTGGACTTTGGGGTGGACGGAGTTAAAGGCACCATTGGGAGGTGGGGGAGAAACTAAGAAGACCCTCATTTGGGTTGAAGGGCTCCACAGTCTTCTCTGGCTGCGTCCTTTTTCTTGCTGCACAAATCAACCCACTTTTGCTTCCCGTGCAGGCGTCTGTAGGTTGCCAGCCTGTCTAAATGCTTGGAATAAATTCCATACCCTTCTCAGAGTGCTACTGATGAACAAAATGGAGGGGGGCTTGGGGCAAACCCCCTCCTACTGAGAACATGAGACAAAGTCAGTTGAGGGCATGTCAGGAAAGAAAAATGGAGGTGTCCAATCCAGGATTGGAAACAGGGAAGAATCAGCATCTTCCTTCTCAGGCATGTGAAAAAGATGCTTGTCCGACAGAATATGGACCACAATATAATGCCAGTCTGACAATATTTTAATGTAGTTTAGTTAAACAAAAGTCACCCCGTAATGTACACCAGTTATTCTTAAATATTGATATATTGGGACCACACTTTCAGTTTGGTTTGTTCTTTCCAGAACACCATATTTTCATACATTACAGCATCTGGAAAAGTCATGAATTAAAGCTTTACTCCTTCCACATTCTGATCCAGTTGAGGTTGAAGAGAGAGATTTTGTTAGAAAAGTGCAACCACCACCCATCCACCCTTATTAACATACTTCTGGCTTTCTTTATTAATTCCTCAGATATTTAGCCCCAAAATGAATTCCTCACCTCTTGCTGCTTCAGATTTTGTATTGGGCAAAATCTAGTTTTACTTTTGGACATTTTTGAAATCCATGTGAAATATTTCACTTAGTTTTGCCAAAATGCTTTTTAAATATTTTCCATAAGGAACCCTCAAACTTTGCTTCTAGTGTTGTTCCAAGTCTAGGAAAAAGGCCTGGAATAACAGTGCCTTCAGCGGCAAACTTGTGAATGGTGCGCATTATGTACAGACCTAGCAGTAGCTTACTACAGCTAACAATGCTGCTCCTTTTTGTTCTGTGTGAAATTTAGTATATTTTTATTAGAATGCAGACGGAGCAGAGTTTTAATGTTACTGTTTTATGGTCACTGTTTCCTTTTTTTAAAAAAAAGTTCAGCATTTTATTCCTGTTATTTTTTTCATAACCTCCAGACAATCTGAAAGTATACTGCAGGGTAAGGACATAAATAGTTTTGAATTTTCTCATCCTCAACAAGAAAAAGGACTCTTGACTCACTGAGACATCTCATCAAAAAGAATGGCCAATCATGGTTCAGCTTTCTTTCATTTCAGGACATTTCATGGAAAATTTGTTTGTGCAAAAACTGACTTTGTTTAGAATGTTTGGTACAGAAAACATTGTTTGTGTCCTGCAAAAGCCCAGTGTTTTCAAAGTAAAACTTTGAGGAGGGGGCACAAAGACATTTTTTGGCACAAATGGATATTTTTACAAATAATCTGGAAGTGCAATAATTGCTATCATCATGGCAAAAAATGCCCCAATATTCTCATAATCTCATTCAGAGATTATTTGTTTAATTCTGCATTCTCGCATGCAAGAATGAAATAAAATGAAGACTCACCCCCCTGTTGCAGGGCACAGTAATCTGTGGGCTACAGTTTAAGAACCACTGGTGTACTCTTCTGCCCACATCCCATCAAGCGCACACCGCCTTCTTCCAGCAACCTTCAGCACGTCTTGCCAGCGATAGCTGTTTCTTTCACAACATCCAGCCAGCTGCATTGTCATTTTGCAGCGCCTTAACCATTTTTTCCCACCTACAAAGTTCTAACCTACCTTTATCCCACCAGCCTTCTCAAGCATCCTCTTCCTCTCTCCTTCACACTCATCTTATTTCTGAAAGCATTCATTTCCAGAAATCATCATTATCCTTTGGAGGGGAGCATATTACTTTAACTGTATCTCACTTTATTTTAGCACCTGCATCTGAGATTAAACAGAGTTTACAAGTTGTAAATTACAACAATTGTCCTGCCTCTGACCCTTCTTCTGACCCCACCCTCCCTCCCTCCATGGCTACAATTTGCATCATCCTTTTCTGGAAAGAGGTTCAATGTTGTTTCAACTTTTGTTTCTCTCCAACATGCTTTTTTAAAAGATGAAAAACAGATCAAAAATAAATAAACAAAGATGAACTAGCTTTTATAGTAGAAATTACACGCATGTGGGGGGAGGGAGAGGGAAGGAGGTCTCCTCAGCCTTTTTTTTTCCTGGGAGTTGGGGGAGCCAAAATGTTTTAATAATTTTTGCCGGATTACTTTACAACTAAAAACAAAAACAAAAAAAGTTTAAAAAAACAGATATTGTTATAAATAAAAAATTTAAAAACTAACCAATTTATTTTACCATTTCTGCTTCTTTAATTTGGGGTAGCTGAGGGAAGCTCTGAATTACTGAACAACCAATGCTGTGATAGTCAAACAATAGGGTACATCTTGCCTAGTGTAGGTGGAAACTTTATGAGCTGAGTCTGGATCAGGTAGACAATCTCTTCCAGATCTAATGACTTTACAGTGTAAAGTTTACACCCTACTTTGATATGGCTTTGCCTTTGGTCTTTCTCTGAGGCAGGCTGTCTTTCCCACTGGGTCTTCCTGGTGCAGGTCTAGATACAGTGGACCCTTGTTATACGCTGGGGTTTGGTTCCAAGATCCTCTGTGGATAACAAAATCTGTGGATACTCAAGTCCCATTAAATATAATGACATAGCAAAACGGTGTCCCTTATAAAAATGGAAAAATCAAGGTTTGATATTTGAAATTTATACTTTTTTTGAACATTTTCAAAACGTGGGTGCTTGAATCCATGTATAAAAAATCTCGATAAGAAAGGCCGACTGTACTCTCCACTCCCCTGTTCCTTTTCAGGAACACCCCAGGGAAGCATTGGTGGTAGCCCTCTGCCTTACTGCTTATAGGAATGGGGTTGAGTATGTTTTCTATAAATCTCAAGAGATTAACAGTTCAAAAGCGCTAACTGCCCACCACCATGTCTGGCATGCTCTACAACTTTTTTTGGAAAGACAAACAAATGTTAGCCTTGCAGTTGTATTCTAGCTGCCATTAAGAGTACTTTTTTAGGAATGGGGTTCTTAAAGTTACTAATGTAACTAGGTATTTTTTCCCCCATTTCAATATCTTGATTTCTGCAAGAAACAAATTCCTGAAGGATGGGAGGGGGAAATACTTCCAAATATTCTTGTTCATGAGAAGAAAGGATGCCTTGACACAGGAACACCACATCAAAAAAATGTAAGATTGTTCAAACTTCAGGATTCATTTGTGAAAAATCCCTTTACACCCAGTCAGACTACAAAGACACATGTTTATGCAGAAGGCAGTGTTGCATGCCTTCATGTCAATTCTGACCTATGGTGATGCTAAGGAGCACCTAAGGATTTGTTCAGATGAGTTTTTGCCTTTGCCTCTGAGGTTGAGAGTGTCCCAAGGTCACTCAGTTGGTCTTCCTGGCTGAACATGGGATACACACCCTGGTCTCCAGAGTTTAGTCCAGGACTGCAAACCATTATACAACGTGGCTGTATTTTCACAAAATACATTGCTTTTGGTACAAAATATTTTTTGCAAAGAAGTTCCTAAAACAACAGCAAAATCCCGAGCACATAGAAAAGCTCTTGCAAGTATGAAAATCTTCATTCTTGGATCTAATAATGAAACCAAACAGGCTTGACTCCTTGCTCCCAAGTTGGGAAGGCCAGCTGCAGAGGAGTAAAGGGCTCCAGCACTTTTCCTAGTGTGCAGGAAGGAAAATTTCAGTCTTCCACAGTCTACACAACCAGGAAAGGTCCTGGAACGCTAATATCCTACATACCAGGCCACTCTACCTAAAACACTTCCCTGCAGTTCCAGCTATTCTTATCCTAACCTAGACTTCACAAGTTAGGAGAGTTCACTACTAAGTTCATTGTGTAATACACATGGAGCTTTTGTTTTGTTTTGTCACAGACTTTAGGATTTCAGTTCTCTTGCACAGGCCTAATTTAAACAACAGTATTCCCAACTTCCCAGTTTAAAATAAAAATAAGTTGCACACTAGCTGTTTTGTGAAAACAGAAGTAATTTTTTTCTCCATTTCATTGGCCAGCTTTCTGACCCTGATTTAAGGTTTACTGAACTAGACTAATCCAGGTTCTGACATCATAAACAATGTTGTGGATGTCTTAATATTTCTGTTTAGCATTAGCATGCTTAAATGTTTTGCAAGTCCTGGGCAATTTAACCCATATGTTCATATTCATTTGTGCTTTGCAGGCCTCTGGTGGGTTTGAAATGTTTATATTGGCCACAAGATGGCATCAGCAGCTTTTGATAAGAGGTGCTGTGAAAACCTGAGCTGAACCTGATAAGAGAAAACCATAAAGTAGGTGACTAGAGCAAAGCAATGACGTTAGGCTTTCCATACAGTGGCATATGGTGCACACAGTTTTCCAAATCATGGAGTTTTCTCACACAACATATTACAAAAGCATCCAGATATGGCAAAATATCTCTGATAGACAAAACTTATCTCCACTACAATTCTAAACACAGCTGATTTGAATTTTCAGTGCTGAAGTTTTCAATTTTGAAGTGATCGATAGCAATTGCACCTAAAGGAAAGGATGTTTTAAGAGTGATACCAGGTATCCTTCCAGTGAGGGCTTTCCTTTAAAATGAAGGATGTCCAATAACACATAAAACAAATCTTGTTGGTGTCTAGCTTGCCCTATGTAAGTGGTTGGGCATTTTCTTTTCTGATGCAGATTGTCTGTATTCAGTTCAGGTTCATAACGCAGAGTTTCAGATTCAGTTGTACATCCCACTGCACATTCAGTTGTAAATCTGGTTGTGTAGCACAACATGTAGCACCACATGGAAAGACACATTGTAACCTTGATGTAGGGCTTCAGCCACAATCTTGTATTTGATTACTGAGCAACTCCTTTGGGCTCATGTGGAATTAGATAGGGCATCTCCAGTTAGAGAACTGAGCTCTGAACCTCAACATGCAAGGCTGGACTTTCAGTGAAGTCTGTTGCCTGGCATATGACCTACTGCTTTAAACAACAGCACTCAAGAAATACAGAGGTAGCATGTGAGCAAGCCTAGTCTCAGCACACAGCAGAATGAATAGCAGTTTGCCAATGTAAGAATTACATGTATTTTAGTGTTTCTGTACCACACATTTTTTATTTGCAGGAGAGGGGCATTTTAACATTTAAAATGACTTTGCACCTGAACTAATGAAATAGTATGGTCCACCGCCATTTCATGATTTACTGTCTCATTGAGGAAGACGTAGAAGTGGTCCCAGTCAGCACACTCTGCCTTTCACAACTTGAGTGGGTCCACTAGTGGTACTTTTCATAAGACCTTTCCTCCCACAAAAAAAAAAAAAAAGATTCTGGAGGAACTGCTAGCACCATCTCCTTTCAGGACGACCCCATATCCTGCATAACACACATCTTTCTACCTTGATTTACTCCATCTCCCACAATTGCGATATAATGTTCAATTTGCTCCACATATGACACTTGCCTTCAGTGAATGTGTGAAATCCCAACATCCCTCATACATTCTCCAATGAGCTCCAATGCTTAATAGATGTGTTCAATTCAAGGATGATCAATGTGTAGCTCTCCAGATGTTCAAGGACAATGCAAAGATGAGAGTTGAAGTCTTAACAATATTTTAATTTACAGGAGACACCATTTTTCTTCATTCAGCCCCTAGAGAAGTGATGGTGAACCTTTTTCAGACCAAGTGCCCAAACTGCAACCCAGACCCCACTTATTTATTGCAAAGTGCCACGTCCCTCTGGCTTTCTAGTAAGAAACTCTGGCAAACTCTGTGCTAGGGAGACAGCATGTGTGCCCATAGAGAGGGCTCTGAGTGCCACCTATGGCATATGTGCCATAGGTTTGCCATCACTGCCCTAGGGCTCCCTTTCACTCTTTGAATTAGAGAAGCCCCCAAATGGGAAGGTGAAAATAATCTCATGTCATTAAACCAGGTTATCAGCTTCATAGTGGCACACAGCTAGACCCCTCAAAACCAGCCAGTTTGTGGGGGGGGGGGGAGGAGAAAGGCAAGAGAAAAGGTTTACAAGCATGTTGCAAGGATGGCTTTACTCAGCATTCTTACTATGTGGTCAAACATTTTAAAAAATGAATGAAAATGCATATTATGGTGACCTTTACATGTCAAAAATTTGGCCTGTCATGATTAGGACATTAATTGTCTGATACCAAATATCCATCAAAGCCATTCTTTATACAACTCTTCAGAAATATGTCCCACAGAATTTAGTGAAACATACTCCCAGGTAAGTTTGTGTATGGAATACGGGCTGTATTTGTCATCCTAACTGCAAGTTTATAAATAACAGTACGTACTCTGTTCTCTGACATGGGACAAGGAAACTGCAAAAAAGGATTTCCTCACTGCTAAATCTAAGAAGAACCACCAGACAGTTTTTCTTGAGGAACAGGACGGAAAAGCTGTCCTCATAATTTTTTCCACTTGAAGCCAATAGTTGTCCCCTATGTGGAGTTAAAATGGCACATAGATGGAGGCTGAGAGCAGGGCATACCTTTCAGCAGCAGCACCTGAACATCACTGAACAGAAGGCCAGGTCTAGCTGAACTTCCTAAGCTGCCATTGAACCTAGTGCATCTAGCAAGCAGTACAGGGGCTGCAACCCACAAGTGAATGGGAAAGCTCTGTCCTTGCTTCTTTTTTAAGCTCCTGGCATGAAGTCACAAAGGACAAGGATGGAAGGAATCTGGCTCTGTCAGTGGTGTGGATGGATGGCCCACAACGGCCCAGGGGGGCGTCATTAGCCCTGCAGGTCATTTGTCTAGCCTCCCCTCCTTCCTCCCTTGAGCTGTACCTGCATCCCAATATGCCTCTTGCTCTTACAGGCCTCTGCCACTCTTAAGAGAAAATTGTTCCTCAGCATGGATTAAAAATCAATACATGATGAATCGGGCAGTGGTGGGTATTAATATGGAACGGTGCCTTGTCACTCCCCTAAAGGTGACCTCCGACATGGACTCTGCACAGCACAATGATCAGGAAGGTCAAACTGGCTATAGGTGGGAGGATATCAAAGTGGAAGAAAAAAGTATAGCGTTAGAAAGTGTGTAGCCCCAAAGAGAAACTATCAGTGAAGCAGATTGTGAATTAACAGTGTAAAACCTGCAGCAACAGACAGTCAAGTCAAGAGTCCTGGATGACCATTTCTACCAGACAATTTAACAAAATGAAAATGTACACCATACACATACATACCAAAACAACAACAACAAACAAACTCAACCCAACCCTGTAAAGGCTTTTTTTAAAAAAAAATTAAAAATTGGATTGAATTGGATAGACAGGAAGCTGTTTTGAACCCTTATTCTCTATATTTCTGCCATGTTTCTTTCCTGGTCTTCTCATATGGAAAAATTCAGCAGCTGAGTTTGAGTGGTCATCGCCTACTAAGATTTGGCTCCAAGGCTTTAGAGTCATGTCTGTACTACAAACTAAGGCCTGCAAAAAACAAACACACAAAAACCCTGGATATTTTCCCCTTTCCACCATCAAAGGCCCTTTGTCTAGGGTCAGTGTCAGGGATCCATTGCCTGTGTTAGCAACGGATGTTCAACAGGTACATTTCCTATCCTGAAGATAAAAAGATGAAGAGCATTTCTGTCTGTTGAACTAAAAGACACAGAAACTCATGTGTCTCCGTCCACATATCAGTCAGTGCCAGAAAAACCTTTGGCGTTCTGTGATGAGGTTGGAGAGCTTTAGCCACCACAACCCAGCACTAATGACTGATCTAACACATTTGTCATCTGGAGGTACTTGCCTTGCCAGTGCTGGAACTAAACACGCCTTTCCTTTCTCACCCCAGCTTTGACCTGCTAAAGCCTGGATTGTATAAACTGGCTTGTAGAGAAAGTTGGATGCAGCACTGGACATTAGATTGCTTTCCAGCTCTATGGTTTTCTCCCTGCCACAACAGTATAAATAACCAGACAGAGCTACCATTCTCAGACTTAGCTATGCCAGTTACAGTGATTTGAAACTTTGTGTGGATCCTGTATAGGTAGATATTTTAGTAGGGGAATGTGTGGTCCTCCAGATATTGCTGGACTCCAGCACTCATCAGCTCTACTTAGTATAATAAATGGTTGGGGTAATGGGGATTATAGTTTGACTATAATTGCATTAGCAGGTATGCGGGAAGTGGTTAAGGTTCTGATAATCGGAAGGTTGGCAGTTTGAGGCCCGAGTACCACATGATGGGGTGAGCTCCTATCACTAGTCCCAACTTCTGCCAACCTATCAGTTTGAAAGCATGCAAATGCAAGTAGATAAATAGGTACCACTTTGGTCAGAAGGTAACAGCATTCGGTGCAGTCCTGCTGGCCACATGACCATCAGAGCAGTCCTCAGACAATGCCTGCTCTTTGACTTAATAATGGAGATGAGCACCATCTCCTACAGTTGGTTACGATTAGATATTCATGTCAAAGGACTACCTTTAACTTTTTATAATTACATTCCCCAGCTTCTTTCATATCCAAACTTTCCACACATAGCCTATGTAGCACCCCTATGTACTGTATCTGTGCACCCCTTAGTAGTCTGAGTAGCACATGATAATATTTAGCATCTTCCCAGGTGAAACTTCACTTGCAGGTTCATTTCATATCAGACCACTCTTACAATTATAACAGTTTGGATATGGGTTTGTTTTGCCTTGTTGACAGTTTTAGTTGCTACATTTCCTCCTTGTGTGTACTATTATACAGCAGAGCAATGGAGCAATGGAGTTAAATGTCATGCTCTACCTCTGAGACATGCCTGGTATATCAAGAATTTGTCTGGGTGCTTTTTCTTGACAACTGGGCAGAGGTGCTAAATGTAAAAGAGACTAGGTTTCCTGCACTTTTAATTGTGTTGAAGGGGAGGTTTCAGCAGGTGAAGCATCTGCAACAGTCCTGAGAAGACACTGATCTTGGAAGAAGGGCACTCGCACAGTCACAGAGTACATGCTTTGCACACAGAAGGTCTCAGCCAGAACCTCCTTGGATGGCGTGCCTCAGCATCTAGTAATTATGGGAGATATAGCTCCCAGGAAGTATCCTCTTATTCATCACCAGGTACATCTGAGAGAAACCTCTTGTTTGCAGTCTTGGAATGTAGCCACTATTCAGAGTAGACCAGCTTTTTTCCCAACTGGTGCCCTCCAGATGTGCTGGAGTACAACTCCCATCATCCAGAGCCAGCATGGCCACAGAGGGCACCATACTGACATAGAGTGCTGTAGACAATACTGAACAGCATAGGTCAGGAGTCCCTGGTTTAGGTACCCTCCTAGACTAGCCCATCAACATTGTAGTAGTCGCCCAGCTCAAAATATGCTTACCAGTATCAGGGGCAGATAGCAGCAAAAGGAGCATCCTTTCCTTCTTTTCAAGCCACAAGGAGCTCCCTTGACATGGGTTGATCCATCCAGCTCCAGAGCCACCTGATGCAGTTCCCAGACAGCTGAGGGACTTCTCTCAGCCTCTACTATTATTGGAGATCCGTTAAAGTGGAGGGAGCTGGGGCTGAATCTGAATTTTACTTCACATATGTTATGCTCCAGCACTGAGGTATAATCTGCACCTGAAATGAATCAGAATGTCTGAATCAGCTCCAGACTTCTGTTCCTCAGTGGGTAAAGCAAGCATTTGACATGAAGACCCACCAGCCAGCTAATAATGAACCAGAGAGCCACACCAGAAGGAGGTATGGCTAGATGCTGTGAGTATGTGGCCCTACCACCAGTCTAGCACTTTAGCTGTCTCCTCACTGCTTCCCTCCCTCTGTTCAGCTATACATGGGGGTGGTGGTGGTAATGAAATGCTCCTGTCAGGCGTTGCTCTTCCTCGCCCGAAATCTCAGGAATATGCAATGAGGCTTAAATATCTTAATATGTTATTAATGTTCCCGAGCAGCTGAAAATATTGTCAAATGAAAGGGATTTTTGAGAAACATCTGAAGAAATAAAGAGGGGGGGAAATATAATTTGGGGAGATGGGGTGGAAGAGGAAGAGCAGTCTCTTTTTATTTTTTTTTAATAAACCCTTTAGAAAAGATTTACAGAGCCGATAAGCGAACAAAGAGCTGAGATGAAAATAGATCTGAGGCTCGGAGCTGCTATAGATCCATTTAATATAGGTGTTTGTTACTTTTCAAAGACAACAGGGAAGGCTCCGGCAAGGTTTTAATGGGGGACCCAAACAAGCTGCAAGGCTTAAGGGGAGCAGAAATGAAAATTAAATAGGTAACATGGGGGTGTGGAAGCAAATAGACAGCCCAAGGGGGCCAAGCGAGTATATTGTTCTTGGACTGATGACAAGCATCGTGTCAGAAAAATTCCATTTCCATGCGCACTAGACTTAGCATAGCATAGTATAACATCCTGTGCTGGGAAGGTGTTTTCCCCCTACTTTACCCTGGAAAGCGGTTATATGTGACATTGCTGGAGAGCAGGGTCAGCTCAAGTCATTACTGCCTATGGAAAAGTGGTAGATGGGTCCCCTTCTTAGGGCCAGCCCCTACCATCAGTCAGCCGCCTCAGACAACACATGTTGTGTGGCATTAAAAGGCAGCAACTTATTATTGCTTTATTATTGTATCTCTCTCTGTGTGCATGTGGGTTCTCTACTCCATATGCCATAATAACCTGAACTTAAGTACTGAGCACAGGACTTCAGAGTGGGTATGGTGCCATCTGATCCAGCGTGGTGTAATGATTTGAGCATTGGACTATGATTCTGGAGACCAGTGTTTAATTCTCTGCTCGGCCATGGAAACCCACTGGGTCACTTTGGCTCAGTCACATGCTCTCATCCTAGAAAACCCCATGATAGGGTCACTTTAGGGTTGCCATAAGTCAGAAGTGACTTCAGGGTATATAACAAAAGCAACAATGGTGCCGTCTTCCAATCTTTCTCAGACAGCAATTGTCTGAGGCTACTCTTAACCCCTCCTTCTGCCACCAGGTCCAGGTGCCTAGTACTCAAGGTCAATCAAGTTATTGATACCTGGGAGGAGAAATACCACATAACACCTCTCTCCTTGACACACACACAAAAATGCATTGTAGAAACTTAACTAGCCCTGGAATTCATATATATAGCTGTGTTAGCCTGTAGAATCAGTATGTAGAGAGATCTTGTAGCACCTTTGTGACTAACTGAAAGAAAGAAATTGACAGCATGAGCTTTCATAGACTTCAGTCTACTTCCTCATATGCATTGAGCCCTTGTTAGTACTTGGTTAGGAGACTGCCATGGAAAACTAGGTGCTATAGGCTGTATTTCAGAGGAAGGAGCTGGCAAAACCAATTCTGAGGATTCCTTGCCTACATAAACCCAAGGAAATTCATGGGAGTCACCATAACTCAACAGATGACTTGAAGGTGTATTTGTGTGCACATGAATACACACACACAAAGAGTGTCCTCCTTGCTATCCTGCCATAGGAAGGTGAAGACATTTTTATTGCCAGGCTTTGAGGGTTGGTGGCTCAGTGAGGAAAGGCCTTTCAGAATGCACTGTATGGTTTTATATCTGTTGTTGTTGTAGTTAAATGGTTATACTTTTAACTGCTTTTAATTCTATTTGAAAGGATGTCATATGAAAGAAGGAGCAAGCTTATTTTCTGCTGCTCCACAGAGTAGGACACAGGGCATTGGATTCAAGCTACAGGAAAAGAATTTCACCTCAACATTAGGAAGAACTTCCTGGTTGTAAGAGCTGTTTTACAGTGCAATAGGCTGCCTCAGAGTGAGGTTGAGTCTCCTTTTTTGGAGGTTTTAAAACAGAGTCTAGGTCATCTATCTGCCGGGAGTGCTTTTTTAAAATTTTTTATTGAAATACTACAAAAAAGTACATTATAAACACACTACAATATCATACAAAAAACTAATAATACAATAATAATAAAAAATATAGACAAATATATATACATAAAAACATCACAACATAATTACTGAATCATTGCTAATAACAGATAAGCTAATACACTTCCATTAGACCTTATAGCACTTTGCGTACTTAACTTAATTTGTTACCCTCTAATTATGTGTTGACAACTAAACCTCTGACCAATAAATAAATATATGTATCTTTATCTTATTCTATGGTCTATCAGCAACATAGGTCCTAGCGACTCCAAGTTCTATATTTATACTATTTCACATTAGAACAAAAAAAGAAAAAAAACCCTTTAAATCATACCATTTTGTGGTCATCTTAAATCTTTATAAACAAAGAAACTCTTACTCAGATGCCTTTACATGAGATTAAAAGTGATTAAGGTTATCCACTCATCTGCCGGGAGTGCTTTGATGCAGGGATTGGATGTGATGGCCCTTGGGATCTCTTTCAATTCTGTGATTCTGTGATTCAATTGACAGTTTAATTATGTTTTTAATTTTTGTATGAAGTGGTGAGGGGTGGTATTTTGGGTTTTTTTATAGCCGTATCTGTTTTATTTTTTGTAAGCTGTCTTGAGTTCCAGACTGGGAAAAAGCCATATAACAACAATTTTTTACTAATATGCTTTCAAGGGCCACACCCACTCAGCACAGATTTAATGGCCTATGCTTTCCTTTGTGTGAAATGGCTCACAGTTCCAAGGCCTTACCAAGGTGGGTGGATGTGCATGATTATGTCTGTCCTGAGCCTCAGCTTTCCCTTAAATTATCCTGAAATACCATCCATCTTGGTTTCAAAGACCAGACGTCCATTTCAGTAAGGTAGGAAAACACTGTTAGAATCTTATAACACCCGCTCTCCTGAACGTAATGTAAGCTGGGTTCTGTCCATGTCATAACTGTTCCTGAGAGATTTGCTGCTTTGGCTCACACTGACCCCTCTTTCTTCCCTATTTTTCCCCACCCACATGCTCCATTCTTGCAGTAATTTCATGCTGCTAGCTCTCTTCCCATCTGTCACACCCAATTTGACATTGCTGCTTGCAGGGGAGAGATGTCCATTATGATTTTTGTCTGCAGTTCCATCAGCATCTTGTCCCCAAGCTGAGATCTGTCGTTACCCTCCTACAGATGCAGCAGCTGTCACACTGAATTGCACGGCCCACACTGGCCAGGAAGCAGATTCAGAAGAGACTTTGGCAGGTGCAAACTTGCCACTTACCCTCTTTTCTGCACTAAGGGGACAGCACTACATCCCCTTCCCCCCAAAATAAGGCATCCCTTTGGATACCTTTTTGGTCCCATGGAAGTCTTTCAGACTTCCCAAAGACTATCATCTCCCAGACTTTGGGGAGATGGGGAGGATAGCAATTGGAGTCTCCCACTTTTCAACAGATTGTTTTTCAACTAACTGCTCTTTTGACGCTATCAAATTATTATTATATCCCTATGGTTTGCTCTTTCGACAAATATAAGCAATGTACAAATATAAGTATGAATATATTACAGTGCTGTATTATAAGCACAAGACAGCAACACAAATAATTTCTACAGTACTAGTACACAATAACCAGACTGAACGAAAAGATGTACAACACTTTTGCAACTTCAACTCAGCACCATGTTTTTATTCAGCCTATGTGCTGTATATTGTAGAATTCATTTGTGGTGTTGTCTTGTGTTTATAATGCAGCACCCTGCAAATATTTAGACTTATGTTTATTCTTATACAGTAATATAATAAATATAATATAATATAATATACAGTAATATGGGTTCCGCATTTCAAACATTTCTGCTTTTTGACAGTGATGTGATCCCTAACCTGTCAAATAAGCAGGGAATTATTGTGATTGGCCTAAATAGCTAGGGATTCTGGAACTGTTGTCCCAAAATTTAACATTTTAAATCTCTGTTTTCCAAACAAACCATAAAATGTCTGTGGTAGGTTTTGCTTTGGAATATCCACCATGTATTATTTGCCAAAAAGGGCCACTGGAAGGCTGAAGTTATCCAGAGGTGTCACTAGCAGGGTGCAGAGGGAATGTACCACACCAGTTGACAACCTAATGTGTGTGTGTGGGGGGGAGAGAATAACACCACTGTTCCCCCAACATCTGCTTTTGGGCTGTGGCATTCACCTGTATGCCTTTAAAACACTGAAGAGATGGTGTGAGTGGAGTGAGACTCAGCGGGAGGAAAAAGGAGAGGCAATTTTTAAATTAAAAAATAATTCATTTTTTAAAAAGAATATTTTATTTAAAAACGTCACATCTTACCAAATTTTCACTTTAGCTACATGAGACTATGCACATGTAGATACATTTAGCCCATACATATAATATTGTGATTTAAAGGTATAACTTTAATTTTGCTAGTTGTTTATGTCACAACTATTCCCATTACATTTAGTGATATGTGGGAATTATGATTTATGAGTAACATTAAGACAAAAAACATTACTAAGGAATCTGTATGACATCCTGAGGGGCTGTGGTATGGGAAGAGGTCCCTGTAGGAGGTGACGCCTTGAGTTACTGCACTGGTGGATGCCAACCCTAGTGAAAGCACTGGAGATATTTTTTTAAAAACTACAACGGTATCAGCTTATTTACCGGGTCCCCCCCCCCCCCCACAATCTTCATAAATCAGGAATTGAGTTACAGTACATTTCTATCTAATACAGTGGACCCTTGTTATACGCTGGGGTTTGGTGCCAAGATTCCCCCGTGTATAACAAAATCCGTGGATGCTCAAGTCCCATTAAATATAATGGCATAGCAAAATGGTGTCCCTTATAAAAATGGAAAATCAAGGTTTGATATTTGAAATGTATACTTTTTTTGAATATTTCAAACCATGGATTGAATCCGTGTATAAAAAATCCTTGTGTAAGAAGGGCCAACTGTACTATATGGCACACTTTGGGAGAATCAATCCCCCCCCCCCAAAAAAAACCCCTAAAACATCCAAAGTAGTCTATAGCAACATAAGGCAAAAACAGCTGAGGCATCCTTGTAAATTGTAGGATCAAGTCCTCCGCAGGCTCACTCTGCTCTGAGGAACTATCTGCCCTCCAGGACTTTACAGTCATTCTGACTCTTGGAGAACCTTGAAAATGTAATTCTGCAAGCAGAGAGAGACTCAAAATCTTGCACAAAAATATATATCAGTAACCTCAAAATAATTTAGTTAGATAACTGAAACAAAACCCCAATATTATTTTGCAGAAGCCCTGTTGTTAAAATAAATAAAGCAAACACATGCAGGCAATGGCTAGATGCAAAGATATCACTAAACTAGGGTTTAACATTATGAAAATATTCTGTAGAAGTATGCCTCCTTACCTCCTTCATGCACCAAGAGAGGAGGCCAAATGCTTCCCTGCATGGCTTCTAACAAACTGTAGTTTCCTATTTCATCTGAACATGAGAAACTGGTTTGTACAAACCAATTGATTAAGAAATCAGATTACCAAACTACTGTTCATTCTGCTTTGAGATTGTTTCATATCCTTGGTTGTACCAGTCAATTACCCATGTTCAGAAAAAGCAGGAAACTCTGTTAAAAACTGTGCTTAAAAGTATTTTATCTTCTCTCCTTGTATACAAAGAGATGGAAAAGAGCATGAGCTCAAGGTCTCTGTGGTATACTCTCTTTAATGCTATGGTATATTCTTGCAAATACTATGGTTTAATGTTATATCTGAATTGGTCATTATGAGTACGTAAAGGAATTTAAAAATGGTAGGGGAAAATGCATAACCCTGTAAAAACTGAAGTAAAATAGCAATGGCAAAGCAAAGGCCTGGATGATACTTCTCAAGCATTTCTCTCTAGTCCTCTACTGCCAGTGAGCTGTGGTGTGATGAGCAACAGCTGGGTCCCTATGAGGTCCTTTTGCATCTTCTTGTTGTGCTGCTGCTCAGTGGTCTGGATGCATCTTTCTTCAGCAGGTCAAGGCAGCCCATGGATCCTACAGGTGGTCGGGAGGGAGCAAGATTAAAATGACAATGGAATTCCATAAGCTTATCACCAGAAAATAAATGAATACTTACCACTAGCAGCACGGTTTCAAAAGCTGAAAATTTGTCGATAATAAAAAGTGTATATATAAAAGAATATGGGAGTCAGTGGTGTATAGTGGTTTTAGCATAGGACTTCAACTCTGGAGATTGGGATTCAATTCCCCTCTCAACCATGGAAACCCACTGTGTGAAACTGGAGAGGGCTCCTAGACCTGTGTAGAAAAGGGAATTTTAGCAGGTGTGGCATGGCAAGCAACACCTGCTGAAATTCCCTCTTCACTTCTCTCCCACCTAAACCTGTTTTTAAAAATATGGCCAACTAAGACTTGCATTAAAAATGATCTTGTTCTGTGTTCCAGCCAACCAGCCAGAACAATTTATAATACCCTAGTTTGTGCAGATAGAAAACCCAACGCCCAAGTGACTAAAGTTTCACTGAAATGTTATGTTTTGCCCATGGTAGATGATAAGCATGCCCCTGGCAAAAGCAGGACATGTTTATTAAATAAATAAATAAATAAATAAATAAATAAAATGTATAATGCATGCCCAACAGTTACAATCTACACCTCTGTCCTCATCTGTATTCAGTGTTCCTGGATGGTATTCCAGAATGCAACTCAGCACATTTAAAGATGCACTGCATTGCATTATGGGTCACAGCAGATAAATCAGAAGGGTTTCATAGATGGGTCACGGTTTTGGCAAGGGTACTTTTTCAGATTTTATTGGGTGTAAATCCCTGTTCAACAAGGTCTGTTTGTGCATTTCTTAAAAGTCCAAATTTTAAATAACACCCTATTCTTGGTGCAGTCCCTGCGAACAGTTTATCCAGGTACCTCAAGAAATCTATACTGGCATGGCAATCTTCAAACATATTCTCTCCCACTCAATGCATTCCCCCCCATTTTTTGTAGGCAAAACACCTTTGCCATCAGTATGACCAGAAGTCAAAACCACAAAGAAGGACAAGTCACTACAAAATGGAGGAGATTCAAGAAAAATGTAGGACATTACAAAATAAAAGCTAGATCACTAATATAAAGTGTTTCTTTGGGGCTTGACAGATGGACAGCTCCGCACACTGCAGCACTGAGGTACTGCCAAAAAGAAGCTGCCTAGAGCAGCTTCTTTTTGACAGCGCCACAAACAGAAAAGGGCACTGCCATGATGCCACTTGTATGGCGCATGTGTCATCATGGCAGCCCCCATATGGACCAGAGGCCACCATGATGGCACTGCCATTACGTGCTAGGGTTCAGGAGCGTGGGGATGCTGTGCACTCCCGAAACCTAGTTTTGGCCTGTGTGCAGCACTTCCCGCACATCTGTACCGAGCCTTAGTCATGCTGAAAATGGAGGACATTTTGGAATTCCTCTTGGACAGAAGACTGAAATGCAGGACATGTCCTGGAAAAAGAGGAGGTCCGACTGCCCTGTTTGTCATGTATGCCAAGTTAATGACTGAGCTCTCTAACCATTTATCTAATAAACTGTCACACATGGCATGGACAGAGCAAGGAAGCTGAACTTGAGATATAAGTAATCCTAAGACAGCACATAATTATTTATTACCTGCAGTCCTAGGCACCGAGGGACAGCTCCCTCCCTCTCCTGTTCCTTCAATGTCTACACTTCTGAGAAATTTTCTAAGGGCATGGTAATAAACAGAGCATGGGCAGGGCATACGATATGTTCAGAGGGCAAATAACATTATATATGACTGCTTAGCACATGGTGTTAGAAAGGAGTAGGGAACATTTCACCCTTTAGATATTTTTGATAGTTCTCATAATCCCTTACTATTAATTTTCTTATTTATTTTATATCCTGCCTTATTCCTGGGATGGAACTCAAGGTATCTAATATTGGCTATACTAGCTGGGGATTCTAAGAGCCAAAGTCTCAACCATCTGGAGCCACAAAGATTGCCTACTCCTGGCATTTAGGGTGCCATTTTTTAAAAATTTCAAACACATTGCTGGTCTAAACAGGGTCAAGCCCTAAGGGCATCAGGGGTGGTGAAACCTGATTTGGTCTCAGTATAAAATCAATACCATTTTAAATAATTTTTAGTTATAATATTTATATGGTACCCTACATCACACAATTCTCTAGGTGACATGCAAACGATGAAGAAAAAATAAGTGAATGTTAATAATAATCACAATAAAAATATAATAATTTTATATCATGATATATACTTTATTACATAATTTAAAAGAAAACAAAAATAGCATTTTAAAACCAACAAGCTGTATAGAATTAAGTAAGACTCAAGCAATACCAACAGATCTGAGCAGATTTCAAAAGACCAAGAAGGCCTAAGAATATAAAAGAGTCTTCAACCAGCATCAAAAAGATTGCTGAGCAGACTCTAGGCAAGAATCTCAAGAGAAAGCAGTCACAGCTGGGTGCTACTACTCCAGGAACCACCCATTAGTTGCACCCTACTAGAATAGAGCCCAAGCTCATAGGAAGCCTGGAAGAATAAAAAAATACATGCTTTTAGACTAATGGAGTTCAAGCTATCTGATGTAGGGCTGGCAATTCCCCCCCCCCCCCCATAATGCCAGGGCCCAAAAACATATTTGTTCCCATGGCCTACAATTGTTTTTGTCTTTCCTTTAACTTGGCCAGGGAGGGACCAGGAACTGATGGCTTATGAACCACTACAGGTCTGTCAACCACCACTTTGAGTAGCGCTGCTTTAGACCACAGAATCTCAGCTTTCTCCCTGACTCTTGAGTATATGCCAGGCATAGCACCAAATATTCAAGAGGATACAGAGGACAGAGACTAACTTCTCCCAGATCTCCCAACCAGAGCTCAGTAATACTGATTAGGTTGGGTCTAATTAAATCATAAATGTTAAAGACTTTTTGAGACGGGGCTAAGTGACATTGGATAACAGCAAAGCAATCTGGTGTACCAGGTGGCTAAGCAAAGTAACTCAAGGTTGGCAACTATGACACGGGATTTGGGACTGAGTTTCTGCTTGTGACTACCTTTCCCCCTATTGCAGGGTCAAATCAGATTGATGCACCTTGTCCTCATGAGCACTGAACAAAACCCACAGCAGAGATCAGCCTGCAACTCACATGGCTCCAGAAACTGATACTTTTTTCAAAGAAGTACTGTACAATAATACAGGTTGAGTCTCCCTTATCCTTATTCTCAAATACTGTATTCCAGCTAATTGAAGAGGATGGAGAAGTACCTAGCAATGGTGAGAAGGAGACAGAAGGAGAAAATGGTGTGGCAGAGGGAAGCAAATCACTCACAGAGAAGGGTCAGGTCCAGATGAAACAGAAAGAGGTCAGTGGGAGGGGTAAAGCAAACAGACGCAGCTGCTGTAACACAAGGAACACACTGTTTGAAGTACAGTAACTAATTATAAGTAACTGGTTATTTATAATTCATCAGTTTCCCTAAGAACTAAAATACAACTACTACAGCCTGAGTCTCCCCTTACTCGGAATTCTGAATTACAGTATTCCAAAACCTAAAACTTTTTTTCATGGATGGCTGAGATAGTGACACCTTTGCTTTCTGATGGTTCAGTGTATACAAATTTTGTTTCATGCACAAAACTATTAAAAATATTGTATAACATTACCTTCAAGCTATGTGTACAAGATGTATATGAAATGTAAATTAATTTTGTGTTTAGACTTGGGTACCATTTCCAAGATATATCATTATGTACTTATTTTCCAAAATAAAATAATAATAATAATAATAATAATAATAATAATAATAATAATCCGAAACCCAAAACACTTCTGGTCCCAAGCATTTTGGATAAGGGAGACTCACCCTGCATTGTGATTTATTTTATTGCTTGCATTTTTATCCTGCCTTTCATACATTGGGTTTAAGGAAGCGGCATACATAACTTCCTTTTCCTTCACTCTTATCATCCACCAACAAACCTGTGCAATCAGTCAGGCTGAGAGAGAAAGAGGGAGATTGACCCCAGGCCACCCCATGTGTTTAATGGTTTAATGAACCCATATCTGCCAAGTCCCAGTCCAGCAGTCTAACCAAGACACCACACTGGCCTTGTGAAAACTGGCTGCTGCTAGAAGCCATACCTGAGCTTCTTTTGCCTGGCTGTCCCCCTCTAGTTCTACACTACAGAATTAATGTGGTTTGATACTGCTTTAACTACCATGATTCAAAGCTATGGAATTCTGCTATTTGCAGTTTTGTGAGATATTTAGCCTTTTCTGTCAGAGAGCTTTGGGGCCACAACAAACTACAAACCCCGGGATACCATAGGATGGAGCCATGAACGTTAAAGCAGTGTCAAACTGCATTAACTGTGTAGCGTGCACTGGCAGCAGCCCAAGTCTGGTTTCACTTCTGTTGTGGGAAAGCTTCCTTGTTCTGAAATAAGCTGTGAGGAAGGGAAAATTATCACCCACTTGGCATAAGCCATCAAACACCTTCTGAAGAATGGCAAGCAGGTCCAATGGGGGTAGCAGGTGTTGGGATGGGAAGAGTGCCCTCTCTGCCAGCTGCAAATGAACCAGGTGGCCAGTTAAAAGGCAAGCACATGCCAGTGCTAGCATTAATGGGGTAGCTTTACTGCTTTACTGCATCCTGCTTGTAGAGTGTGGAGACGCCTTTCTTTACCCCCCCCCCATCTCCTTTTCTTTCCCTTTGTGGTTCGCTTCCCCTTACCCTTCTTCTCTGCTGCTCATATACCAGGCAGAGCCCTGTCAGCCTTCAAGGGGAGAGAGGGAGAAGAAAAATAACACTTGAATACGTATTTTTCCTGAAATGAAAGAATTACTGCCTGCATAGGAGACGGCAGACACCTTAGAGTCTCTAAGGGCATCCTCTGCATACACAAGAGGCAGCTTTTTCACGCCAGCTTTAGGGAGGGGGAGCAACTGAAGGCTGAAGACTTTGGGAGCATTCTGCCCCTGGCTAAGAGACCATATGCCATGAGGCTCAGGATATCTGGGAAGTGTCCTCTGTTGTAAAAGCCCTTTTCCTAAGAGGGATAAGATTTCACAGTGGTGGGTGAGAGGAACTCTGCCCATGCTTGAGGGTATTATTTTCTCTATTAACCAGGAGTCTGGTTGCACCTTTTTTAAATTGACAAACTTATGGCAGCATCTCCTCAGGAAAGTATTTTCTTCACTGCCACTTTGGCTGCATCTGCACTACAGAATTAATGCAGTTTGTCTGTATGTATGAAGGCATGGCAAGCACTGATCCCCAAGATCACTGGGCAGTCCCTCCTTACTCTGTGGGGAGATGCCAGAGGAACATTTAGTGTGACCAAGATTTCCACCTCTCCTCCCCTCAAGTATGTGCTTACTTCATGCATTATTTGACTCTTCATTCTGCTGTTTTTATTTTATAAAGGTGTAGCAAAAGGTGACGCTGGGAAATGAAGGGCAACGTTCTTGCAGTAGTCATAGCTAACATAAAATATGTTGAGTAATAGCGGGAATTGCAGTCCAACCAGATGTTTATTACACATGGGTAAGCAACACATGATTCTCCAGATGTTGGACTACAACTCCCATCAATCCTCAACATAGGCTATGCTAGTGAGAGCTGCTGGGAACAACATCTAATCTACTCAGAAAGTAAGAATGAAGCCACATTTGACAAATCTACCCAGCTCTGGGGCAGTCAGTGCCTGTATGGGACACTACTTGGGAACTACCTTATCCTGCATGTAACTTAGGCCAACTTGAGTTCCTTCATGGAAAAGAGGTGAGAATACAAAGGCTATGTGTGCATGACTTCAATAGACCTATCAACTTCCCGTGAAGGACTCCGTACGCAGCTTGGGGGTGCTCCTTGACTCGTCGCTCCACCTTACATCTCAGGTGGATGCGACGGTCAGGAGCACCTGTTATCAGCTTCGGCTGATACGCCAGCTGCGTCCCTACCTGGACTGGGGGGATCTAGAAACAGTAGTACACGCTCTGGTAACCTCTCGGTTGGACTTCTGCAATGCGCTCTACATGGGGCAACCCTTGTACCATACCCGGAAGCTGCAATTAGTGCAGAATATGGCAGCAAGGCAGGTCACTAATACACCTAGGACCAGCCATATAACACCGGTCTTAAAAGACCTACACTGGCTGCCTGTTTGCTTCCGGGCGCAATACAAGGTGTTGGTTATGACCTATAAAGCCCTAAATGGCTTGGGCCCAGG